>NC_134314.1:62626203-62930315 GCF_964195595.1 Calonectris borealis
TAAGAGAAAAGCGTGCGGTCCTTCGGTTCTTAAACTTCACACCAGCGATTTCATTTGACTAGCAACAAACATGATGTGTTTCAGAGAGCAAAAGGAAAGAGCAAAAGGAAAGAAGCACCCCAAAGGCAGCTCTCAGATAGGAAATCACAACAGCTCCCCATCACGCAGCTGTTGAGTGGACCTTACATTCATAGCTACTCGCGACACCGGGGGGCACCTGCTCCCGGACCTCCTCTCATACCTGGACTTTTACATTGCCTGGCAGGCCTAGTACGACATAGTCCAAAGCAGTGCAGGCTTTCTGTATACCCAGTATATCCAGACTTGACTGTAAAGGCAGAGAGTCTCAAAAGGTCTTAATACTGGCCTGCTCCTACCTCTCGTGAACTCTGCTCTTGCACTTCACATGCTGGCACTAAGCAAAAAAAATAATGCTGCTCTCATTGAAAGATCCATCGTGACCCCATGAAAGCAGTGATGATGGAAAAGAATGTGATGCTTTGTTTCATTTTTAATGCTTCTAAGCTTAGAGCTATGTCATTATGTGAAGTATTTAAGGTTCACTAAAAAATAACGAGACAGTTATTACGCAGAGTCAGAAGTGTATTTATGAATACTTATGTGACACAGAGATTGAGAGACCAAGATGTAATACGTAAAGATTCTTAAGATAAGTGGTTTTAAGTCATACAGCTATTATTAACAGAGATAAAAAGGTCTGTTCTCCTGGTTACACAGGTAATGCTTTCTTCAGCGTCCATGTTCCTGTAGGCTGTAACGTTAAAGGTCAAACGCACCACAGATTAGTAGAGATCCAAAAGTTAAAGCCGGGTATAACGTGGTGTCTAAGGAGACAGACCTGAAAGTTTGATTCTAATGATCCACCTCTGCTTACAGCTGCCTCACCTAGAAAAACCACGATACATAATCAGTGAGCCTGACCTACTGGCCTCCTGCCATGACTCTGCTCCCTACCTCTCCAGGGGTATGTTATTTCATCGTTTGGTATCTGAGTGTCTGACAATTTCCTCAGAAGCCGCTGGCGTAGATCCGTGCAACACGCTGGACATACTGCAAACTGATTCAGTATCCCGTTCTATGGAACAGTTTCTGTTTTCCTACATAATCCTTAAATAACACATTTTTGCTTCCTAAGTAGACCAGCAGCTTTGAAGTGAAAGAGTCCATTCTTCAGCCCTGCCAGTGAAACTACTGTTTACCTGAATACATAAACTTCTGTTACATTGATATCTTTCAAGAAAATCCTTAACTACTCTCTGTAATACCTTTTTTCCTCTTCTTTTATTAACTACAATCTACACAATCCTTTGCAGGGAAGTTGAGACAGCTGCTGCAAAAAGAACTGACTTTTTACATTTATGAAAGATGCTGCCAATAGAAATGCAGTGACCTTGGATACTGATCAGAGGTTAAAGGAATTGTAACACACACCTCCCGCCTCCAATTCCAAACACCCATTGCCCCACCACTCAAGAAAAGATTGGCCTGGACCAAATGTAAAGATGCAGAATTGAAGTTTTGCAAGCCTTACCACAACATAAAATCGATTTTGTTGATTTCACAAAATGACAGAGAATAGAGAGATTTAAAATGTTGAAAAGTGAGATCACTCTTTAACAGCACTTTACTGTAAAATGGTGGTACGGATACTGAAAAGAATACTATATAGATATTAGGTAAGAATTATAACAGAAAGACACTTTGACACAACTGCTTATTGAGCTGTAACACGTAGGAGGATCTGACATTCAAGACTCAGTAACATGCTATGAAAATCCTCAGGCCTTGCTGTTTTCAGTTCCATTACTGAAGACCGTCAAGAAATATCTCTGTTTTCATGCTACCGGGATGAAACGCATCATGGTATCTTACATAATTCCTTTGAAAAGGAAAAACAAGTATTTAAATAACACCATAGAACTAAGCCTCTGTCTAGATAAATTATAAAAGCATTCTCTAAATATACCTGAAAACAGTGATTGCAAGGAAATAATGTCTTCAATTATTGTTATCACTGAGTCCTCTGTCTTCCTCTCACTAGCAATAATGTGAAGCCAGGATTCCACTCCATCTGCAGCCAGTAAGCACGTTTAAAACCTTCCTGCCTATCTGTGATTGCTTCCTATTCAGTTCCCGGAAGAGAATTTAAAGTCTCAACATTTAAGTAGGAAAGGCACAGAGAAAGGTGATAACAATGATAAAGAACTGCGGAACGGGGAATGACTGAAGAGAGAATGACTGTTAGGTGTCTGTTCTAGTACCTGCGGTGGTGCTATCCAACGAAGCTAGCAGAAGCAGGTTCAAAAGAAATGAAAGGTGTTTTTTTTCTTAAGACACATGGAATGGTGAAAATGCCTGCCAGAGGAATTTTTTAAAAAACAGTTAGCCAAAAATCCACAGAGGCAGATAAATATGAAAGACTGATAGACCAGTAAGTCTTTGAAAATTGCTGAAAGCTGGAAGAATATTTGGGAAAGTACTACTCTCTAGTACAGTACTTACTCTTACACACACCCCTAGGCAACTACCAGTAGCCTCAGAGACAGGAATCTGGGAGTGTTAGTCATTTAGCCTGGCCCAGTCCAGCCATTCATGTAAACTTACCTCCAAAAACTCTTGTAGGATTTGCTTCACACCAAACAGAATAATTTAACACCACTGGTATTAGCAGCATTTCTAATGCTTGTAATTTGTACTAATATTACTAGTCCAAGTATCTTTTTTCAAGTGCAGTACAAAAAACCCAAACACCTGAGCAGCCTGAAAATCAGAACACTGTAGTCAGGGCAGCAGTGCGGGACACAACTGCTCCAAGCAGCCCACTTCCAGCCTAAAAGCTGAGAAGCTCCCACTGCACCCTGGCCAAGGGTTAGTTGCTGTTCTGATTGCTACAAATCTCACAAACTCTAACCTCTGTCATAGTATTTAATTTATTTTATTCCATCTAGTTGATTTCTTCTGTGGCCAAACTAAAAGTTGCCATTCAGCTTGAGTTGTCAAATAGAAGAATACTTCAAGAAACACTTTGTATTGTGGTTGCTCATAGCTTTGAGCAATAAATCTTTTTTTTTTTTTTTAAAACAGCCTGTCACCAGAGTTGCTTGCTTGTCCTTTATGAAACCTTAATCTAGGAAACAATCTGTAAAACAATTCCAACATTTATTATGAACCCTTAGGTAATCATGATTAAAAAGAAAGACGTATTAAGTATTTTTGTGTAGGATCCACATGACTCACTTTTCTCAGTATTTAAGCAGAATTAATTACTGAAATATCTTCTCATTAAATGGGCCTGTAATTGTATTTGAAATTGCCTATGTATTATAAAGTCAGCTTGTGAAGTGCCTCGAGAACAATTTCTTCTGTTGCATGTTGCAGTTTTTGCTATGGATATATTAAAAAAAAGTAACCACGAAAACTTACCAGACTTGTAAAATATTCTAGAACATTTGAATAACTACATACAACCAGAATCTGTAAAACTTAGGACTGATCACACTCGGGGCTTAAGTTTTTCTGCATGACAACGGTTGTTTAATTAGTACATGTTTAATCAATGGAAGTGATAGCTATGCACAAGCTATGCTGACCTGAAAGTATTATTAATTTTTCCCTGACAAAAGGTTCTGATTACTATTTGAAAAAATACAGCTCTCAATGAAAGTAATACTGTTTTCAAGAATACTATATTTGCAGTTTTAAGGATTAAATACAATTGCAATAAAAACCAATCTTGATCTAGTGTCTAACAAATCAGAAAGATCCAAATCAATAAGGAATTGAAGTAATATGCTTTCCGCCCATTAAACGAGTTCTGCAACTAATACTACACCATATCAAAAATACCTCAAAGATTTTATAAAGCTTTTTCTTACACATTTTTCTAAGAAGAATCCATTAAGACATCCCCTTAAATGCATATATCTCCATTTTGACCTCCACTTACATATGCCAAACTTGCCACTTCCTTGACAACCTCCTCCCTACCCATGCACAGTGCTGTGGTAGTGTTCTCATGTTATTAGGCTGGGTGGGATTCTCTTCCCCTTTTTGAAAGGCAGAATGTCTCTGTTTTTGAAGAAAAGCAGGTCAGAATGTTATCTGCTATTCTTCAGGGTAATGCGGGATATAACTGAGAACACCTATATGCATATATAAATCAACATCTTGGTTATTGTTGTCTTATGTTATCCAGATTGTATGAAGCCAAAACTAATACGAATTTCTGTTATGCAAGCATGCTGACAGATGGCAGCAATCTAAACTGAGAATAGCACCAAAAATACATTGCTCAGAAGTGAAAAAGAACGTACTGCGAAGTATTATGATTTGTTTTGTCACTTGAAAATCATAGTACATCCTAACTCAATGAACTCAGTAGAACCACTTGCAGACTGAGGGGCATTTTAACTTGCGCTGTGCTGTCCAAATCTCGTCTTTTTTGGCATCTGACAATTTCTGCTCTGAACCACAGAAACCAGGATGCTTATTGGAAGATGTCTAAAAAACACTGATACTTCAGTATCAGCATTAGGAGCCAGACAATTGTGCCACCCTCCTGGTAACACCGGAGACTACTTGTACTAATCCCTGCTTTTCGAGGTTCTGTGGCCTCTAGAATTGCAGTTTCTCATAACCGACTTGCTCACTTTAAATATCTTCCAAGTTTACGTCTGAGTGCCAAAAGCCATACAGAGAATAAACAACTTTATTTTATAACAGAATTACAGAAAGCAAAATATCACTTAATACAACTTCAAGCTGCTATAAATCTAATTTGGCATTTTAACTATACACAGAGTCAACAGCGAAAAAAAATCCCCAAACAAACAACCCCCCTGCAAGAACAAAATAAAAATAAAATCCAAAATAATTAACAGGTTTTCTCAATGGCAGTCTCAAATGATGGTACTGTCTTATTACTTTATGAAGGAAGTCCATCGTACACTTCTACTCAGTATCCTAAAAACCTGCATTAGCCATTAGACGAAGCATCTGAAACATATATCTTCTCAATAACAGAAATGTCAGTTCTAACATGGAGACAGTGAGCTTTAATAGAAAGCGAGCATTCTACACATGTATTCAAATAATGGAAGTGTTGAAATTTGGACACAGTAAGAAAAAAAGCACTAAGGTTTTAAGCTGCCTAGATCATCTCTTGTTGGAAGAAGAGAAAGATATATTGTTTTTCCTTCTTTCCTTATCTGGAATGCTGCAGACAGCAAAACGTCTGCAAAAAGTTGAGCATTGGCACCAAAGTGCAAAAAGAACACAGTGCTCAGTCAGAAGAAATGTGTCTGCAACTCCTTCTCCTCTACAGACTGCCACGCCATCTCTGCTCCACAGAGAGGAGAATCTTAGAACAGAAAGAGTTACAGAGATATCAGTATAAAATTTATCCAAAGAAATATATTTTTTCAAATTTTAGGAAATGTTGTATTTTTATAAAAATCTTTGTTATGTGATACCATATATTTACCTGAATAATCTGGAAAAAAAAAAGTAATCTGTAAATTACTCCAGTAAGAGATTTCACTTGAAATATTTGGAAAAAACTATACCTAAATTAGTTAAGATCCCCCTTCCTGCACAATTACCACCTGCTCCAGTGAACAATGCTTTCCAGACTTCTTTTTTGTTCACTTTCATATAATTAAGAATCAGCTTCAAAAATACAAGTATTTGTGCAAAAGAAGATCATACCCTCTAAAACGTCATTTAAAAAAATCTAAGATTGTTAAGAAGTGGTTATAAAAAATAAACAAGAAAGATTGTAAGGGAACATAGACCAAAGATGTTAAAATGGAGTTTGGTATTGGCATTTAAGTCTTGAACATCTGGTCATCATTGCTAGGCTTGGTGAATTCAGTAGAGTAGTGACAACTTGGAATGATTACAGTTCTTCATGGTCATGATCACAGTCAGTATCATTTTTACTTCTGCAAGAAAAGGGAAGGAGAAGATTACATAAGCATTCATAACAGATACTATGTGAATGTCACATGATCAGAGTCAAAAAGTAATTTTTCCCATATAGGTTATTTTGGGGGAAGGTTATTTCATTAAAAAATGTTGCATTAACTAAAGCCCCCGTCAGTCATGAGGTAAACAGTAATTCAGTTTCTATCAATGTTTTTCTTGCTTTAGTGTATTTTTCCCTCCCCAAAATTCTCATGATATTTTAATAGTCCCCTCTTGCACAGTTTACTGAAAATTTTAATCCACAATCTAGTGCATAAATAAAAAATGAAGATATTTGTTCAAGTAATAATCCCTCAGAATCAGAGTGTAATATCTCTCACTTTTATCAGAGAGAACAAGTCTACACAAACAATGCTGCTGTAGTCATCGGGGCAGAGCTTTCATCACCTTAGAAACAACTAAGCAAGGTTCGTGGCATGACTCCATTGCCTAAACACAATTGTCTAGAGCCGTTTCTGCAGTCCCACCTGCCCTTCAGTTGCTGCTACAGGAGGGCATAGGTCTCTTGATGGTCCAAGCTGCAGACAGATATTCAAGGCACTTCAGGTGGCCTGTGTTTAGACAACTAAGTTTTTTCCTTAATGTTTAACTGAAAGGCATCATTAGTCAAACAAGTCACCAGGTCTCAAATACAAGAGCAGCATGGTGAAATGTCTTCATATCAGTCCTCTTTTACTCTCTCACAAGCATTTCAGACCAAGAGCTGTAAAGCAATTGGCAAACTTAGACAAGAACATCTGACACACTGATACACTGCAAACACCATTCCACAATTTCTCAAAATTTCTCAAAAAAGCAAAAAACCACCCTCAGCAGATGGAAGGAATTCTTTGAATGTTTTTTTCTGAATAAAATTTTTACAAAGTAGTTAAATATTTGATGAAGGAACAGAATCAACTTTGCAGTTAGTCACTAATGTAGAAATGTGCAAATATGCCAAGATTGTTTCTTCCTCCCATGACACAGTCCCTTCAAGAAAGGTGTTTTAATTACTTATATGAGATAGATTATGTTGAACACTGATTTGAAAGATACTTTTCTGGATTAAGGTAGCATGAAGAAACTGGCACATTCTGCACAAATGTAACAGAAGCAGCAATCCCCACTCCCAAGATCTTTAAATTCACACTGATTAATAATAAATGAAAAATCTGATGGTAGCACATATTATAACAGTAAATCCTTGCAAATCAAAATGATCTGTTCTGCTGTCTCAGTGTATCTTTCTACCTTAGAACCTGCTATGTAAATGCTGAAAATACGAGAAGGATGGTTTGATCACGCATGTTTAATGTTGCTGTGTACCGAGGGAACAATGAAATTATCTAAACCACAGGTATTCTCCTTGCTACAAATTAATAGCTCTCTCAAAAGTGATGTGGATTTTTCCAAGCCCTTCTGGAGTTGCCTATAACCACTGCAACAGCAGATTTATTCAGTGTTCATTCTGATCTTTCTATTGAATACATCAAGTAGAGAAGGGTGGGTTTTTTTGTTTTTCCTTTTTTTTATTCCTAGAAATGAGGGCCTAATAAACTGACATTCCTTCAAATACCTCTTTGAACTGATAAGAGGCTTTAAAACTTGAGTTTGCAATGCATTTACCTCCTTGCCTGGGAAAATGATAGAAGGTTAAATATTTCAGTGTGCTTAGGATTAAGAATTAGCTGACTAAATTAAAATGTTCCAAATGTGCCCTTTCACTACTAGGAACTGCACATAGTCTTCCCACTAAACAAGCAAGATGTAAGGCAAGGACTGTAATTGTACAGGTAAACAGAAAAATGTGACACATCCTTCATGTTTTGCAGAAGTGGCCCAAACTCACTTCAATATAAACTACAATAACTTGACCAAACATCGTAGGAAATGCCATGAGAGTACTGTGACAAAACTGGGAGACATATACAGGAAAACTGGCAATTAAAATTAATGTCAGATTGGACTTAAGATAAAAATTCTTACACTAACAGTCTATTAACGCCTGTTTCAACTCACCATTTTGTGATAGGATGTATCAAAGACGCCCCATATTTTTCAAGCCTTTTAATACAGAATGCAACAGAAAACTGATGCTACATTTTCCTATGTTAATTATATACATAAGCTTACCTGAAGTATTTGCTTGAGGGCATTTTTTATTTTACTCTTCATCTTCCTCAGCAAGTTCAGTTTCTTTGTGCACCACTACTCTTGTGACAGACATGTCAGGGTGCTGTTCTTTGGCTTCTTTGATTGCCTGTGCCAGGGCCTGCAAATGTATTTGAAATATGTAACTCAACAACAGCAAAAGGACACGGGGCCAGAGAATGGGAGAGTGGCATCGGAAATTTTGGTTATAATTGTTCAGAACCCTAAACTCCTGAACTTGAGAGGGCTCAGGGGTAAAAAAAAACCAAACAAACAACCAAAAAACAAAACTAACCAACCCCAAAACACAAAACCCAACCAAAAAAAAAAAAAACACCAAAACCCCAAAACCACTATGCTAAAAATCTACCAAAATTTCCAGGAAGTAACAAGTAACCATAAAGTTATCCTGTAACTTTTCTAGTTCATTCCAGGAGACAAAAAGTATTCTTATACCCCAGAAGCTTTTGAACTTCTGCAACAGATCCAGCGAATAAATACTTAACAAGAATGTACACAGTACAGAAAAACAAGAGTTCCCTTCAGTTTCCTGAACAAAATGGAAAGATACTTTGGAATGTGTACTAAGTATGGTACTGAAACTCTGGAAGAAGATCATAACAGAAACATCTTTCTCAGCATAAGAATGTCCTTTTTCTCCTATTACTAGTTTAAGAAAACTTTCTCTAGTTTAATTCAGGGAAGTGTAAATATAAGTATTACTCAGTTTCTTATAATCCCTCCTCCACATTTTAAGAAATTTTATCTTCTTAAGAGACGTACCAATATACACAGCTCGCAGTTGGACTAGATGATCATTGTAGGTCCCTTCCAACTGAAATATTCTGTTCTATTCTATTCTATACAAGGCTTTACAGTCGCCTACATTACAGCACCCTCTGAGGCAGAAGAGGTGAAAGAGCACCTGAGGCCTTCTGTTCCTTCCCCTGATCTGAATCTTATTTCAGTGAGCTGCATTACTGGAACGCAACACAAGAAAAAAAAGAAGAAACTGGAAGGCATTCTGAGGCAACAGTAAGCTCACTGTTCACCTTAGTATCAATCACAACTGAAAAAAAACTGAATACACTAGAAGGAGCAAGAAAAATACAATGCAACAAAAAGGTGTAACTTAATTTAGAAAAGTGATGTTTTCCTGAGGCATAGGTAGTAAGTAGGAGAAGAAATAACTAACTCTGAAGAGAGACTGGAAACACCAATATTAGCCACCTGAAGTATTATATGATAATGAATCTGAAGTCCTGTTAAGGAAATATGTACAGAAGAACACACAACATGCATTGGTACAATACTGATGTTAGCTGATGTATTAATCCTACAATTTTTTATTAGTTTGCCTTTTACAATATGCCAAGTGTAATCTCTGTAGTACAAATGAGGATTTAAAAGAAAGTGGCTGTTGAGATTTAAGAATCAGTGTTTATAATCAAACCATAAACAATGAAAAGACTTTAACTCTCTAATTGTTAAATTACAACAAGTAATACAAGCATTTGTGTTCTGAAACTCCAATTTAAAATATTATTTTCCTATTGAAAACTGTTTTAGTGATGTAGGGAGCTAAAAGACAAAAGAATAAACATCCAGCATGTAGTTTGTGCATCTAAAGAGCTACATACGCACTGAAGAAAAAGTGGTAGAGATTCCTTAAATCTGTTAAAAGCTGCTCACGGCTGCTTTAAACTTCAGTGATTAAAATCGTATTTTGTACTTTCTTCTTTATAATTTCATTTTTTCCTTCATGACCCACTTATCTCAAAACAAAGAAGGACTTAGAGAACAGTTTTACTGCAGCATTGTCTGGTATACTAAAGGTATTGTGTGACCTTTCCAGACGTCTGAAGTGCACTGAACGTGTGTCAAGGCAAACAAGAGCCATGTCTGATGCTGAACAGCCCTGTCATTTAATTACGAGTTTCAAGAAGAGATTCAACTTGTCAAGAGCCACTTTTTCGAGGCAGATCAAAATGTGAAATTAAATTCCCCAAGAGCTCTTTAAATTAAATCCTGTTATGTTGATTTGTGTAGCTTTCATAAAGTTAGTGTAAAGGACTCACTACAAATTTATGTAGAAGGTAGGCTTTTCCATTTGTATTATCCAGTGACTGTTGATCGACTTTGTTACTACAGTTTCTTAGATGAAAAACAATAAAAATTGTGTAATCATCACTACAAAGAATAGATCATTGCACTTGCTCAATTATTTTTCTGTGTACTGCTTAAATTCAGCCTTCTTAATTGGGCCGGTAGAAGTGATTTTAACTTTAGTTTCTAAGACGTTGTAAAATACTGCTTTGGTACTGATAGAAATGAAAGGTACTTACACAAGATTCCAGCAGATCAACAACTACTTTTGTTATACAGAATTCTATAAATACAAGTCAAAAACTATTTTTTAAATTCGAGCAGTTTATGCTTTAATGTATTTCAAAGCTTTCAGTCAAAATGAGTGCTGCATTCAGATGTTGCTGACACAATGCAGTAGAGACTCCCATCTACCCAGATTAATGCATCAAAATAAAATTATTTTAGTAATGCTTTTCCTCCCAAATGGCAAAAGCAGCACTTAACAAATTTCTTCCAAAAGAAGCAATCCCTTTAAAAATAGTAAGAAATCCGTTCACATGATCTGTGAAGTATGCAAAGTTACAAATGCTGTTTTTCTTTCAGTTATATTCTAAAGGCTCCTTGTTCACAAAACACGACCGCTTAACAACTTTGCCACAATTAACAGTCTCGGGGTCTTTCTATGTCCTCTTATTCAACTTCTCTACCTTTCTCTTATTTTAGGTTTCTGAAATATCATCTAGATCTCACTGGACTACAAAAAGCACATTTTAAGTGTTAACAGCTTACATACTCACCTCATCATGGTCAATATCTGCATCTCCAGTAATGACAATGCGCTTCTCAATTCTTGTTTCTGATACCCCACCTTTTACCATCTACAGATGGCACAAAAGAAGAAAACATCCTTGTAATTATTCCTTATTGCCACAAAGCACTCCTTTCTGTTGCACTGAAGCAAATAAATTTCTGTGACTGAGTTGCAATTAGTAGTAAATATTCTCGGTGCTAAATCATCCTTTTTCTTTTTCAGTTATGTAGTTAGTCACATTCTAGCAATTGCTAAATTTGATAAAAGCCAACTAATAGAGAATTGCTTCTGTTACTGGAGCTCAAGTGTGAACAGATCTAGATATGCAGACAAACTGGCATTCCAGCTTCCTCCACCATATAAATCTGGCAAGAAGGAAATTCCAGGAGTCTTTTCTTTGGTTTCAACCCATCTATCATGGGCCTCTTCTCTGTCTCTGAAGAATCCTATGCCATTAAATCCAAAGATGATCTGGTTTTCACTTCTGCCATTCATGGACCTTAGTGAGATATTTTCAAGATATTTCACGTTGCTGATGGAAATAATTTTGTGCTTTGTTTCTTCATTTCTTATGCTAATGATTAAAACATTTTAGCTTATAGAAAAATTCTCACAGAAATAACATTATATTTGTTTTTTTTTTTTTAAATCAGCCTATATAAGAGGAAAGAATAAACTACTACTTCAGATACACTGACCATATTAGAAAAGATCCAAGATGATTCTGTTAAGAACACCATTAGAATATTAAAACTATTTTGGCAGGTCCCTTTATCAATAATGAACAGTTTGGGATGTAAAATAGAAAGGTAGTTTAGAAAATTCAGTCTTTTGAATTGACGATAAGCAGTCTGTAAGAAAAGATAAGGATCTGCTGCATTACGGTAATCCCAGTTATTTTTTAGTACAAAACAAGACTGAAACCATTTTTCTTTAATGGTTCCTCCCAAAAAGCAGCATTATTTGATATCTGAACTTGACAAGTAAATGTCCACTTCCTGCCCCCCTCCTCCTGTGGTAGCACAATTTATTGAATAAAGACTTTTTTCTAAAATGGTGGTGGCTTAATGATTTCAAAAGGGAGCAGGAGACTGAAAAGGACCTGTTGACTAGTCTGTATTACAAAACATGCACATTTTAAATTCTGAGCTTACTTTATTTTATGTGACTTTTATCTGACAACTTTCCAACATCATTCTTCTACAGTAAGTCTGCGAATACACCTTTCAATCTTAAGAATATATATATTGAATATATATCCAGCGAGTAGTGAACTATTGTTCCATTCTGCGATGATATGAAACTCCTTGTCTCGGGGCGGGGGGGGGGGGAAATCCCAAACTCACACCTTGTATTTCCTTCTTCCCTTTTGCTTCACCCTAAACAATGCTTTCTGTAATTTTCTTGGAAAACTATGTTAAGAGTTCAATGACAAGAGCTCAAAACTGTGTTGTTGGGACACACCTAAAATTTGATAAATATTTACATAAATTAATAACAACAACAATAATAACAATAGTCATCATCACTACCACCACCACCCACCACCACACTTTGGTAGTTCTAACATACTGTGGCATGAAACATTACATGTTCTGTTAACTGAGTTTTCCTTTCCTTTTCAAGCATGGAATGCAGAGCACATAATTCAGCACCAAAATATGCTTGCAAAGTAATCGAGTGGTATGGTCTCTTTCTAAATACGCTGTAAACCTAGCAGCACAAGGATCATCAACACTAAGGCTGAGAAAATATTGTTTCAGTTCATCCTTATAACAGATGCCATTAGCAGAGCTCCTGCGAACCTCTGACAAATCACTTACATTAACAAAGATACTGTAAGATACCAGTGAGTGATGACAGGACTGAAACTAAAAATTTAGATACGTACTCATTTGTCAAACACAGAAATAAGACTTATATGAAGTACTAAAAAAATTAATCATATTTTTCTCCCTCTCCCTGTTTTGTTCCCAGATATTCCCGCTTATTCGTTAGGGCTTCTCTGTTCAAAATCTGTGTACAGAAAGATTAACTCTCACACATGCCTGGAATGAATCCAATCCATTTCAAGTCAGCTTTCTCCAATAAATTAGCAGATATATGAGAAACTTCATGTAAGACTTTATTTTGAGGGTTTGTGGGTTTTTTTTTTTAGTTCAGAGAGACATTATATTTTACCTTTGTGATGTGTGTAGTTGTGGTAGTAGAAATCGACTCTGATGTAATTGTCTGTGCACTCAGCAGCACACCAGCATTGCCACCAGCACTGCCATCAAACTGCAAGGGAAAAAAATGGTATTTTTGTATTTTGGCATTTAAAAGCCTTGTTTTCACAGGAGAAAAGGATGGTTTTCTTACTAAACACATTCTTTATTCAGTTAGAACTGAAATCTAAACAGAAGCCATCCAAGTTTACTGAGTCATGTAAGACTTCTGTTATGGTTCATTCTTGTGGAAAATTTACGATCAAAGCTACATGTTCCCTTCAGGAGCAATGAGATATTTTAATCAAGTTTCCAAAACTAAAATTGAGTTGTACATTTGCAGACAGCAACTAAGTCTTTATATAAAAAAAAAAACGCAACACTTAGAACTTTGGGAGTAACACTGCTTTGTCTACACACATTTCACTTACCTAATTCATGGCCAAAGTATACTCTTTGCTGCTAGAAAAATGTATAGGTTTTTGAAAAGCATTTTTTTGACATTATCTATTTTGATCTACAAGTAGCTGGAATAAAAACCAGCTTGCAAACAATGTAATAACCCAGACACCATACCTGTGGAGACTCATATGTGATAGTTTTAGTTTCTGTTTGAACAATTGGAACTTCTTTAGTGGAGATTTCAGTTCTCTGTGTGGCATCTGAAATGGTTACCATCTCTGTTTTCACTACTGGAGGCTGTGGTGCAAGAAATAACCAATCAATTCAAAAGACAGAAGAATGTTTGTAAAGTGGACCAAGAAAACACAACCAAAAACTCAAGAAAAGCTAACAGTAAGATAAGTATTTGACTGTCTTCCCAATCAAAAAGCATGCAATAAATAAGCAAAGTGAAATGAAGACTAATATACCAGCCCTCCAGTATCTACATAACATGGTAAGAAAATTTAACCTCCTAATAACCTTGCCAAAGTTCTGTGTTTCAGCCAACAGTATATATCACAGAAGGCAACTGCTAAAACCAAGCTGCAACACAGGTATTGAAAATGTGTAAAAGAGCATCACTAGGAAAAAAAAAAAAATCTTAGTTTGCATAAATAAGCTGATAGCTAGCTCAGATGGATGAGCTTCATATTAGAATTAATCTGGGAAAATACCTATCATTGCTTAGTCAAACTGCAAATAAGGACTAGAAATTCCAAGGAAATTACATAAAAGTTTAACGTTTTAATATGTGCTACTTCTGGAACAGAAAAACAGCTTTGACAATTGGATTTTAGGCAGTCTACATTCAATGTAATAGTTCTGGAAATCAATGGTTTCTTTTGACAACAATCCTAAAAAGCCGTTTTAACCATTTGGAGTTAGCTAGTGGTTTTCTCTGCAATATCACAAAGAAAGCAATTAAGCAGGGGTCTGTAGGCCAGTGAACTTGTGACTTATCTTATTGGAGCAGATTTTCAATATATTTAAGTACTTTAAAAAAAATACCCAGTAAAGCCTTTTGATATTTTTCTAGATGCATCAGTTGCTATCTCCCATTGATTTTGGATGCACATGGGGAGAAATCCCTGGGGAAAAAAAAAATCCTTTCTTTCCCTCACACACACTTGCACACACAGCAGCCTTCTCTCCTTCCTCCAAACTAGTTACGTTTTTAGGAAGTGTGGGTGCCTGCAACTTCTAAAGGTCTTATAAACTAATTCTTTCACATCATTAATCAGAACACCTTGCTATGCAAAAGACAACAAAAGAAAGAAGTAAGTTGTTTGGATTTACGTGCAAGGAAAAAAAAATTTTGCCACCATTACAAGAACAAGCAGGTAGACAACTAGGAAAAAGCCCACCCAATAGTTGAAAAACTCAGCAGAAGATCATGCCAACTTTACAAAGAGATGCATCCCTGCACTTCATTTTTGCCCTTTCTTCTTCTTTATAAAGTTTGCCCAGTAATGAACCCTTCGAACTTGTTTGTCTTAAAACAACTGATTGTGACTGGAACCCATGCATGCTTCCCTAAATATCTACTGCACTAGAAGACTTCACGGTAAGATCGTGATATATGCCTCATCCCTTTACAATGCAGTGCTCTCACCTATGCAATTTCTAGCCTGTAAGCTCATAACATTTTTTAAAAGGAAAAAGAAAAAAAGGCAAGAAAAGCAGTGAGTAATGAGGGGAAAAAAAAGGAACAAAAATTTGTGACGGGTGTTTTCTAATTTCAATTGCCAATAATTTTCCAATCACAATTACATGTCATGGACGTGTCAAAAACAATTGACAAATAGACAAGACGAGACTTAAAACATTGGAAACATGTAAATAATAAATATACGTTATGTGTGTGCACATAAAACAAGGGGGAGAGAAAAAGGAGATGGCAGTCTTCGGAAGGTTTGCCTTACTGGTGATTCTCACTCAGTTCTAGCAAAAAGTCAGAAACCATAACTGAAGGAGACAGAATTTCACTGCTCATCAATGGTTTCCCCTTCCAAATGATCTGAATCTTGTTGGACGCCTGAAGAGCTGGAGGAATAGGAGAAGAAGAAAGGCAGGTATATTTACACCCCAAGAAATATCTCTGCTTAATCTAGTTGTCAAACTGTTCTACCATTTACCTCAGAACAACAAATTATTTGTGGTGCAACATCAATGTCAACATGAGACACATCTCCATTGAGTTTGAGCTGTTCTTCCTCTTTTTCTTCACCTAAATCTTGCTTAATTTCCTCTGACAAATTCTTCTCTTCTGTAGCTATGGTAACTGCATTTTCCTGGACCAAATCTTCATCTGTAACTTGTGTGTGCTCAACCGGTACATTTAGTTTACTGCCTTTTGGTGTGGCTTCCACATGCTGTATTTTTTCTTCATGTTCTTTCCTTTTCACACCTTCCTCTTCTTCCTGCTCTTCCCTGATGACTTCCTCAATTGCCCTATGATGTGGCTGGTATTCTCCCACCTCTTCATCCTCACTCTCACTACTACTGCTGCTGCTGCTACTATCTGATGGCAATGATGAAGAGTCCTTTTTTGACAGATGCTCCACCTTACATGTTTCCCCAGCATCAGTGGCAACTTGCATTTTCCCTTTGTTGGTTTCGTCTACGACTAGTGTTTCTTCTATCCCAACCTCTGCCTGCTTCTTCTCCTCCACTATGTCCAGAGTCTCATGTGAACTCTGCACAAAAAACATGGATGAGGAAAAACAAAAGTAGAGTATGTGAATAAATTAAAATGATGGAAACAAGATTAGCTGATGGCTGGTTCATGTCATGTAGAAGACAAAAGATGGTTGTGATGGTTAACTGAAAAAGGAAGGAAAGAAAGAATGAAGATGGATTGGAAGAGTTAGAGCCAAATTTAACTATGGAAAAAATCAGTAGAACCTTATCAGCATCGCTGACTCCAGTACAAGGCCCTTCTGCTCCGGAAGCATGTCTCTGGGAAACAAAAAGCAATCAGAGGACAAAAATCAATGCATAACCCTTTTCAACAGTGTAACACCCTCCAAGCAAGCTTTAAGAATGTGTGTATAGATGACACTAGACAGATACTGTGTATTCACTATAAGACTTACATAGAACTATGCTCCTTTCCTTCTACTTCATTGAAATGTTCCATTCAAAAGTAGGTAAGAATTATGGACATTATTAATTGGGATAAGAATTTAATTATGAAAGACTGAAAATAAAAGCATGAATGCACTGGCCAGTAATGCTACTGAGGCAGTTATTTCTCTCAGTTAAATCAGGAATTAAGAATAAATAATATTAAGGGAAAGTAAAAAAAAAAACCAAAACCTATTTAGCGTTCTACTATCAGTTTATCATCATACAAAATAAAAAAAGACTTTACTGTAAGATTTTATTAGTTGTTCATCTTTGGTCCGTTACTTTATGAACCTTAATAGGTAACGAGAGGGAGACTGTTTAGGGTGGTGTGTTGTCAGAATAGCAATACATGATTACCAAGACGATCCCATTAGGATTCAGTTTGGAGCCAAAATGATGAGACTAAGGCAGTTATATTAGTATTTGTTCCGTAACAAAATGATCTGTGATGGATACCCCAGAAAGCCCACCGTAAATTATGTATTAGATTTTTTTTTTGATCTAATGTATTTTTAGCGAACGGTTTGCAGCAAAATTTGAGTTCAAATGATAAGAACACAAAAATCAACACATCATCTGTGACTTAATCCTAGCTTTTATTGCTGTTTACCAAGCAAAGCACCTACAGAGTGTCAGCCAGCATCCCTGGTGAAGCTTAAACACGCACCAATTAATATTTCTTGGGCGTTGCAAATAGAGAATCAAGCTCTCTAGCTGGATCTCTCTCCCCTCTGATACCAGCAACCAGCTTACCGGCTCTGATACAGGAGAAGCAAGCTGCAGGCCACCTTTCTGGCATTTTTAAGGCGTTGGGGGTCGGTGATTAATCTTTAGAGGGGATGGGGGCCTATCCCCCCAGACCACGTCCCCCGCCCAGCCCCTACCGTTCCAGAGCCGGCAGCGCAGGCGGGAGCAGCGCCGGGGCGGGGCGGGGAAGCACCTGGGGGGGCGGGGCGGCGGCGGCGGCGGTCTCTTCCCCCGCAGCGCCCTCTGCTGGCCCCACGCTGGCGGCGGCGAAGGGCCCTCTCGTGCTCGCGCAAAAGCCCTCCTTACTAAATAAAATGGACGTTATCTCCTCTTCTAGGCTCTAGACGAGGCAGGAAAGGGAAAGGAAAGAATTAAACAGCGACGGACGGAGCGGCAGCGACCTACAAAGGAAAGGGTTGGCAAGAGAGACAGGTGACAAAGACACGGATTCGGCTGGGAGAGCGCTGTGGGAGCCGGGGGGCACGGGCCCCCGTGAGCTGACATGAGAACCGACGGGACAAGAAACTCCTGTCACCGCACGACACAGTCGTGCTCCGATACTGCGTCTCTCCACCATGCATATCACGCTATAAAAATTGAAAACATTAACATTTCCATGGATTTTCCAAACAGAAGAGTTTACTTAGGCAGCAATTCCGTATTTACTATTGGAATATCCATTTTGGATACGCTCCAGTATGGAATATCCATACTTTTAAATATCCATTTTTAACACCACCTAGTGCCTAATTGGCTCAGAGCTTCAGGGTAATCAAATACATTTGCTTTGAACAATACATACCCACAACACTGAAACGAGGTTTTATTTATCATATATGTTACATATATGTTTTTCAAATGCTTAAATAACCTAAGCAAATCCGTTTCTATTAAAGAACCTGTTTTCAAAAAGCCTTTCCCATTCTACTGGGAAAACTTGTTTTATTCAAACATATGTAAAAGGATACTTAAAGCAACGGTGTTGCTTTAAAGCATAAATTGTGTTCATAGTCTGGTCTGTTTTCCGTAATACTATGAACCTGTACGGGAAAGCAAACTTTCAAAATTCATGTGGGTACAAGCCTCTGAAAAGGCTACAATTCTTTACTCCAGTTTTCCTTCCGTGAGCTCTAGTATTAAGTTACAAGTAAAAACAGTTAAAATAAAAAGCCAATAATGTAACAAATACCTAACATGGATATAACACACATTTTGACAACAGTCAGTAAGATACAATTCTGTCGTAGAAAACGGTACTACAGAGAATCTCAGCAGAAGCACACGCCAGAGGAAAGCCCAGGTGCCACGCAGACAACTGCAGTCCATGTGGACTCACCGAGTGAGTAGCGGTGTAGAATCTGAACTGACATAAGTTACACCATGCTACTGTGCATGTACTACAACACATATGGCATGCAGAAGAACAGAGAAGGAAAAGAAAAAGAACCCCTATGTTTTTTTCCCTACAATGAAATTTAAAGTATATTTCAAAGGTGGCTAAGAAAATTTAATGTGAATGCAAGTTATTAAATCTGCCCTCATGCAACATTCAATATCCATCAGGGCAATGTGTTCTTCACCTCCACTTTCTTTCCCTAGTTTACCGTGCCCAATAAACGTTCATCTATTAATAGATTACATCAAAAGGCAAAAATGTTCATGATACTCCTTCTACTGTACTCTGATACCACATGTTTTCTAACCACCCAAAGCAGTGAAAAAAAAGGCAGGGGAAAAAAAAAAAATCTTTATGTGGTGTGTGGTCAGAATGTGTCTCTGCCCACATATGTATATAATTAAAGACAGGCACAAACCACCCATCTTTTTGCATTTTACCACCTTCAAATTTTTAGGTCTTCTAATCTTTTAAAAGGAAAATCCCAATCACACAATTTGTTTGATAATGTAACCCTGTTCCCTGAGGAGGCATTCAGTAAAAATGATGAAATGTATAGATAGATTGGCACTTTTCATCAAATCACTGTAGTTACAATAATGTATCAGCCTGTGAAGATGTTTAAATTCCTGGCAAATTCCTTCTGGTACATAGTCATACACATTAACATGAAATACTGTTTATAAGCAGCAGGGGTGGGGGGGATGGATTAAAAAAAATAAAATATTGTGGGTATTCATAACATAACAAAATTTCACATATTTATTTGCGACATACATATCAATGTGTCACAATTTCTGTTATAATTAAGTCACAGATGCTGTGCATTTGTGGGAGTACGGTGATACAGAAGTGTAGTGGCACAAACGAGATGTACCCAAAATAACATTTCTCATACACAGAAAATGACTTATTTGCAAGTATTTTCACTGGAGCAAAAGAAGGAAGAAAAGAAAGAATATCAGCAGTGGTATCCCTGCCTTACACTCGTCTATTGTCCAACTATCCTAAGACAGGCAAGGAAACATACAGTCCAGAAATAGGACTGAGCAATGTATTAGTCTACTAATACCAGCAAGTTTATAAATTGGGGTTAACAAAACACTTGAACACAAACTTCTCTACATCCATTAACAAATAATTCAGGATGGAAATACACTGTTTCCCAATCCTCATATTTATATATGTTACTGAAATGGGACTGACAGCTTTACATTAATCTACTTTTGTCCCAATTCCTAGGGGGTGGAAAATAGTCCAAAAGTGATGTAAAAAAGCAACATCACAATTGGTACCCATCATGACTATCACACTGCAAGTAGTCCCACTGGTTATATAGTGTTTTTCACTGCATACATGTTAAACCAGGTTATGGGGGAGAAAATATCCCTCTTTTCCTGGATGAAAAGAGAGATACAGAAGCCTGGAGGTACTCAGAACCAGGCTGCATTTGAAATGAAGCTGCTTCTACAGCATTACTGATTTGAATAATGATTACATAGCAAACATGTAAAGCCAAAATTCTTGTGTGAAGGGTAAATAACTGCAGACAATTATTTCCCTACAGAATGGAAATACATGTTTTGCTGTCATCCTAGTCACATAAAATACAGTAATTTTCTGGTGAAAAATTGGTTTTCTTTTCAAATAGCAGCCATTCAGAACTTCACAGCTAGTTTCGTGTTTAAGCAGAATGTTGCTGACATTCATATATGTGTATATGCATACACACACACAGATCCTGGTTTACAACTCAACCTTCTCCTTTCAGTTCTGGCTTAAAAAAAGATATCTCCATCAGGGAAAAAAAAAGAAAAAGAAAGAAGTGCCCAAGCTAGCCCACAGCAGATACAGCAAAAAGGCAGTAGGTTTCAGGGCAGCCACCTTATTGGTTTCCTCTGGTTTTGCTCCAGCAATCCATGGCATTGCAGTCCACTGCTTCTCCTTCCCAGGCAGCGTTTTCACTTGGAAAATGTGGTCTCCTTTTTTCTATTTGGTTTTCATTTTATAAAACCAGTGTAAATCAACAAGCAATGAGAAAGACACACACTATACATAAACATAAAACCAAACCACCTGAAAGTGACAGGACATACTAGATGAGGAAAAAAGAAATAGAGAGAAGAAGAACTTGGAGGGGTCTCAACTTCAATACAAAGAAATCAACACAGAAAATACACACAACCACATAACAAAAATTAAGTTACACTTTTACATAAATGTCTATTTTAACCAAAAAGATATTTATAGCTATTAAATGAACCAATGTGTTGTGGATATTTGAGAATTTGACCAGCATTTGAACCTATGCATATACCACTATGCATGGAAATATTTTAGGTATTAGTCAGAATTTAAGGAATAATTTCTTGGCAGTAACCATAAATTAACAAAACAGTCATTAAAGAAGTGATCCATACAGTCTGTGACTGTATTATCTGTATGTACATACTCACAGTTCAGATTGCTTAAGAATCTTAGTGAAATAATGTCTTATTAACAAAAATCATTTGGTAGCATCAAGCAAGCTTAACTGAAAGTTCATCTCTCCGGGGACTAAAGAGAAAACTTAAGAATTTAATGAGATAGGACAACAATACTTTTAGGAGGAAAGGGTAGGAACAATGGTGGAAGAAAAGGATAACAACAGAAGATAAATTGATTGCTTTTGAAGACTGATTTGCCTTTCTACTCTATGGAAGAAGGAGCAAATAACTCCTCATAAAACTAAAAGTTTCAAAACAGCAAGAGAAATTTATTTGGGTAGTTTTCTTGCCACAAGCATTCAGGATGATATTTGTAGAAAATTGTTTTCCAAACTGCTGTTTTAAGGTTCAGTCAGGAAGAAGGTATAGAGAAAAAGTAGGTAAATTCATTTTACAGACTTTTGGAGATTAAAGTGAGTAAATTTTAACGACTACATTAAATATGTCCTGAAGAAGTCAACACTGTAAATTAACTGATCATATAAGATCCTTCTGAAACAACACATAGGCTGTGTGTGTGTTTATGCACAAACTGTCTATGAAGAGTTAAAGAGAGGGAAAAGGACGGAAAAGTTATCTCCATCAATCTGTGTAAATCAGAGTGAAACTTAAGCTGTCCTTAACACACAGGAAAATACTGCCATCACCTCCATTTTTTTCTAGTGATTCTAATTCAGTTGTTCTTGTAGAAGAATAAAATTCCACACATTATTTAAAGTCAGGTCCAATGATAAGTGGTAAAAAGTTAATGTATACTTAGTATAAACAAGTATTACATTAGCCAAAAAAAGTGTTAATCTAAAGGACAAACTGCATTTACTATATTACATACAGAGTTGTACGGAAATGCATGCGGACAAGTGTCTGCAGTGACATACCCCTTGTGTCTGTACGGACAGAGGTGTGATACGCCGCTTTTCCCACTCATTTGGGCGTGGTTCAGGTGTGGATTCCATGAAATTGCGCTTGAGCTCACTAATGCTAGCCTGGTGTTTCAGTAAGTCGTCCTGGGTCTTATCCAGGTCCTAGCAACCCACAACGTAAAACAAAGTAGGACAAAACACGACAACAAAAGCAAACTTAACTGGGAAAAAAAAAAGAAAAAAAAAGAAACCAAACCAAGAAAAGTGCCTTGTGTCTGAAGAGCTATTCTTCTTTGGAGTGCCTTAAAATAAAAAAGTTTAAGGCTATAAGGGAACAAAGATTTTTTTGGTTTTGTTTTTGGAATGAAGGTCCACTCATACACTGTTTCTTCCGTATTTTAAGACAAAGGAAAAATAATGCTGTGCATTATTATGGTTATTTAACAAAGGGCTATTTTCATCCAAAACATGAAAAAAGATCTATGAAACAATAATGATTTCCAGTAGTTGCTTGGTTTCATCTAAAATTTGTAAGCACAGAAGCAAGTGTTTTGGGATACTGCATAACTAATATTACTGAAGGCAGCTGTAAGAAAGAATAGTCTAACCCAAGAAGCATTATAAAAATGCATCTTTCTTGATATTACAAGCTCCATGAAAAATACTTACTTCTGTGAAGACAATACTACAAATATGCAAGCAACTAACACCTGCTCAACTTCAGAGGAACTGCTCATTGTGCCTGTCATGTAGGCTTAAACTTACTGAAAGAATCAGATTTAAAGGCTTAAAGCCTGCTATCTGCCAATTCCATGTTTAAGAACCTGACAGCAGACACAACACTCAAATAGGGATACTTTTTGTGCGCACCAATACCAAAGAGATGTTCTCTCTAAATTGCACCTACGTAGGCAAGTGCCAAAGGGGACACACCGCGTGAATATCGAATTAGATTTTGTGATGTCCCATTGAGGCTAAGCTGCAGCACCTTGGATGAAATAACTACAAGCTAGTCTTTCACTTTATACCAGGAGCAGACATAAGGATCAGGAGCTATGCAGAAATGTAACTGTTCTGGTAAGTAGGCAAAAATCTCTCTTGGAAATTCATTGTCCTTTAAATACAACACTGGGCTTTGGTGGGAAGAGCAGATTTCACGCTGCTTTCGTAATCTGTCCTCCTTCCGGCATGCCAGGTCTTGAGAAAGCCTACATTGGTTATGCACGCTCTAACACAAGAATATTTTTCCAGTACTCTGTGGTGAAATTCAAGTTTAAGATCCATTTTTAGTAGAGAATTAAAAGACTGAAGATTAAAAATGGAGTAATTTCAATGTAGACATAATTATTAAAAGAATGTAATCAGATACAATAATTTAGGTAATGCATCTGGTTTTTGTACAAAGATTTTACACACTTTGTAACAGAACATTTTGAAATTTTACTTTAACATTTTGGTTAGGATTTTTATAGTCAGCGCTCACAATGGAAAGACACCCCATCTTAAGTCATGAAAAATCCAAACCCAATAAAAACGCATTAGTTTCTAATTTCTTTTCACTTGCATGTTCAGCACCAGTAACAGTTTGGTGCTGCACATCTATTTCCTAATTCTGCAAACATGCACTTTGAACACTAAGAACCTCTCCTCTTCTGGCAACTCAGTAGGTTCATATTGTCACAGAATGAATGTTTCACTTTTAATCTAGGACTAACAAGTGAGACATTAAATATGTACTCCTGAAGTACGTATTTTCTGAGTGAAGTAAAACCTTATGCCAAAGGCATTCTGTTACCCAACTGAAGCTTGTAACAATCATGTCATAATTTAAAAACCTGTCTTGGCTTGACACAAGGCACGTTTCTTGGACTTGATCAAAACATAGTTACGCAATGCACACTTTCAGTGCTTTAGTAAGTTATACACAAGCAAAGTTTCAATAGTGATCAAAAGCTGCAAAAAGCCGAAAAACGTATTAGTTGGGTTACTGCGATCCGTACATCTCCTTATTAGTGAACAAAACCAATGGTTTTTAAAAAGACAGTTTTTGTGACAAAGGGAATTATTTATAGCCCCATCTGGATGAATAAAATAAATTAAAGACAGCAGTAGGATTTTCTAAAATTTCTTCAGTTACTAGTTTATGTTATTAACCACAAGTTAAGTGACACTGATTATAACTACAGAAAGTCTTTGATAAAATAATCCAGATTAGCAGACTATATGGAAATTCTTATAATAAAAATCCCTACTTCAGTGACAAAGCACTACACATTACATACTGTTCAAAGCTCTTTGTTATTGCTCATCTTCAATGAAAACCAACCTTTAGGAAGCAAGAATTACTTCCATTTGAAAAGTGAAAAAATAAGGCAAAGATTTCAGAAGCATATCTAAACATTCTCTTTAAAAATCTGATCCTCACATACATTTCTCAAAGCTTCTAAAATCAATGAGTGTCAGAACCAGAATTAGTTTTTACTTCTATCACTGCTTATGCCTTACTAACTCCATTTATTCAGATAATGTATTTAATAAAGGTTGATTAAACTGGTGAAAAGTAGAAACCCTGCTCAACAGAAGATGCGCACAGTGAGAAGCAATGTATAAAAATCCCATTTAGGATTATGAATTGGACCCATGTGTTTGCTTTATCTAAATAGGGCTATCATTCCCAGTTGCCACCTTGAAAACATCTAGTAAAAACATACAAAATGTACATTCAACATTCAAGCTGTGGGCTTTTTTGGTTTGTTTGGATTTTTTTGGTGGTTTTTTTTTTTGTATTGCTTTTTTTAATTTAAACTCAGAGACTGAAATGATAACATGCAACATTTCCCCCCATGCACTTCATGCACTGTGTCTGTAACAGCCTGCAAGTGACCTCCCATCCCATGCAGCCTGGCAGCCCGTGAGAAGGGAAAGTGTTTCTTATATTATATACAAACCTCCAACATTAAATTGCTATGTCTGACATAAATATTTTCCCCGTCTACTCTGAAGGAATTGCTCTGTGAAATTAAGCCACACAAAAAATAAATAAAAAAAAAAAAACAAAAAACAAAAAAACCCAAAATGAACATAAAATGTACAGCAAGTAAATAAAAAAAGACCCTTAGAATCAGACAGTTAAAGAAAGGAAATAAAACGGTAAGGTGAAAAGGCACTATTCAGACTAAATCCACAGAAAGTTTAGGGTGCTAACAAGGCAGGCAGCTACAGCCAGATTTAACCTCAAAAAAACAACCATGCACCTTCTGCTGTGCTTCCTCTTCTTCAGATTCCACCTATGTGAGCACATGGCAAATTATCAAGAAAAGGAACCGTTAACATACGCTTACAGACTAACACAGAGGCTTCATCTCTTTGTAAATGCTGCAAAGCGTGCTGTATTTACAGACCTTTACTGTTTCGGCCCCAAGTGGTGTTGAAATTATTAAGCGACTTTGGTCTTCCTTCACCTACATTGTTGTAGAATGGCTGAAGTAGTATTTGGCATAAGTGGCATGAAAAATGGAAGTTTCACACTATGTCCCTTTCTTGCTGTACTTTTCAGTGTTTTCCCAAATGAAAATTTAAGAATGAGTAAAGAAAATAATGATATGCGTAATTTCTATGGTAAGCGTCTTAGACTTTGCAACAAATTGATGGGAAAATGGAATCTAATGCATGAGTTCTTTTGGTAAGAGAGTCTAGGATTCAAGTCAAACACCTAAATACTGTATTTACAAACTGTCTTAATTATTTTAAGAATGTTGTTGGCTTGGGATGAGTTATTTGCATCCCACCCCCCTTTTTAGGTGAATATATTCTTCCTCAAACTGCAATGCTCTCTTTTGGAAATGATAGCTAATCTTCATATCTTACCTACAAGTATTCTGAATGCCTTTAAGGAACAACATTCTTCAAAAAGCAAACCACTTCCCCGTCTTTCCACAGGTACAAATATCAACTGCTAATCTTAGGAAAGGATGCATTTAGAAGTCAACACTGTGCAAGTACATAAATTTGAAGAGGGGTTTACTTATTGCACATACTGTTGCATTTCGGATTCTGTGTGAATGCACACATAATGTGGTACATATCGCATTTTTATTCATTTCTCACTTATCTGGGGTTCTATTTTCTGCAACTTTATATTACAAATGATGGATTGAATTACGTTACAGAAAAATTGAGAAAGTCTTTGAAGTCATGTTTTTCATTATTTTAAACTTAGATTGGTGTTTTTAATGGCATCATGTCATATTTAGCGTGGTTTTAATATGTACATTGTATTGATTTAATCAGTACAACAAACTTTGTTACATGTAACATTGAACAGGCTCTCCCCCTGTTTGATTCTATAATATTTGGTTTCATATTTCCTTTGAAGATCAAAATAAACCACCTTTTTCTAGTGGTATTGCTGTAACATGCACAGCAGACATAAGGAAAGGAGGCATTTTGTCAACCACTCCAGATGATCAGAGCAATGTATTAGTGTGACTGAGGCTTCTGTTCAGCAATTTTAACAGTGTATTTCAAAGAATGTTCAGACTCCAGTGATTAAAGTCTGACACAACCTGCAATCCCAGCTAATGAATGAAATCAGTATCCACCTTAACTGCTGTTAGAGATTAATCAAAGCACTTAAGAAAAAAAAAAAGTGTCTTGGACAGACTCAACTTTGCACACACCCTTATAGAGCAGAAACATCTGAAATCTAGAATAACAAAAAAGCTGATTTTAAAGCATTCACAGTTTTCTGAATTCAGCTTTTAGGAATTTCACTTTTCAGATCTAAACAGAACTTTGGAGAGGTGTGTTCCAGTCAATGCACGCAGGAGACATGCATTTTAACACAAACTCATAGTACAAGTAGCACAACTTGCAAACAGTATCAAGTAATAATATATCTATTATTACACAGCACTTTCAGTATTCAGATTTATGTGCTCGTAAACATTTTGAACTACAAAGCAACTCTAACTGCAGCTCAGTATCTGTGAAATCTAATGAAATTAAGCATGCTGTAGGAATTCAGGCAGAAAACCCACCAGCTATCTATTGACTAAAAATCCTGCAATGGCAATTTTTCACAAATGAGAAAAGTTAGAAAGATGTAGATATACACGTGTGTGTGTATGTATTTTTATATATACAGGCATGTATATAGACATATCCCTATACTAGGAAGTGTGCAAAACTGAGCAAGCCTCTGGGAGAACAAGCATAAAAGCTATGTGCAAGTGTCAACATTTAAGCAAGAAAATTACACACCTCCTCTTCCTCTGCTTTGTCATTCAGGTCATTGTCATTAGAGGCACTAAAGGAAGTCGCCTTAGACTCCAGGTAGCAGAGGGACAGAGTGAGAGGAAGGGAAAATGTAAGTGAAAAAGGAATAGACTGGAAAGCAGACAGAAGCAGCACAAAGATAAGGAGAAAAGAGGGGATGAAGGAAGGAGAGGTAATAGGAATATAGTGCTGAAGGCCAGGTGGGAGGAAAGAGATGCAAACATCAGGAAGGCTAGGAAAAGTAATATAACCATCCTCATCAAGCAGTGAACGGAAACTAAAAGAAAAGCATCTGATAAAGCTGAATGAGACACATAACTCGGTGCTTTTGTAGTCATTTGTATGTATTTTTCCCTCCGCAGCAGGGGAGCCTTGCCTAGCTAGGGGTCTCATAAATTCAAAGATATTATTCAGTGAAGCTATTTTGGTTTTATTATGATCTGGTGTTTCTTTCATGGAATTGCACTCCAAGATGTCTGGGATGGTAAGGAGGGGCTCCCCAAAAGGATCTTCCTCTGAAATATCTGAAAGTATGTCCATCTCAGGGACAGGTGACAGGTTTGTGAGATGGGATGACACAGAATGAATGGGTGGTGATGGTGGGTGTACATGAGTGAGCTGGAGAAAAAAATTCTGTGCACAAGTGGAAAATGAAAGCACAACAAAATGCAGGTTTGAAGGCACAAGAAGAAGGAAAAAAAAGAAATTATTAGTTAGTGAAAATTTTTACTTAGAAGCAGGGATAGCTCTGCTAATGCAACAGAAATGCCAAATAAAAATAGAAATCCCCTTGTGTTTTACAAGCAGCCAACTTGTTTACTTCTGTGGATTATGAAAGAAACCCAGTACGAATGTTTTGTTCTCAGGCTGTAAAGAACTGTGCACTTCTGAACTGTAATAGTCACTTACAACAGATGGAAGCGGACAGACATTCAAAGCTTTGGCAGAAAGGTCAGGGGACAGTGCAGTACACGAAAGACAAGCTGGCACTTTCATTCTTGGGTTTAAAACCATTTCCTCTAAGAGAGGCTTAAAAAGAGCCAGAAAGGAAAAGAAGTATCTGTGCTAGGGGGGAAAGAAAGCTGTTCACAGAATTGGCATGTGTAACAAAAACCTTACTGAACAGCTTCCTGGAACAACTTCCCAGAATACTGCTTTTTTTTTCTTCTTTTGGTTAAAATATTGAAAGACACTGCCACTTTGAAAACAAGGGAGTATCACCATTTTACCAAACTCAAAGTCAAAACGTAGTAATTGATTTATCATTTTTCTCCCATAAAGAAACTCTGTGTGTGCATTTTTCCTAGACTAATTCAAAATTATTTCAACTTGCCAGCAAACAAAAAAAATGCAACTGTTGGTATTTGTTCCCTTCCTACACTTGAATGCAGTGGGAACATGTGAACCGCACAGAGAAACTCAGCAATCCCCCTAGGAATCAAATGGGTAGCTAACTTGCAAAAATGTTTAAAAACAAAATTACTCTTTAAATATGAAAGAAAGTTCTGCAGAACTTCCAGAAAAAGAAATGATCTCCAAGAGAGAGATCAGCAGCAGATTTTAGCTGACAATTTGGAAGGAAATTTTTACATCAAATCAAAGAAGATCTAAATTTAATTTTTTGACTTATTCCCCCAGTAGCTCAAAGAAACAAGACAAGTCAATGGTTGTTTGCAACAGGAACAGACCAAAGTACTCAACTTTTCACAGAAATCTACACCTCAGTCAACATACAAGTTTATAAAGGATGAAATAATTCTGCAATGGCTACTAAAACAATACTGTTATCTATGGTAATTAAACACAGTTATAATATACCCAACTTTGTAGAATGTACACAACTGTGGATATACTAACAATTTTTTTTAAAGTCTAAATAAACTAAGAAAATTAATAAAACATTATTTACACTTTGAAACATTTTTTTCAAGAAATCATGCAAGCTTACTAAGAATTCAAATTAAATTTATAGCAATAAAAGAAACCCTAAGTCAATGCCATTCAGAAGTTTGTATTCTTTTTTGCTTACATACACTTACATTAAGTTAAACCTACAGAAAGCACTTGGCAATTTTCCTTTAATATTTTAATATGGTGTTCTGTATGATGCTCAGAAGTGAGAGGCATTAAATAACCACACATGGACACACACCACATGAACAAATAATTTTGGTGTGAAAGTCAGCCATACCTTTCCATCCTGAGTCAATTCTAATTGTGGAGTTTTGACTGGGCTTTCATCTTCTTCTCTGCCACTTTCTTTTAACTTGGCCTGACCAGCAGCTTCAATGTCAATGATTTTATCTCCAGCAGCCTGCTGTCCAGTAGCAGGGAAGTCTCTTAGCAGACTTTGATCTGAGATACCCATGGGAGCTATTAGAGAACAAAATAATTTTGGTTAATTGGGGTAAGTTGGAACATTTTTGTTTTAAGATTTCTTAACAAAATGATTTTATGGTGATGTCAGTAATGAGCAATACAGGCTGATTACTGAGTGATACAATATTTTTCAGCTTCCTGGCTTTGCAAAAAGTCTATGGTTCTCATTGCACTGATATGAACAGCAATGTACCCTTGTCATATAATGTGCACTTACTATGCAAGGAAAAAAACCCCTCACAATATCAGGTAGGTGTTTAATTATCACCTTTCTGATTAGTCTTGGAAGACAAATTGAAGGTACTGTTCTTGTGACTATGTAAATCACCATAACAAAAGAGAGAAATAGGCAACAGTGTTTTGTGGAAATTCACTATTTTGAGAGGACTGTTTTAATGCAATATAGAAATAGCTATGCATATAACTGTCACAGTATTTTTATTCTGCAACCTTAGCAAAACTGCAGAAACAACAGCTCAGTGAAAGTAAGACTCTTCCTCCCTATATGTTTGTGAAAAAATGGAAAGGGGAAATACTGAATATGTGTACTTGAATATAGTCAAAGGACAAGAGAGTGAAAGGCCTCAAATTAGTTTTTTCTCTTATTTGATTCAGCATAATAGGATTAATGAACAGGATGGCTTTTTTTTTTTTTAAATCAGGATGACTGGCTCAGTCAAAATAGTTGTAATGAAATACAGGAGAATTCATTAAATTAAGCAGCTTTAAAAAACACAACTTTGATATAAACTTAATTCATTTAGCAATCTTCTCTAATACCTCCATACGCCTTGACTTTACAAAGCCAAGGTGTAGGAAGTTGAGAGGAAGAGGCGTTTCTTGGAGTACCTTTGAGGGATATCCTCTTTTGAAAGCAGTCTCAGCTCCGCATCAGGGACTCTCTTAAGCTGCTAAGAAGCCAAGGCCAGCTAATGGCAAATGTGGGATTTGGGATGTTGGGCTTTCAAGGCCTCTCTAAGTAGTAAGTTCTGCAATTTAAGCTTCTGATCCCTTCTTGGGTGGCAAATAGAACATTTCTTGGGTATAAGTCCCTCCACAAGTAACTTGACAAACCATGGAATAATTTAGGTTGGAAGGAACATCTAGAGGTCAGCTAGTCCAACCCCCTGCTCAGAGCAGGTCCAATTAGACTAGGTTGCTCAGGGACTCGTCCAGTTGAGTTTTGAGCACATCCAAGGTTTTTTAAACAAAAAAAAAAATCTTATTTCTAAGTGAAATTTGCTGTGTCTCAATTTGCAGGCACTCCCTATTGCCTTATCACTGGGCACCTCCGAGAAAAGCGTGGCTCTGTCTGTTCTATACCTTCCCTGTAGGTAGCTGTAGACCGCAATATATCACTACAGCTTCTCTTCTTAAATCTGACGACCACAGTTCCCTCAGCCTCTCCTCATATATCATGGGCCCAGCTTGGTGGGCCCTTATTGGGCTCACTGCAGTATGTCAATGCCCGTCTAATACTGGGGAGCCCAAAGATGGACACAGTACTCCAGATATGGTCTTCAGAAAGTACTGAATAGAGAGGAATAATAATTTATTCTAATGTGCTGGCTATGCTCTTGCTAATACAGCCCAAGATACAGTTGGCTGCCTTTGCTGTAAGGGCACACTGTTGAGTCCTATTCAACTTGTCCAGCGGGAGTCCCCAGATCCTTTTCTGCAAAGCTGCTTTCAGTGCAGTTGGTCCCCCAGCATGTACTGCTGTATGGTGTTACTCCTCCTCAGATGCAGGACTTTGCATTTATTTTTGTTGAATTTCGTAAGGTTCCTTTCAGTCCATTCCTCCAGCACGCTGCAGTCCCTCACCCAGTGAGGGTGAGGTGGGAGTGGAGCAAGAGTAACCCCTACAAGGATGAGTATGCAGCTCCAGGTATTTGGGATGAACAATGGCACTGAACATGCTGCTCACAAAGGAGAGGCAAAGTGCAAGCTCGCTCACAGTCTGAACCTACATCTGGACTACTGCCTGAAGAAAGAACAGTATTTAAGTTTGACTTTGAATGAACACAGTTTAAAACTGTTACAGCCTGCAGATGGCAACACCAGCAAGATGCCTTAAATGCTGCCAGGAATAGCTGGTTTCATTTGAGATGAAACCAAAGATGATTAAGGGGAAAAAAAGGAAAACCAAGAGCGATGTTTCATCATGCTCAAAATTTTGACTGTGATGGCTCCGTAAGAGTGAAAGTTTGGGCCTGAACACACATGCATACACCTCTGTATTCTTCAGATGATATGCAAGGGATCTCAGAAGGGCTTGCTGATACAATCTCTGAGAGCTGGGCGAAATCAAACTGTTTCTAACCAAAAGAAGCACAGGAACTAAAACCAACTCAGACAGTAACACTGATGTGGTGACGAGTCTTTTGGTTGCTGCAAGGACTCATCACGCACTACCAGCACAAGCACTTTTGCCTCTTACTTTTGCTTAGGTTGAAGGTAAGACGTTGTAGGTTTCTCAAGCAAGTGTCACAGTTTGCTCATTTGTCCCAGTAGAGAAGAATGAATATTTGCAAAAGTAAGAGTCTTCTAAGTAAAAGATTTTTGGAGAAAAAAAGGTAAAGGTAACAGCTGAATTGTAGCTGAAGTCATACCATTGTCACAGTTCACTTAGATTCAGACATACATAACTTCACTAGAATAAAAGTCAAGCTTCACATCATTTTTCTGAAGAATTTTTCTACCTTATATTTATTTCAGAAGTGATTTAGAGTAAAACATGTGCTTCTACATCTCTCACACATATTGCTGCTATACCTGCCTTTGGAAAGCATGCCTGTTTCCAGTAAAGGAAACCAGAAGGTATTTCTGCTCAAAGAGACCAGGCACCAGTAACGACACAAAAATTTTAGCTATTCAAACAACTTCAACATAAAACATGTTAACTAAACACAGAAGTAACTAATAAATATACTAGGATAAAAATATACTGAACAAAATGATACAAAACTAGAAGAAAAAATCTTGTTCTGCCTTTTCTATTTGCTGTAGAGAGGCACTCAGGCCAACCCAGAGCCCAAAAGATGCCACTGACCAAACAATTCTAATCAACAGCATATAGTGCATGCCTATCCCGTAAAATAGATATGAGTAGTGAACACAGATGCTGTATGTCCAATATAGAATCCTCTATATATTTACAGCAGTGCTGTACAATTTAGACAGTGACTTAACTTACTGTTTAGGTCACCTAAAATTGACGAGTAACCAAAGTGGCTACTCCTCACATCACCCATCAGAAATTGAAATTCATAGATTTGTCAATTGACATTCTGGCCATCCATAATGTCAACATTTTTGAATACTGGGCAGATGAGAGTGACAACACATAATGTAATCATTACACTGAAGAAGTAAGTCAAATTTCATACCTCCATCAAGGCTCCTGGAAACACGTTTACTTGAAGTGCGCTGAAAGTACGGAGCTGGTCTGTCTATGAGGTTGCTAGCCTGTCGTGTCTGTGCTTGTGTACGTCCACTGTAGCGGAACTTGGAACCCAAGGTTAGAAACTTTGCTTTTGGAGGCTGTTCTGGTGATACCAGTCTGAAAAGTAAATATGAGGAAAGTCACTTAAAAAGGCTTTATTTTATGTATTTAATGAGGTACTTTAAAGCTACTTATTATATTTCAACTTTAGTTCACCATGCATGATTTATGCACTCCAAGAAAGGATTCTACCATAAGCTCTGAGAAGAACTCCTAAAGCAACACGTTATTTATTATTTGCAGCTGGAATTGAAGTGATGTTGATAACCATCACATTTTCCACAGTATGACTAAGCATCTGGGATCCTTATGTTTTGGTGCTATCTTGGTTAAATGGTATTTTTTCTAGAAAGCTGAGGCCATTACAGGTCCATGTAGAATACCCCTCAGATCTCTCTCCTTAGAATGTCACTTATATCACTTATCCCAATTCCACAGCAGCTGCTATTCCTCAAACTTAGGGAATGGCATCTCAAAGCTGCGTAGAAGGCTGTATCAAGTGAAGAAAAGATTGAGATGGCTGGAGAGTTGTGACCCAACAGTAAGAAGTTTAACAAGCTAGATTCAGACTCCAGTTTCTTTACAATGTCATTTACAGATTTCTGTAAGTTGATGCTTGCTGGATATAAGGAAGGGGAAGGAAAAAAGCATACCGTGAGAAGAGTGAAAAAGATATACAGTTACAAGTACTATTAATGCGGGGTATGTATGTTTGTACCTAAGTGATAGAGTTAATGTCAGAAAGTCTAAGTAACAATGTGGCAAAATTTGCTATGAGGGATTCTGCTTTGTCCAGCACTTTTTGACACCACATGAGTTTGAAGAGATGGGTCCTCTATACCTCCCCGAATTTCCTTCAGTGTGAGGACTTCAGGCTATTATTCATCTAACCCTCATTGCTTGTACTTTGTTTTTGAAATCTAAGCCATCAGCTTCAAGCTATAAGCTCTTCAGAAGGGACAGGCGAGGAAGGAGAGGCGGTGGAGTAGCCCTGTATGTTAGGGAGTGCTTCGACTGTCTAGAGCTCAATGGTAGTGATAACGAGGTCGAGTGCTTCTGGGTGAGGATGAGGCGGAAGGCCAACAAGGCAGATATCCTGCTGGGAGTCTGTTATAGACCACCTAGCCAGGACGAGCAGGCAGACAAAATATTCTACCAGAGGCTGGCAGATGTCTCACAGTCGCTAGCCCTTGTTCTCGTGGGGGACTTCAACTTTCCGGACGTCTGCTGGAAATACCACACGGCAGAGAGGAAACAGTCGAGGAGGTTCCTGGAGTGTGTGGAGGATAACTTCCTGACGCAGCTGGTAAGCGAGCCCACTAAGGGAGGTGCCTCACTTGACCTGCTGTTCACGAACAGAGAAGGGCTGGTGGGAGATGTGGTGGTCGGAGGCCGGCTTGGGCTTAGCGACCATGAAATGATAGAATACTCAATACTTGGTGAAGTAAGGAGGGGGCCAGCAAAAGCACTACCATGGACTTCCGGAGGGCGGACTTTGGCCTGCTCAGGACACGGGTCGAGAGGGTCCCTTGGGAGACAGTCCTGAAGGGCAAAGGGGTCCAGGAAGGCTGGACGTTCTTCAAGAAGGAAGCCTTAAAGGCGCAGGAGCGGGCTGTCCCCATGTGCCGTAAGAAGAACGGGCGGGGAAGACGACCGGCCTGGCTGAATGGGGAGCTCTGGCTGGGACTCAGGGAAAAAAGGAGAGTTTATCACCTTTGGAAGAAGAGGCAGGCAACTCAAGAAGAATTCAGGGATCTCGTTACGTCGTGCAAAGAGGAAATTAGAAAGGCAAAAAGCCCAGCTAGCACTCAACCTGGCCACTGTCGTGAGAGACAACAAAAAATGCTTTTTCAAGTATATTAATGACAAAAGGAGAGCCAAGGAGACTCTCCATCCTCTATTGGATGCGGGGGGGAACGTTGCCACCGAGGACGAGGAAAAGGCTGAGGTACTCAATGCCTTCTTTGCCTCAGTCTTTAATAGTCAGAGCAGTTATCCTCAGGGTAGTCAGCCCCCTGAGCTGGAAGACAGGGACAGCGAGCAGGATAAACCCCCCATAATCCAAGAGGAAGAAGTTAATGACCTGCTATGCCACATGGACATTCACAAGTCTATGGGGCCGGATGGGATCCACCCGAGGGTACTGAGGGAGCTGGCGGAGGAGCTTGCCAAGCCACTCTCCATCATTTACCAGCAGTCCTGGTTAACTGGGGAGGTCCTGGACGACTGGAGGCTTGCCAATGTGACGCCCATCTACAAGAAGGGCCGGAAGGAGGATCTGGGGAACTACAGGCTGGTCAGCCTGACCTCGGTGCCGGGGGAGATTATGGAGCGGTTTGTTTTGAGGGTGCTCACGAGCCATGTCCGGGACAACCAGGGGATCAGGCCCAGCCAGCACAGGTTCGTGGAAGGCAGGTCCTGCTTGTCCAACCTGGTCTCCTTCTGTGACCAGGTGACCCACCTAGTGGGTGAGGGAAAGGCTGTGGATGTGGTCTCCCTGGACTTCAGTAAAGCCTTTGACACTGTCTCCCATGGCATTCTCCTAGAGAAGCTGGTGGCTCACGGCCTAGACAGGTGCACTCTTCGCGGGGTAAAAAACTGGCTGGACGGCCGAGCCCAGAGAGTTGTGGTCAACGGAGTTAAATCTGAACATGAGCCAGCAGTGTGCCCAGGTGGCCAAGAAGGCCAACGGCATCCTGGCCTGTATCAGAAATAGTGTGGCCAGCAGGAGCAGGGAGGTGATCGTGCCCCTGTACTCGGCACTGGTGAGGCCGCACCTCGAATACTGTGTTCAGTTTTGGGCCCCTCACTACAAGAAGGACATGGAGGTGTTGGAGCGTGTCCAGAGAAGGGCAACGAAGCTGGTGAAGGGCCTGGAGCACAAGCCTTATGAGGAGCGGCTGAGGGAACTGGGGTTGTTTAGCCTGGAGAAGAGGAGGCTGAGGGGAGACCTCATCGCACTCTACAACTACCTGAAAGGAGGTTGTAGCGAGGTGGGTGTTGGTCTCTTCTGCCAAGTAACAAGTGATAGGACGAGAGGAAATGGCCTCAAGTTGCGCCAAAGGAGATTTAGACTGGACATTAGGAGAAATTTCTTTACTGAAAGAGTGGTCAAGCCTTGGAACAGGCTGCCCAGGGAAGTGGTTGAGTCACCATCCCTGGAAGTATTTAAAAGACGTGTAGATGAGGCGCTTAGGGACATGGTGTAGTGGGTATGGTGGTGTTGGGTTGACGGTTGGACTCAATGATCTCAGAGGTCTTTTCCAACCTTAACGATTCTATAATTCTATGATTCAACACTGAGGGTACTGTTTGTTCCAGTGGCATCCTTGCCGATAGGATAAACAGTCATCACTGCAGGAACTTTTCTCAGCTTCTCTAGAAAAGTCTTTGATGTTGCTCCTTGGATCAACATAGTGTTGCAGATACATGCTTACCCAGCATGGCAGTCTCCATGGCCTATTCTCCCTCTGTATAAAGCCATCAGAATATTACAGATAGAGCCTTTTGATTTGAGGATTTGCAAAGAATGAGAAGCTCACTTAACTTCAGCTTCTTTCAAGCAGAACCAGCAACTACTTGTACCCTTTGTACTTAGGATGGCACAGATGGGCAAGCAAGACTTAAAAGTATGCGGACTTTGTTCTACTCTTTTGAAGCGTTCGCACAGGGAATATCTGTGTCAGTGGAATCCGATCCAACATAACGTTAAGACTATCCAGTGGTGGGTTCTGAAAACTGACAGTCATTCTAAAGATATTTCAGCAAAACTGAAGAATTTTTGGATACTTAGCAAAAAGAATGGTGAGCTAGGTAGAAAGTTACTGTTTTCTCTGAGAGGATGTTTATGGCTTTGTCAGAGTGCTAGCCAGAAGGACCCAATCCTGCATGCCTAAATTGCATATGCATGCACCTGAATCCTAATCTGTTCCAACACATTTTTAAAGAAAACAGAATTCAAGACAGACTAAGCCACTCTTCTGTACTAAGGCCACTTATATAATAAAATCACAAGTATCTGGAGCTTCACTTTCACTGCTTCTATGAAACAGCTTTATGCAATCTTTGTGACAATTTATTTCTCCACATTATTTCCAAGAGAGAGTGCATTATGCATTAAGAGGAAGAAGGCTAAGAGGGTTTTTCCAAGGTTCTTTCTGTTCTTTTCCAGTCTTGGCAAGGCTACAGTATTAACTGCCATTTTTATCTTCCACCCTGCAGAGATAAACTTTTAATCTTTTAATGTGGAAAAAACAAGAGAACTAATTACTTCCTGATTAAGGGCATTTGGATGGATTTTTTTGTATTACAAGCTTAATTACATAAAATAACTGAAGACTATGCTTTTACCATTTTAAGACATTCTGAGGAAACACTGAAACAATCATGAAAATTTCAATTAAAACATCATAAAGCAGAATTATAAGCAGGTTTCTGCAGCGATTGGTTAAGACCCAGAGTTGCAGAATAAGCTTACCTCAAAAGATTAATGTAGATACATAGTCTGACTGTATTTCTTAAAGTAGATTGTTGCTCTTTGAAACTGTTACTGGAATCCTATAAGGGTGAGCTGATACCAGTAAATCCAATGCCTTTTGGCTGTCATTTTCAATATAGTTCATTACAAATTTTTATAAATAACTTCATATGCTGGCTGAATTTCCCATACATTATAAGAAGATGGATCTTAATGTAATTATTTGAGAAAAACTGAAACATTGCAAAAGACAACACAAGGAATCTTACAATGTTATATAGGGCATGCTAAGAGATCTGGATGCTAAAAATGTACGTCTACATTGAATACAATTTTCTGTGGTATCACACACAAGCTTTATACATGCTCTGAAAGAGCTATAGTCTCTTGGACTGTAGCAATTGCCTTCTGTTTTTTATCTTCGGGGAAAAACAGAGCTGGATTTATTTTACTGGTTTTATATCAGGATGAGAGGTTCTGAGGATTTTCTGTCTGATGACATCAGTGGAGTATGTGGATTTCACAGAATGATTCAAGTATTTGTTACATAATTCTCATTATAATGTCATTCCTGGTTAGGAAAAGCCACTTCTGATTGGGATAAAATCCAATTATTTTTATTATGTCAGAATTTCTGTAGTAAGATTATCTAATGCTTATTAACACTCCTGGAAACTTATATTTGCAAATGGTAGTTCTCAGTTTAGGATTTTTGATTTCCATAAGATTTTTTTTTCCCAGGTCCATTTTATTACTATAAAATTAGGAAATACAGTTTCCCAGCAAAACAAACCACTGCATGAGTTATTTGAAGAGTGTTGATAAACTTTTCATTGCAGACAGAACTGCATGCTATTGGTGGTTACGGATATCACCAGCCAAAGCAGATTTCAAATTTTAAAGAACAGAATGGTGGACTATGTATCTTAATAAACCTAACCAATGAATTATATCAAACATGAAAAAAAAAATCTTTGACCAGGATTTCAGGAAGTGCTTCTAAATTAAGCATTTTGAGACTGACTGCCAATCTCAGCACAAATTCTAATATTGCATTCAAGAATATTCTACACTCCAAGAAAATCTGAATACTGAAAACCATCCAGTGAGAGAGTTCCAGTAATGAACTGCTTAGGTCTCATGTTCCCCAAGTTCTTTGAAGGTCTCAGTCTAGCAAGAATATTCAGCTTAGACTAGTATGCAGAGACAGGATTGCATCTACCTTAAAACACAATTGCTTTTTTAAAATAAAAAACCAGGCTGCTGAAGGAGAAAGCTTACCTTTTACATACCCTAGTTACCGTGCTTATTTGAAGCAAGAAACTCAGATTCAATGCCTATTCAATGCATAACAGATTCAACCTAAATCTGTGATTCCTAGGGGCACATGCACTCCCTCATGGAGTTTGTGCTATTATAAAAATCAAATGAAGATTTTTCAAATTCCTTTTCAATGGAGGAATTCGAAAGAGAGACAACTCTGTGGCTTATTGTTAAAGTGCTCGTTTACAAATAGACCACAGTTTCAATGACCAATTCAGAATTTTATGTTTATCAGTTATTGGGGAAAAATGCAAAGAAAGTTATGAATTATTATATAAACAAATAGTAGTCTGTTTTTAAAGTGATTCTCTGTTCTTGAAAGAATGACTGTGAACTCAGCCCAGTTTATAAATAAGCAAAAATTGAGCTGTAAGCATTTACACTCAGCAGAATATTCTGAAAAGTGAAGTGAATGAAGATTACTGTCAAGCCCTCAGAGCTTCTTGTGAAGGAGTATAGTGGCTTTCTACATGGTCACTCTGAAAAGTCGATCTCTCAGCAAGTTTTACATATGATCACTAGTTTAGTTCCATACTGTTAGCGCTCTGAAAGTTTAAATAAACAGTTAATTGTACTTGAGAGCTTCAGAATTGGTAATGTGGAGTCAATGATTGGTAGGGTGTCTTCTGACTAAGACGTGTTACTGGACTGAGAAGTAAGGGGCAAAGAGGGGGGAAATCATCTCTCTTTTCCTCATATCCTTTCAAAGAAAGATATGAGCATACCTGGCAAAGCGGGGGAAGCAGAGAATTATCATTTACCTGAAGAAAGTATGGTGCTCCACGCAAACCTTCCATAACCTTTTAGCAGCCCGATGGTTTGGCAGTTTGAACCCAATGGTGCTCTCAAACTGTTCCAGCTGGAAAGAATCCAAAAATAAATTAACCCATTTCCTTAAGCTGGCTATTAACTAGCAGGCAGAGTTCAGATAGTTCCATTACTGTAACAAGCTGTAATTCTCCTCTCATAAGACTTCATAAGATTAAAAAAAAAAAATATCAGGATTTCCAGCCTTTTAATAAAATTATACTTGGCAGGGTAGTCATGATGGGTAATAATCACATTATCACTTCCTAGCTGTACTAATGACTCTTTTGAGAAATCCAATAACACTTTAGTGTTCCTTGCTAATTTTCTGACCTAGCTGCCCAATGTATTTATTTTTAAACTGCATGAATTAATTGTACTGCAGGTTGTGCTGCACACTTTCCTTGGATTTAACAAAAGTCTGATATCCATACTGCAGTGTTAAGCTTACCTGATCCATTTCACTATATAATAGTTTGTTAGCAAAAATATTACATCCATGCACCATCAGTGAGTGTCAGAACAATCCGTCCGTGTTCCAAAGCTTACAAAACTACAATGTTTGTATTGTACTGTTGGTATTTAGACTTCTCTTTTGTTTTATTTATTCACACAGTAAAAGCTACTTTAAACATTTTAGAGTATAATTTTAAAAAGCATTATAGTGTTTGACATTTTGTTTTTTTGCAAAATTTCCAGTTACAATGTGTTAAAAATGTAACCCCTCCTCCTTCAGGACTCCCACAAACTTATAATGGTATCTGAAAAGAAAGCTGAATTCACTATTTCCACAGCAGCTGACAGAAAGAGTTATAACGTCCTACAGGACAACTCAGGCTTTGGTTACACCCATACAACTAGATGCATTGAAATTTAGTGAACAATTATATCCAAAGAGGAAGAGAGGCTGGCTCTCCCCCAGGACTGCAAGTTTTTATAGGCAGTGTGAACATGGCCAGTGTAACTAGCTTTCCTTGTAAAAAAAGTTACAGGAGGCATTTATGGTTTGCATTTACTAATCAAGACAAGTGTTTAATACAATCAGTAGAATTTGAAGAGGGAAATAAAACCCTCTTAAGTTCTGCTTGAATCCAATATAAGCCTGTGAGGACACCTGGGAAAAAAAATGCGGATGTTATCTTGTTGCTGGATAGAAATGATCTCACAAAAGAAACAAGACAGAAAGGTACTACTTACTTCTGCTGGCCTGACTTTGATGTAGAAATTACTTCGCTTATAGGAAATTTTCAGAATTTTTGGCCAAGCAAAGCGGTTGATCCGGAGTCTATCTTTGTAAATGAGCAGTCCATTAGCACATACACCCAGCATGATATCCACACCTTCAGAATCCTATCACGTATGAGACAATTTCATAAAAATCAGTTTAATAACATTCCAAACAAGTAATTGTCGCTAGCATACCTTGAGATAATAATGTAACTGGGACTTGTTTCATATTCAAACCTGAAAGATCCTGACAATGAGATTCTTAAAGCAGAAATGGCTAAGTATACTAATTTTATAGGAAAGGCTTTGGACTCTAGTAATGGCTTTGGCACTCATATGCCGTTGCATATGCCACAGTTCTGGGAAATTCTTCAATATTCTGGCCACAGGGACTAAGTCAACAACTAACAAGCAAGGAAAGGTATGGTGGGTGTGCTACCAATAATTTCAACAAATATTAAAAGAAGAACAATTAAAAACTGGCCTTTCCAACTTAAAACAGTCAGTGAAAGTCTGAACAAGTTGGTGATCATGGTGATCTTTTAGAGTCACCTACTATCCCAGTAAAGATATAGGAAGTAATGGACAGATGGCTGAAAATGTCAGCATAATGATTTCAAAGTGCTGGCGGGCTAGGTTTCTGAGCATTCTGTTCCACTGACAGCGTTTGATGCAAGTTTTACAGGCTACAAAACTACTCACTTACTGATAAGGCTTTGATACACTGTATCACTACACAATACAGCAGAATCTCATGTCCTCCCCATCAACAAATCAACTACATCAAATGCCAACACTGTCATTAAAAAGTTGCTTTACTGGTGTAACTAACAGCTGCAAGTGGGTCCTGGCAAACAGCAGTTCTAATGCTTGCAGTTACTTCACTACGGCAAAAGAGAGCTCCAATAAAACTCTAAAAATCTAAGTTCCTTAAAACACTACAGACCAAGTGAACTGCCATGCTGCACTTGCATTAAAAAATGAATAAATGTTACAGACATAGTTAATGTACGTGAATAAAAATTTAAGTGTATTTTTTCCAAGTGCTTCTAACAGAACACAGGAAAAGGTCTATGGAAAATTGCAAAAACAATTGCACATTGTTTCCATATGAAACAGAATTAAACAAAGTTTCTTCAGTACTTAAAAGTCTTGATTTTCTTTTTTAAATACAGGTCTGATATGCTTACAATGCATTAATTTTCGTAATGATTTGAGATTCTGGATTTGTGAGAGGGAGTGGGAGGGGGTTGGTTAGTTGGTTTGTTGGGTTTTTAACTAAAAAAATCCCACTAGAAATTTTATTTGACCTATCCAGAGGAGTGGAAAAAGCACCAAAAAACACCCTCCCCCAAGACCTCCCCACCTCTGTTTTTAACTCTCATGGTATTACAAAAATAATTACATGTTCTTTTAGGCTTTACTTTACAGCCCCACATCTCCTTGGAATCAAAAATCTGACATTTAAAATGTATTTAGCTACTCATATATAAAATAGTATTTCCAAACTGCACATACATCTATGCATTAAATAAACTTAGATTTAAAATAAATTCTAAGGGTGATAGAGCTGTAAACTAAGCAATTATTGTGACAAAGAGATAAAAGGCTTATACCTAAGAATTGAGGGTATGAAATTTTTAAAATAATCTATATATACTATCTTCTTTAATACTAAACACGTCTATCCTAAAACCAAACCAAACCAAACCAATCCCCAATACCTTGGCATGATGTAAATCCACTCCATACATGGAGAGTCTCTTAGCATTTTCTAGGAACTGGGAATCCGCCTGTGCTGGAGTCAAGCCCCTAAAACCATTGAATAAGCCTTGAGTTTATTGACAAAAGAACTGAGAATCAAAACTGAGTGGAATCCTGGAATTCAGACACATAGAAAAACCTCCGTTGTAAGGTATCAATAGCATTTTTGCCCTAAAGGGAAAGTGTTCTTTCAGAGCATATTATATTCCTTTAGTAGAGATTTCCACCTTCACTCTTTCAAAACATTCTAGCTGTATGTTGCTTAAATTAATTCATATGCTTAGATAAAAATATTTTCTCCAAAAGTTCCCTCCTGAGATCTTAGTGAAGCTACTATTTTCAAACTGACATTTTTGAACACATGAAAGTAAGAGGTTCTAGTTACATAGCAAAAGATTTCCAAAGTAACAGTAACTTCAGCTTAGCAGTTTTACACATACTCTTAAAAGAATTGACATAAACATGACAAAGCATGATGATTTCATTTAATCCCACTGTATCTGACACACCTGTGTGTTTTGTGTAGCTCAGCTACTTTCTCTTCCATTTCTTGAGTTTGATTGGGTGCAAATTGGAATTCACTGATATAGTCACTGCGGTGCTCCTCTGGGTCATGATCACCCAGCTCAGCCTGCAGGATATATGAACCAAGGAGGGCATGAGTCACAAAAGAACAGGGCAGTCGCCCAGAAGCGATATCCTGACGAAGCTGTAGGCACAAGAAATACCTGCAAGACAAAGGAAAGGGGAAACAAACAAACAAACAAAAAACAAGAGCAGAGAAAGTGTTACCAATGGCAAGTTTATAAGAGATATGGCAGAATTTATCGAGATGCATGTAATCATATAAGCATATTTTAAAATAAGTCAATGCATTAATAATTTGTTACACTTTACATTATCTGAGCATTATTGCAACACAATAAACTTCACTTCCATTTTTAAGAGTTGATATTACTTTCATAAATAATGTGAAGAGCAGGAAAAATTCTGATTTCCAATATAAATGAATGAAAAACTGTATCTAGTTTGTAACAAAAGCTGACTTAGGAACTCCTTCATTTCACGTTGTAGCCTGCAGGTATCTAAGGTTTACAAATAAAAACTCATGCATTTCCTTTGACATTTCCCTTTGGCTTTAAAATTCTAATTTTTATATCCCTTGCAGTTCACGAGCTAATCAAGTCATGTAATACACAAAAGAAATCCAGTTTAGTACCAAACCCATAATTGCCTTCCTTAAACCATGTATGTATTAGAATTTAATATTTCAGGTACTGCATATAGTCTTCTACCAAATTTAACAAGTTGACAATCCGTAGACATCCTACTATAGCACAGATTTTTAATGTAAATAAAAAAAAAGTTTTACAAGTTAAGCTTGATTTTTAAGGAATTTAGCTTTAAGCTATAACCATAGCAATGCTTTTATTGGTTGAACATGCAATTGAAAAGCCAACCAACTTGCTGAAAGACAGACAGCGTACTAAATGTCTTAGACTATCTTATTTTGTGCAGAAGACTGATCCAATGCAATGTGTAGTAACATATATCCTGCCTCAGCAGAGTCGGCTAAGTCCAAACCGAAACTAAGCATTTAGGTTTTCCATAACTCCTGAAAAAATGAGTGTCAATTCCTGGCACTCTACCCACTGGTTATGTTAGTTTTGTAATGCTACTTTTTAAGAGCCTAGTACCACTGCATTCTAAGTATTTTCTATCTAAGAACTTTGGAAAAGAATTCTTTTCAGCTTTTATTACGTTTTATGGTTTTATTTAATGTGTTTTCAACAACCTAGCCTAGATTATTACTGAAGTACCTTGGATTCCTTGAGTTTCGCTCTTAATATCAGTATCTCCACACCCTCATTTGCTATATAATAAAGCAGCAGCCTGACAATAAACCACTGGCTTCTTTCAAATACGATCATTTGCTCTTACCTCCCACCCAAATCATATCCCCACTTATCATTAAATTCTTCTTTCTCAGGTTTCTTCCTGAAGTTTTCACTTTGCCTTTTCAACCTTGTTCCAAAAAGCAGTTGATGTAAGAACATCTATAGTATTCTACAGTAATAGCCAAACCTATTACGGCATCCAGAAACTGAAGAAGAAATTTTATATGGCCTTCAAATTAGACTAACAGTAATTTTTAAGTTTAAAATTAGGAACTATGCATACCTAGTGATGTCTTCAGTCAACTGTGAAGGATCAGGGGGATAAAACTTCACATTAAAGGTGAATATCCAAGGTAAACCTAAACATGGGAAATGTCCAATTGTTAATCTCAAACAAGTTGAAGCAAGCAAAGAAAGAACCGTCCTGAAAAATGTTAGGCAGTCATATAAATCTTAGATCACTGAAATCTTGAAGAAAGTGTTTTCCCTCTTTTTACAGTTTATTAGTAAGAAGCATAGGTTATTTTCATCACCAGGTAGTAACTTATATACACATACAGTGAAAGATTAGCATCTTAAAAATTATTTTTAAAGAATGTTTTACAGTAAGTTATGTAAATATCAGAAGACATTTATAATTTGAAAACTACCATAACATATTAACACTTTTAAGATATTCTGTGTTCAAAGGCACTTGCACTGAATTTGTGTTTATTTCCAACTCCTCCAAGACTAACAGTCTTCTCCTGTTTAAACTGACTGTTAGTTTGAGAGACTGTACAATAACTATGAATATGAGATGTCAAAATGAGGTCTGGGTTGTATACAACAGAAAGATAAGTAAATTATTCATATTCACAAAAAATGCATGGAAGACAAAAACTATTAGCCACTCCTCCTTTAAAATATTTTTTGAGAAACAATACCTTTAGCAACTATAATAGCAATGATATTTTAAGTTTAAATTCTCATGTGTTAGAATTGTTAACACTACATGCATTTTTTTAAACAAAAGCATGCTTAAAACTAGATTAATAATTTGACAAAGCATAAAATGTTGCATTTAGTCATAGCTCTAGTTTTAAATAAATTTTTAAGATTTGAAAGCTGAAGTCACTTATCAATAATTAAAATACATTCTCAGAATGTTATCTACCAGTATTGTAACACTATGTGCATGAGGAATACGTTCATTGGAAAGTACTAATAACTTGACAAAATGTAGAACTTTCCTAATTCAAACAGATTTTATTAAGTACAATGCAGACATACATATGCAATAGAAAATGCCAAAATAGGAGTCTAGGAAAAGAATTTAATAGTTTGGTTTTGCATGCTGCTTGAAAGCAAATGCAGTTGAGCTTTATCATATCTTGCCAAACATAAAGAAAGTAACACTACCATGTACATCTGCTAAAAATGACGAAGAAAGATAAGAAAAGAAATCAAAATATTATCGAAACAATTAAGTAGCCATTTTGTCTTTCGCCCCTTTTTTCCTAATGCAAATTATATTTTGAAAGACCTAGCAAAAATAATCTTTGATAATAAAGGTAATTATTTTATAAAGCTTGTTAATGATAAATTTTGGACAATAAACGATCTTAAAAAATCTGTCCTACACATATAAATCATGTTTTGAAAATTGTGTACTTTAACAACAACAAAAAGACTGAAATGCCATTTCCAACATAATGCTAGAAAAGTGCTGACATTTTTGTTTAAGGTTATTTTATTTAAAAAATCCTGTTTTAAAATTTCACAGCTCTTAAACGTGAAGAGGTGCTTTATGTCAAGATTTCTAATGTCTTTCAACATTTCAAAAATTATTTCAGTTTTTCAGACATGATTATTCATTGGAGCACTCCAGTTTCTGCTTAAGTGTGAACCTCATTCTCCACCTGGCTGCTAAGTCACTATTTCCGTTTGAGAGCTCAGGGTTTTAGCGTATCTTAATATTCCTAGTTATCGAGTATTTGTTAGAACAATGATAACTTTGCTTACAAAATAAGGCAGGACTCCTTAAATGAGAAAGCCTAATTTATCAGATGTACATATAGTACTGAATTGGGTAAAATATGCCTCCTTGCATCATCTACTGCAATCCAGTGCAAGACAGAATTAAGACAAAAATACCTTTAAAAAATGTCAAACACTAATTAATACATATAGCATGACAAACAGAATTAAAGCTGGAATAGATTAGTCCATTTCCATCATTCATCTCCCAGGGAATTAGCACCATTTAATAAAAAGCTGCTCATATCGAGTAAGCCAAACTGATGAAGAGAAGCAATCGGGCCAAAATATCTATGCAAAAAGTATTCAGGGAGAGTTGTCGTTAGCAGGGCTGTGGGATGGGGAGAGATGGATGAAGGATGTGTCCTTCCACACAAGTACTAAACCAGTCTTCAAGTTTTCCTGGAATGAAGCAATGTTTCCTGGAATGAAGCAATTTTTCCTGGTCTAAAATTGCAGTTAAAGTAGTCACAGATGAATTCTTGCTTAACCTATTTCTCTTTCTTGTCAGTATTTCTACAGTTAGCTTTCAGAAAGCACTGTAGCCAGGAGACCTAGACACTGTTTGAAGGGGAGAAAAAAAAAATCTATACTCTCTATAAATGTATAGTCTATGTGAAAAATTTCAGATGTCTACTCATACTAATTCCATAGCTAATCCATTGAAAAAATGTTGTAGTTGACTTTGTACTAAATATTTTCTGGACAGTTGATGACCTTATATTTTGCCTGATTACTGAAAGCACATTTTATCCCCTGATTACAGACTAGCAAGTATATTACAATGTGCACAGTCTATATTTATACTTCTCACTACAGCATACTGTGTATAGCCACATAACCGAGGCATACAAACGTAGTTGTCTTCACACAATAATGCACACTATTACTGGCGCTTTGAATTGGTTGGCCAAGACAAAAAAATAAATAAATCTGATATTTAAAATGATATTTAGCATTCTGTCCCTGATAAGGCTCTCTGTTTTGATGTTTAATCATAAAGGCTATAGAAATGTCAAAATTTTTTCTAGCCAGCTTGTTACCTCAAAAATGCTTCTGTGGCAACTTTAGGCACATTCTTAGAGAAAAAGAATGCAATATAACCAACCAGCTAGCAGCATACAATTAACATGATTCATCCCATTTAAACTGGGAAATCAGTGAGGGTTTTTTTCCAGTAAAGGCTTTTTCTGGCTTTTACTCATGATATCTCTGGTGTCTCAGCTAAGATTTTTAGGGTACTGTGTGACTAGGACAGATACACTACTCACAGGCAGATGTAAAAATGCCCCATAAAATTAAGAAAATTACTTCTATGATTTTTCTTAAATTATCGTCAAGAAAATCAAAGAAATAAGGAAGATCTAATCCAGTCCACATTTTCAAAAATGCTTAAAAAGGAAAGTACAGACAGTCCTGCTTGTACTGACAAGATTCAGCTCACAAACTCAGACATCTCCAAACTGCAAAATCATTCTTTATAATTAGTAGACATACAGAAGCACTTCTGCAGGACAACTCTTCCCTTCACCAACTATAATCTAGACTCTAGTGTAACTAGCTTAGATCAAAATTAGCTACAACTTTTACAGATATATAGTTATTTACATAAAATAGATGGATATAAAATAAAGTCACCCTGCATAAAGTGACCCCCATATTTTGATGCCTGAGCATAACCATACGTTTTGTTAGCATTAAAACCAGACAGCCAGAGCTGTACATTTAAAATGCAAGCCCCTTCCTTAATTAATTCTAACTTGCCTTAGCACTTTAAATACAAACTTTAGATTTCTTAAATATTTTAGAACACTGTGCTGCAAAATTCTAAACTCCTGTTATAGTATTCTCACAGAATTGTATTTATGAATTTATCACCATTTGGTCTACTACATAATTTGAAAATATATCTATTTAACTGTAACATTATTCTTCTATATCATCGTCTTTCCTGAGCAGTTGTTTAGGCTGTGTTGCAGAATATACCATAGAACCAAGAATGTAAAAAAATCCATTTCAGTTCCATGACATTCCCAGAACTACCTTAACTGTTGGCTAAGTACGTCTCAAAGAGTAGGCCAGTATTGCATTTGGCTGTTTTTAAGTTCCCCAATCCAAATGACTGGATTAACAAAAGGACGTTGAGAACAGTCTTCAGCATGAATAAAGAGAAAGGTTTAAACTTATAGCCCAAGATCTGTCACCAGCTGCCTTACCTATTGTACTATTTTATCTGTTCTAATCCACTTCCATAGAATTACAGAGGATTTCCCTCACCCCTCTCAATAATTAAACTGAATGAAATAACAAGCAAATTAAGTTTTCTGTCTTCACTCTTTCAGTTAATCACTCCTTTCTAAAAAGAAAACAACTTTTCTATCACCATAACCATTATCTCTTTTGATGCTATGGACATAGTTTCTTTCACCCCTAGACTGCTGGGATGTAATTATATACATAAGACACCACCGACTCCCTTCATAGCCAATGGAAGAAAAGGGGCATTTGGTTTGGTTCCCCTCTCGGGCACCTATTTCAGAACGTACTCACTCACCTCCTGAAAATGCCTGTTCCTTCAAAAAACAAGTACATTTACCTTAAGTGGAAACAGTTAACCTAAATTAGATCAGATTAGTCATATCCTGGGTACAGTGATGAGTTTCTAGAATCTTTCTGGCTAAGTAAGTATTCTCTTGACAAAAGACAGTCAGACAATTTTACAGTTGACTTCAAGGGCAAAAACAGTTAAATGTGTCCTTTATCAGGTGCGAATGCACAAAAACCCCCTATACCAGTCTATTCTGTCCTCAGAACATCCAAATCCTCTCCATTTCTTATAAGATATACGATACAGGATATTGCAATATGGAAGTATTTTTTGCAATAAAAATACTAATCATGCTGCAGACTAGAAATAGATTTAATTGACATAACATTACTTTGGATTTAAACTATTCCACACAGTGTACAAATCTAATTTCCTTTTGGAAGAGAATGAATTACTTCCACACTAAAACCAGGATATGTCCCAAAAATAGTTCCAAAATTTGTGTGAAGAGAAAGATAACCAAGTCTATAACTCAGTTTCATATACTTCAATTACACAAACAATAAAAGCAAAGGATTAGGCTTCCCAAAACCTATGGGTTTGGGATGGTTTATACATTCACATCTCTAATCTTTACCCGTAACTGTGAACATTTAAATTGCAGACAAAAGATTGATCTTCAATTGCAATAAACACTATGATGAAACCAGGTTTATGTAGTTTACTCATTCAATTCTGTTACACTGAGAATGAGAGTTATGAAAATACTTATAGACAAAACTGAGTGGAATATCATGTGTTCTATACTAACTGCATGTATATCATCTCACACAGAGAAATTCTCAAATTTTATGTAAGGGTGAACCACCACACCCTCTGTGAAGTCTGGGATTTGACTATTCCAAGGTCAGTGGCTACTGCTTGTACCATCACAATTTTCAAGCTGAAGTTCTCAATTTTGCAAAAGCCTGAATCTACTTTAGATGTAGCAATTTTCAAGAAGATAGTGACAGAAATGCAATTACCCCACCTGTCCCTGATTGAATTAATTAGAGGTTTTAACACATGCCAGTGGATATCAAATTACAGGAGTTAAAAAAAGTCAAGAATTAATTTTCCTGAAGAGATCAGGCTGGCTGAAAGCAAACACGGTTTTTGTCATCTTTGTAGCCCTGAGAACAGAGTCAGTAATTTGTGGATCACGTTCATTAGCCAAAGTAACATCAGTAATTGCTGAGATCCAACATAATTGCCCAGCTAGAGGTCAACCTGAACAAATAAGAGATCACATAGAAGGCCAGTATAACTATCCAGATTAATTTCTACAGCGCAAGGCTGAGTGATTCTTTCTCTCCTCGGACAGTGGACAGAAATAGAAGCTTTGCTTTCTGTTCTAAGGCTGAATATGTCCTTATCAGATATAAATTATTTAATGCTGCAAGTATACAATTTAGTCAACATCCAGGCTACTAAGTTTATGAAGAATATTTCTGTGAGGAAATAAAAGGAGCATACCATCTGAATACAGAAGGACTTACTTCGAATTTGTCTCTTAATTTCCTTCGAAGAATCAAGCCAGTTCTGAAAAAAAAACCACAACCAGCATTTAAAATCACTTCAGACTGAAGATGGTGAAGTAATTTCATACAGTGCAGTTAAAGTTTGTATTGTTCAGACATCTGTTCTATTTTGAAATAACCCAGAGAATTCTAAAATTGAAGTTGTGATTTGCTAGCAAGTCTCCCCACGTATGCACATAAATGAAACTGTGTAATGCCACTCCCTTTGTGGCTGTCTTATTGCTTTGGACTATTTATGCCCTGTAATTTTAAAAAGTTGATAGTCTTACAGTGGAGGTGGTCTAGCGAATTACATTTGACAAATGCAATTTTCTCTCATACTCCTTTTATTGATATAAGCAGACTTTTCAGGAATGGCTATGTAACCTCTACACATCTGTGCTTACACACTCATATAGAGTTACTTAAGATGATATTTCTCTTGAACTCCAGAGACTTACTATTCCCATCGTTTGTCTTAAGGCGTATACATTTTAGTTGTGATAACATTCAAAGGTGCTTGGAAAAACCTAATCAAATTTCATGCTTTTTTTCCAACCTCCCCCAAAGCAAAGTTCTCTATGAACATGTATTATGTTAACACTGATACACTGGCAAGGTTCAAATCTAGATACTCAGCTCTATTTTAGGCAATGCAAATAAAGTCAGTTTTTCATATTTAGGTGCCTCACTATTAAATGTGTTCTATCCTCAATACCAAAAATATTTTTATATAATCTGCGCAACCTATTAAACAGCTCATAGCATTTCAGTTACTATTGATATGTGCAAAGAGACTTTTTTGTGACTGATCATCCAAAACCAGAACTTTGGGAAGCGAGACTAAGAAATCAGCAACATATATTCATCAGTAACTCAGACAATCCTGTTCACTAACTTTACCCATAGATGTTAGAAAATAGATTGAGTGAGAGACTAGAAACATAAGCCTTTTAATTGCAGTTACTGAGAATTTACTTTATACAGTGTTTGAACCTTTATTTCCCATGGCCAGACACACATATACATGGAAGAAACACACGTGCACAAAACCAGCCTGCCAGCAGGACTTAGCACATTTGAAAGACAGACGTGCAAAGTAGGGAAGAATTAGCAACTGACTTGTAAGGTTAAGAACAACATTTGCATTTCCACAAACCACTACACATATTAGCAGATTTAAAGTCAGAGGGGACCTCAGTGCCAGCACAAATGTTGCTAAAGGCATATCTCTACCAATGTTTCTTGCCTAACCTAGTCAAGTAGTGGACACTGGGTATAATGTGACTCACCTTTCAGTCTATGGTACCAAACTCCACATGCAACAATTGTTTCCCAATACCATATCCCTCAGTCTTTATTACAGGCTTCTCCACCCAAAGTCAAATTTATTTCAAGGAGACAAAACATGCTAGGCTACAGTTTTATGGGTCTGTACAGATTAGGAGAATGTGGAACTATATGTTTTTGCACTAGTGCAAACCCTTAACGTGGATCACCTCTGCTGAGAAAGGATGTGGCTTCTATGAATATGACCCAAAATACTAAGTTCCCTGCTGTTAATGACCTTGGTTCAAGTTGATTTCATCACCAATGCAGCATGTATATATTAGACAAATACTGTTTAAAAATTAAATGCAAAAACCCCTTTTTATCATTTTTACAGATGTAATTAAAAAAAAAAGAATAATTTCACATTTCTTGCTTTAAGAATTCTGCGATCTCTACATTTCATAGCTACTATAATTCTTCCAGAGGTGCACAGTCCGTAACATCGTTACAAAGGAAGAGATATAAAACATTCCTCCAAAAAAAAATCTGGATACCACTTACTCTGCTTAAGTCAGAAAAACTGCTATCTGTTGAAGAGCCTTGAGATGGAAAGGCCTTGGAAGACAATAGAAGTCTTCAAATAATTTTAGCTGAGACTCACTTCAGCTACAGTTATCATCCTAGGTTTTCAGTTTTGGCATGAATTCCATTCCAAAATGACACACAGCCATATTTTTCCAATTACAAAGATAATTAGAAGTAGCTTAAACTCTTAAATTTTAGATAAAGTATAAAATAAATAAAGTAAGTATAGAATATAGCATGGTATAACTACAGCAGAAAACTAGCATTCCTGAGTATATGTTCCCTTCAGTGCTTTATCTTTTATCACCATAAAGTAGGAGAAAAGAACATACAATACAGAATATGTTGCAAGGTGAGAAGAATAATCCTTTCTTTACAGAAGTTATACAGTTCATTTTCTGATTTTCCAAACTGGGAGTAAACTTATTGGAAGCAGACTTTGCCACCAACTTTCATTACTGTTCTGTCAAATAACATCAGATGCTTATATTCCATTTATATGCATAATTAGAGGGGTGGGTTTTTTTGCATCTGTGCCTTTTGTTATGGATAAAACAAACACTATTGAAAGAATCTACCCTGAAATAGACCTCTTAATGCAGAATAGACAGGTCTGTCTTTCAAAACAAAAGACAAAGTGTGTACACACTACTTCGCTCCAGTAGGCAGAAATCTATTTGTTTAATTTGTGAATGGTAAGGTTATAGATGAGACAAAGTAATGAATTGTCAAAGAATAACAAAATGTTCTCTACCACTACAAAAGTATTTTGTACAAATCCAGAAAAGCAGCATTTCCAGCTAGTGCCCAGAACATAAGAGCAGAAGCTTTCTAACACTTCTGCAGACCAATTACAGTGTGAATGGAGCATTCATGAAATTTTGAGGGTGTAATGCAATGAAATCACTAACTAAACTTTAGACCAATAAATTTAACATTTGCAAAACAACGAAAGAAATCATTAATGAGTAATTTGACCTAAATAGTTTTAAAATGTGTATTAAAGCTAACAAAAATCAGTCTGATTTGAAGACATAACATCTCTCCCAGCTGCATAGAACACACATAGAGAAAAGTTAATGGAACTCCTCCTCCAATGGTACCCCGATGGTGCATTAGGGAGCAGCTCTAATTCAAAAGAGTGCCTGGCATTCAGTTTCCACACCCCACAGCTGCCGTCAAATTCAACAGCTGGCTCATAAATGGGTGGCTGTGATGAGTGCACAAGGAGGAGAAAAACACATCATTCAGCATTTAGTACTGACTGGCCTGGAGGTCAGAGATTTGTGGCATTTTAATCTGAAAAGACAACAGTCATAACAGGAGAAAAAATGGATCAGAAAGAACTGGTACCAAGATGAAAAAAGAATTCAAACTTTCTACAGAGGTGAACAAAAGAGAAGGCCCTAAAACCAGTAAAAGTTCCAAGTCCCCAAGCTTTTTTTGGCAGCTATTGCTGAACACAACTGATCAGCCCCACACACTTCCATCTATTAATTAAATCAAACTATAAAATGTTAAACGTTTGGTTTTTTTTTTAAAGAATGAAAAAAAGTTGAGACACTTAAAAGTCCTAAGACAAAAGCATTCATTAAAAACATACCACAAATATTTAACATATTGAAAACAATTTAAATGGTCTTCATCCATGTATGAAAAAAATCCCTTTAATAACAAAAATGAGTGCTACAATCTTACTGAGCACATTCTGTGTAGCTATTCAATTTCAAACTTACCAGCATGAAAGAAATGGCAGTTGGGGAGGGGGAACTTTCTCAGCACACAACCAGTAATTTTGCCATATTAAGACACTGCAGTAGCTACCCTTCACATTATCAGGATGTTTATACCACAGCCGGTGTAAGAACTTCCAAACACAGTGTCGTTCAAAAGCGGGAGCTTTGAATTACGTAACTTGAGTGACAATAGCAGCAAAAATAAGCAAGCCTATATAAATGTGCATGTTACAGTACAGACTGCCCAACCCATAAAAGACTGTAAGCACTTAGCTAAGTGACTGGTTCATGCCAAAGCCCACGTTTTCAAATTCTGCTTTGAAAACCTGGGTATTCCCACTTACCCGGTAATCACAACGTAGAGCTGCACCAGAGGCATAATACCATCCACATAATGGCCTTTTGGGTAGAATATAGAGCATATAGGCTATCCAGCCTGGAAATATCTAAAATAAACCCCTCCTTCACTGTTACTCACTGGCATTCAAAATCTTGTAGTTCCTATAGTTCACCACAAGTTAAGCTTAATCCTGCAATAGAAAGTAGGAGGTGGGAAATGCAAATCTGCTAGGGAAGACTCCTTTTTAAGTTTCTCCAAATAACACTAAGAACTTAGTTGTATGAAGAAGACAAAATCCAAAAACTGTGGGTTTTTAGTCTTCATAACAAACTGGACCAGATTTCTCCAGAAGTTTTAAAATAAAAGCCTGCTGCTGTCCATAATTCAGGTGACAAGTGGTCTACTCTTCTTTTGAATAGAGTGCTAGACATAGCCTGAGCATATAAATAATCGAACCACAGGGACCCCATTATCCAGATATTTGTCACTTAATTTATGTAAATACCTCATTTATGAGTGTTGCTACAGTAGCACTTTCATAGTCATTGGATAGGGAGCTCAAGGACTCATTCAGGCTGAAAGGGACCTCTGGAGATAACTGGTCCAACCGTGATTCAAGGCAGAGCCAGATTTGAATTACATCAGGTTGCCCAGGCTCATATCCAGTCAAGTTTTTAATATCTCCAAGGATAAAGACATACGAAAAAACAGATGGGCTCTTTTTAAGGTGTGGCACTCTGTTCCTCCATTCACATGACTGAGGAATACCAGGAAATCTCTTAGTCCAAGTAGAATCACATTAAAGAAGAAAAAGAAAGGAGAAAAAAAAAAGACATAACTCTACACCAGTCCAGACTTTCCTGCACTACTTTCAAAAGCCAAAGGCTCCCTATTCCACCTCCTAGGATCTACTCATGTGCGCTATTTCCTGGTGTAGTTCAAGGATCCCAGGTCTGCTATTAGACCTTTCCTCTCTTGCCAGAGATCAGACTATTGCTTTATGTTATTTTGCTGTGTGTGTACAGTATAGATTTTCAATAGTGAGTATCACAAATAAAGGGCCAACATGTGATAATAACAAATAATAATTAAGATTATGGTATTACTCAGAGGATCAGCTGAGATGCTCTTCATTGTTACACCAAAGAAGTTCTCATTTCTATAAACAGTTTACAAATCAAGAACAAAAATAAAATATCCAAGTAAAAATACATCAAGCTCATTTTATACATGGGAATCTTTAATACAGAGGGATTGAGCATTTTGCTCAATGCTGCACAGAAAGCCTTGCAGCAGAGCAAATAACTCTAGAAAACAACTATATTTGAATGGAAGTTGTCAGAAATTCAGATTTATTCAGACCACTAAATTAGACTTCATTTCAAACACAGTAGCGGGATGAGAAAGATGACAGAAAAAGCAAAAGATTCTAGACTAAGTATAATACTCATGTAATGATGTTTCGCGCTACAAATACAGAGATTAAAAAGAAATACCATTTTTTCCACTTAAATCTGTAATTATTAGTCTGTTTTCTTTATGAGAGAAAAGATGACCGCAGGTATATCTTTAGTTCACGGACAAAGCGACAGCTGGCCCATAACTAACAATGTTCAGATGCTGGGAAAAGCTAAAGTGACTTTTGGTAATTAGTGGAATACATGCCACCAACTGATTTAGGATTTTTCTCAGCTCAGCAATCTAGATGTGCTCAACCATGCAACCTGTAAGCAAGTGCAAAAGAAGACTGAAAATAAGTTACCAGATGATATTTAAAAGATCCTTTTGAATGTAGTCATATCAAAACACCATTCATTTGTAAAATTCGCATCCAATACTGGTGATGGGCTAGTTCCAGTCTCATCTTTACAAATGTCAAAATTTTGTTTAAGCTTAAAATTAATAAAAAAGGAACTCAAAGGCCTAATAGTTACAGACTGAGAGGCAAGATTTCCTTCATGTTCCTGTTCAAAGCATTATTAAACATACATGAGAAAAGGCAGCTGAATTATTGGAAAGTAGGGATTAATTTTTTTTTATCATTTATCATCCAAAGTTTTGTTTGCTTGTTTTTTTAAAAAAAAGTAAATAATTAAAGTTTTCAGAAATTTGGGCAGTTGTCAGATATTACTTAAAGTTTCCTATCTTCACTAGCAGGGATGGCATATCATTTTACTATACTATTTTACTGTTTTATTACAAAGCCTAGCAATTACTCAATTAGTTTTCTCAAAAATGAAGAAATTTTAAATATTCCCCCACTCTAAATAATAAGTGGGCATTTTGTTAGGTATCAACATACACATCAGTATCTTGCACATGTTGCAAGTTTACAGCAGATTAGAATTGGCATTTGGCAACAGTTTACTCAAATGTTTGTAATGGTATACATTTAATACAATATACCTCACTAAACTATTGAAGTCAGTAGCGATGTAGAAAAACAAACGAACAAAACCCTCATACAGGCTTACCTTCTGTTCTGAATTCTCATAAAACAACAGCCCGAAATAGTCCTTTTCCAGTAAATTGAGATGTTCACACACTTTGTCAAACAGCACTTGGCCTTTTGCTCTTTTCTGAAAAAAAAAAAAAAAAAGAAAAAAAAAGAAGAAAAAAGAAGAAAAAAAGAGAAAAGTACTATCAGAAATCAGTAAAATCCTTAATTTCAGGTACTGTTATTCAACGGTATTAGTCAGGAAAATTTAAAATATCAATAAAATAGATTATAAAGCTGTAGCTTTCTTATGATACGCTGTTCACCATATTTTGAAAGCTATAAATATCACTGACAAAAATAAAGACATTTGAATTTTTTTCAGTTCATTAAAAAAATTGACTTGAATGTACAAGGAAAATTCAGTCCCTAAATGGATTTAAATATTTTGCACCGTTAAGTGTCACTAAATAGTTCTTAGAACTTCTAGATATTTATTTTTAAAGTAACAGAAGACTTCTTCATGTGAGCCAACTTTTTCTATATTACTGTCTTCTAAAAATTAATATACTTCCTACAGTGTTAATTTCTGTTAACTTCTGCATTTCCAGCATTTTGGCATACATCTCAATGACTTCTGTGAATCACATGATATGAACTCCCAAGAAAAATAAAGCACGTTATCATCTTCAAGAGACAAAAGGAACAAGCAGACAACTAAAAGTCGGTGATCAGACCAGTAGAAGTAGCATATAAGTGTAAGCAGAACATAAGCAACATGTCTAGCTGTTTATACTGCAGAGGTTTTGAGAGGCAGAAAATAAGAGAGCTGCCTTCTATCTGTAGATTTATGAACTCTCTCAGTACCCAACAAATCCATTGGATACTCAAAAATAAAAACCAGTCTTAAAGAAGTTTATTCTTCCTAAAAATAATATTTGTGGAAGTCAGTTACAAAAAAAAAAAAAAAGAAAATCACATTTTTATTTGAGGTTAGTTTCAATATCGTAGTCTGCTACTTTATAATAGTAATCGAAGACTGATCATCATTTTAACACACTCTTAAAAAGGCTGCTTGCTGTAGCTCAGTATTACTACAGCTTAAGCAAATGGCAATTAGTCCTGAAGTTTTATCTGTTCTTCTTGTACCTGGGAACGTAAACAAGGGCATCTCGTATCTTCCTACTGCTGGTAATGAAAAGCAGGCCTAGGCCCTACTTCTGTGCGCCAGGTTTCAGGGAAAAGATTTGTTGCAATGATGACGGCAGATGACAGGAGACAAAGTTTTAGAGCAGACGGTTCACAACACATACTCAGGGTGGGGAAGACAAGAATTTCTGTCCATAGTTAAAATTTGAACATGAATGGCATGCAGTCTCCCATTTTGAACCAACTCCTTCATGACTGTTCTGCTATTTGTGGCATTTATCAATGAGGCCATACCATGGCATTTTCAGAGGCCTGGCAGCTTACAGGAATTTTTGCATTTGCTTATCCTACAGATTTCAGTAGATGCCATACACCACTGCGATTCCACAGAAACGCTATCAACTGCCCCGTGTAGGCCCTCGCGACACTGCAGCCATTGTCCCCCGCAGAGAGCGGCAGCGCGCTCACGGCATGCCCCAGTGCGGCACTGGCCTGCAGCTCAGCTCCACGGCACAAAACATTACGGCCGGGAGGGGGGAGAAAAGAAGGTATGCGCTGAGCAAATAGTGAAGGCATTGTTGTTTTACTCCCCAAGAATCCAAAGCTTTATTTATTCAGGATTGCATTGTTCAGCAGGCATTACAGTCCCAAAGATCAGAAAGTTTTCAAAGAAACACTTACAAAAGGAGCACATTTAGAACCCCAGCATCACAGCAAGGCAGTGGAACTTAGAAGTCCGGGTCACTTTTGAAATAGGGAGCTGTGAATCTCCAGTCTGTTTGGTACTTTCATAAATTTTACTCTTCAGAACGACTGATGAATATTTCCCCTAAGAATCTGAAGTAACCGCTTAGTTTTCTTGACAGCCTCACCTTCAGCTTAATAAAAAACCAGCAATATAGAGAAGAGCTAAACTGAAAGCAGGAAAAGTATAAGCAAGAGAGGGTTTGAAGAATCTTAGCCTGCTTAGATGCATATAATAGATATCATTTTTCTCCCTAAATCATTGTGCACATCAGTGATCACACCTTGCAAAGGCCAGTTCCAGGTATACATATTTCAGTAAAGGAAAGCTATAGATTAGTGCAGAAGTAATACATACTATCATTAAGTCCATATCTAGAGTCAGTTGCTAATTATCTAGGTTTTCATAAAGTTCATAAACTAAAACCCACAGTTAATATCAAGACTTTGGCACACAGAAACATAAAGCAGCGAAATTTACAGGAAATATATTGCCAAGTATAACAGTAAAATATTGCACAGTTTCTTCCTAGGAAGTCATAGTCAACACAGTATTTGGATACACTGGCAATGTCCACTCTATCTTTAAAAATCTTTTTGTCAGTTTATAGCTCTTCCACACTCGGAAAAACACCACCGTGCCATGAAGGCCTAGTTATGTTAGTCTACATTCTAGACAGCAGCACAATACAAAGAAGTTACAGCATCAGAAAATGACATTTATAGAGCTCTGTTGTGGATTCAAAAGCATAAGAAGCCTCTCGGTATCAGCACGGGTTCTCATTATAAAATCCTACTTATAAAATTAGAAGACTCCTAGTTCTTTAATTTTTTTTTATATATTGTGATGTAGTTTTAAAAATCTGCAAAAGTGTTTAATTTGCAAAACCAAACTTTTCAAGTGCAATTTCTTTGTAATCCCTCTGGGGACACGCATTACTATGCAGTTTAAATTATAGGATAATATATAATTTTTCTGGAAAACCCTATAGTCCTAGAAAAGCATCTCTAAACAAGAACTGAAGTAACATAGAGAAGACAACGGTTGTGATCCAGGCATTTCCGAAGTTAGAAACTGTTTAGTAGAAGAGCAGGGGACTCTAAGAAGGCAGCATCACGATTTGCACAGTTTAATGTTATTCTTTACACTGTATTCTACTTCTTTTTCTACCAGTTGGTTGAGGTGTCATGTGACAGTCACAACCAATGTGTAAAATGATAATCACTAACCTTATATATGTATGTATAGATATGCATTTATGTATAGGTATATACGCACACATATATATGTGTATATAGCACAGCAAACATTAGCACTGCAAACAAGGAAATCTCCTTATTCCAGATTCTAATGCTGAAATGGCAGTAAAAGTCTAAGCCCATACTTAGCCCCCACAAGAAGGGGAGCATATTCAGCCTAGCTATACAAAGAGGCTGAAAACAAGTGAGGAGACACTCGCAGAGCCAGTAGTTTTAAAACAGGACAGTACTCAGAACAGCAGTATTCTGTATTGCCCCCAAATTATGCTTTCTTTAAGTGAGAACATAGAAAGACCGTATGTAACCCAGTTTATTCCAGTACCAATTCCAAGTCTCTATTTAGACACCGCAGATGCCACCTGATAATACAACCACTTCATAAAACCAGGGGTAACAAGTCTCTGTGCTTTACCTCCTTCTCACAAGAAGAGCAAACAAGAACAAACCAATTGTAGCAGACATACAGATGGAAATTTCTATGCAGTTGGGAATTAGAATAGGATATTATGGATCTGTTTAAAAGAGGTGCCAGTTACAAAAGCAATATAAACACTAATGATGTTCCTCAGGGCTACCAGTCCTGTCCAATATTGTTATCAATGGATGCAGGAGTTGAATGCACCATTAGCAAGTTTGCTGATGATACCAAACTGGGAGGTGCTGTTGACTCAAGGGACAAGAGGCCTTGCAGAGGGATCTCGATAGATTGGAGCATTGGGCTATGATTAATTGGATGAAATTTAACAAGTCCAAATACCAAACTCTGCATCTAGGATGGAGTAATACTGGGCAGAAGTACCAATTGGGAGGGGAGTGGCCGGACAATGGCCTTAATAACATGCTTTAACTTTTGGTCAGTCCTGAAATGGTCAGGCAGTTGGACTAGATGATCGCTGTAGGTCCCTTCCAACTGAAAAATATTCTAGTCTATTCTGTTCTTCTTCCTACCTTCCTCTTCACCCACACTGTCTCCTGCCAAGGGCCCAAGTGACATGTCTCAGTTCAGGCTGGGGCCTTCAGTCCCTGCCTGAGCGATGTTGTAGGTGTGCCTATCTCTGTCTCCTGGATGGGCCTAGGACCTGCACTGCAGAGAGCTGCTTTCCTGGATGGACCCCTCAGACCTAGCTTGTCATGCATAACTATACGCATAACATATTCCCATATTCTATTCCCTGCACTCACCATGAGTTGAATAATGATGAGACTGTTATTTGCCTGAAATGCTAGGGTTTTTTCCAGCTCCAAAAACACTTTCAAGGACACATATCACAAAAGCTACAAGTGGAAACAGAATTTTATTTTATTTATTTTCTTTTTCTGAATCTGTTTTAAGAGCCGGTGCTCACAAGCATTAACACAATGCGCACATGTAGCCAGGAGCAGGCTGATGCATTCTTCAGTTCAGCTTGGAAAAAAACATCCCTTGCAGTCTGGCAAAGGCAAGTCACAGAAAGTAGCAGCAGGAATAAAGGCCAAGCAGGCCCTGCTGCCTGAGGAACGAGAACTTGAGAATGAGTACCGATCACACAAAAGAAGAAGAGGTGTATGGCATACTGGGGTATTTTCAAAAGTACGACACATATCAATGACAAGCATACTTTTTGGCTGCAAAAAATTGCTCCGCAGTGCTTCTTGGCCAGTGATGCATGAAAAGTGGTCTCATGCTGCCCCGCACTTGTATCGCATGCAGGGAGAGCTGAAAAGTGGCAGCTCCTGATGGTGCAGCAAGCCTGGAGCCCTTCCAAGCACAGGCTGTTTTGCACAAGCAAGAACACCTGGGGAAATGGAGCCAAGGAAAGACCAGAGCTCGCTCCCACTACAAACTTGCAATGGCAAAGAGAGCCAGAGAGCACCAGGGCACCAATGGCGCCTTCGTGGTGCAAAAGCAGCAGGCAAGAACCTAGCCAAAATGGCCCAAAGGAGCCTTGGCAAGGGGCCGTGCTCAATGCTGCAGAGGAAGGCAAAAAACCCCCAGGGACCATTGCCTGCCCACCCTGGGGGAAAAAAAGCCTCGCTCCTCACAGCTGCAGGGCACAAGAGGCCATCGTCACGGTGCATGAGCAGCAGGCAGTAACCTAGTCAAAATGGACCAGAGGAGCCCTGACAAGTGGTCATGCTCAATGCTGCAGAGGAAGGCAAAAAAACCCCAGGGACCAGTGCCAATCTGCCCCGGGGGAAAATTCCTTCCTGACCCCAGAGCTGGCGATCGGCTATTCCCTGAGCATGCGAGCAAGACCTGCCTCGTCCCACAGGCTGGTCATGCCTCCCAGGAGATGCCCAAGCCCTATTCTCCCTCAACCTGGAGCCATTTCAGGGGCTTCCAAGAACAGCAAAATGCCCCCAGCCTGATCGACCTTGGGGGCAAGAACCCTTCCCATGCCTGTCAGGACACCAGTGGGTGCTCCAAAGCACTGGGACTCCTTGCAACATCTATACATCCCATTTCTTATGGCTGCTGCCCCTGGCTCTGCAGGGGATGAGGACAATGAGCTCTGCAGTGATCCTCAAGAAGGCATTCCCTTGGTCTTGCCACTGCTATCCAGCTGAAAAGACCTGATAGCCTCAGGCACCTCTAGGTGTTGGTGGTTCTTCTCATGTCCTGAGGAGCTGGCATCTGTTCCCCAAAGGCTGAGGCAGGATTTCAGTCTATCAGATAAGCTTTGAACTCAGCCCCGACAGGAGCTGGCCTTGCAGTGGAGGACCTGCAGCAGCCTTGTCCAGCCTCCAGTTTTCCTCCCTCAGCTCCCTCCTCCAAGTAATTCCATTGGTTCCTCAAGGACTTTCTCTCTGATGTCTTTGGGCTGCCCCTGGGCCAGCTCTGTCCCAACAGCAAAGCCAGGCAGGCTGGCAGTGGGACACGGGAGGATGACGCCTTTATGCTGCCCCGGGGCATTGTCACTGCTGCGTTGCCAGGTGGTGGCACTGTGACAGGGTGATGGGCCCCCCCGCAGCCCCACCTTGCCACCCAGCATCCTTCGGAGGAAGGCCTTTGGGGTGCTGGCCCTGAGGCAGTCCCTGTTCCCAGGAGGTCCAGAGGGTTGCCCCTGACCTTGGTGGCCATGCACTGGGCACAGCTGCTGGGCACCCCCAACGCATCCTCTGCCACTCGTCTCCCAAGGACAAACCTCGTGCTGTTACTCTTCTCTCAGGTCATGGCAGAAACCAACCCTGCAGCCCAGAGACCAGCCCTATTAGCCATCCCCTCTCTGTGAAGAGGACCCAGGGACTTGATCTGGCTGGACACAAACCCTTTTCTGGGGGCGTAAGGGGGGTGATTTCCCTCTCTGCAGCCGCAGCCTGGAGGAAAGCCAAAGCGTATCCAGAGCCATAGGTTGGGATGGACAGTGCCAACAGAGTGCCATGGAATTAACACAGGCTTTAAAAAACAAGTGAGCAGAAGTTACACTGGTGTGGTGGAAGGGTTGGTCATTTTCAGAACTAGAACATTTGGATCCGTACCCAAAGCACAGTGAGGCAAACAATGACTCTTCCAAACTGTAAAAATAGCCCATTGCTGCTATCACCGTGACATCCCCTTTACCCGCTGAAACCAAACTGCACAGCTGGCCATGTTTATACAGGATACAAAACTCACTTCAGCCACGGGGTAAAACTTTCAGAGCTCATTTGTGACTTTAACTTTTCTTGAGAGTTATTTGCCTACTTTGATTTGTGGGAAGATGTTCAGATCTTATCTAAAACCCTGGCAAATCTCTTTCCTTCAGGATTTAATAGTTTGAGTACTGAAAGAGGAAAGAAGGTACTATTCTTGTCATTTTGTATGTTGGTGCCGGAATTGGTATGTACATTCAGACTATGTAAATAAAGGCATTTATACCATATACATTCATTTGGTTGTGGTGATGCCAGAGGCGAAAGCAAGGGTTTTGCTTCCCTCTGCATGAACTTTGCAGAGATGTAGAGAGCATCTTTTGGCTCTGAGATGTTTTCACACATAAACATTACTGTCAGTGGTGTCTGTGGAACCTGGATCAATATTTAAAAAAAAGTGTCAAATTTAATATCCCTATTTTTTTTTTCCTAAATAAAAGATGTCATACCTTAAACAGACCATTTAGGTTTATTCAAACACTAGTCTACACATCTGAGCAGTCAGAAATAAAGATTTGCAAATCAAAACTTAACTACAATTAAACATCTGTTCCGTATCAAGTTCATTCAGACTTTTCTTAATTCAGGGTTAAAAACTGATCTTAATTGTACATTAAGCAAACATAGTTTTACTTTGTATTAGCAAACTGTAAGTAACCACAGAACCTATGTCAACTCCAATATATTTCACTTGTTCATACGTGCATAAAATACAGTCAATGCTGGCATCCTTTAAATGCCTTTTGTTATAAATATTTAGACCACTGACTGAATGCAGTAAACAAACCCAACAGGATCTTCATTTGCTTCTGACTAGTAATCACTATGCAGTTAGCACTTATTTTTGTTTGTTTAAACTGTGTTATCCTCTACTAAAATCCAGATTATATTTAAAGCAGAAAATCTGAACAAGTGTATCACAGATCCCAAATTCAATGATGAAATTCTTCCCATCTACCTAAGAAACTACAGAACAAGAGGGGGAAAAAAAAGCAAGTTGATATTTTCCCCCCCTCATGAAAGCAAGAGGCACATGTAGATCACCCTAAAAAGATTAGTAACTTACACCTGCTCCAAGGTGTCAATTATCAGGAAAGGAGTAGGTCACAGTTATGTCATTTGCACTGTGCTAAAAAAATTAAAAATTGCTTCTAGAAATTGTCTCAAACATTCCAACAGTCTGTTCACTCAAGCTATTAAAACTCACCTGCCATTACATCTCACAAATATTACACTATTGAATCATGAACCTAAGTTACTTTATCCTTCAATATAGTTCTGTCATTTCAAGCACAAAGATTCAGTTGTTCACAATTTTTGGCAAATACCACTCAACATCTTTCATCCTCACATACTTTGACAAGTTTCTCTGATACACTTACATGTTGTTATCCCTGTAAGTGAACTGAACTCTCTTTAAAGAAAGTAATAAAAGGTAACTGAAAGTTCCTAACAGTTCACAGCCTGTGAAAGTTGTTTTAAGTCATGCTCCTCCAGAACTATTCAAACAATAGTTTCTTCCTCTTTCCTCCTCTCCAGGCATTCACACATTACTCAGAAGAATCTGAGGCTACGTGGATGTTACCTTTAAGAGTTACAATAGTTTTAAGGTTAAAATAAATTAATTGAATGAATTGTTCATGCTCTATGTATGCAAATATTGTGTACACATAACTCATCTTCTTTAGTATAATAGTTCCATACAATATTATTTTGTGATATATTTCAGAAATTTCCTAGAGATAAAGAGCTTTGGATATTGTTTCTTTAAAGCTACAGAATGCAGAAAATCAATCTACTTTGTTAATATGGAATCTGGGGACTTAAGGAACTTTATACATTTTAGACCAAAAGTTAAAGGGCTTAAATATAATATTTCAATGGAGGTTATTTTGCTTCCTTATGAAACTTTCTGGGTTCCCAAAAACCAAAATAAAGCAAGTTTGAAGAGTGGCTGATATCAAAGTTCTTAACACTACTCCCACTTAAAGTTTTTAATTCTTCAGAGCAAGTAGCCAAGATACAGAGTAATCATTTACAGACCACAGAGACATATTTTATCAACTATTCAAGATATCAATGCAGAGACACTGATGGTAAAATTGACTACAGTTCATTTCTGGGAAAAATCAGAGACCACGAAACACTACAGTAAGAATTTCAAGTTACAATGAAGTGAGGAATAGGTTTCACCTAGGCTTAGCTTCATTATGCTGGCAGGTCATGGACTTTTCTGGGCAATAGTGGAGTACCTTAAATGTTGTATCTACACTGGCATTCAGACAAGCATATCTGGAGAAGCTATACTCAAGAAAAAGACTATAAACCAGGTCCTTCAAATTTGCATCTACAAAAGCAAAGTAATAAAATTACAAAGAAAAATGAGAAAAAAACCTGAAGGAAATCATCACAAAAGAAGCTGAAATATCTGTTTAAACAGTTCTGTAGAAAAAGAATTATTGACTTAATGTTCAAACTGGCAAGCTGACACCAGTCAGAAGACTTATTAAGACAAAATAGAGTTCTAAGGGCAAAAGAACAAACAGATTACTCTCAGAGGTGATAAATTAATTTACAAAGTAACCCTCAAAAAAGAGAAATATCTGAGATGTGCTTTATGTTGGAAGCCAAACATCAACCATGTCAGGCATGCCCTGGGCAATAGGAAAGACATGCAAAAACAAGCCAGAAGAAACAATTCCATTGTCAAACAACATAGGTGGCTGCAAGAAAGATCTTAAAGTAACTATCAATATACAAAACATACAAGTGGCAAAGAAATGAGAAGGGTACAAAATGTACCTGTACTCCTACAGCAACATTTGGTGACAAATTCTGAACTATGAAAGAACAGCATCAAATTATAGTAATTTGCAAAGATGTCTCTATATAACAGTAAAAACATGCTGATTTGCCATGAGTGAACTGTTTTTTTTTCTCACAAACAATTTCATATATAAGCTTGCTATCTCAACACGTTAAAGCTATTTCTTTGTCACAGAAACCAATTTTTGTTTACTCTGAAATATCTCTCAATGCATTCTGCATGTCACATATAAATATACTTTTTTTCCCCAAAAAGTGCTTTGACTCAACATAGATTCTGAGAAAATGTCTTGTTATGCAGAAGTTACATCAATTTAATTTTAACTAGACTTTAAATTCTAATAAATCCCAATTTTATTCGTATAATACAGGCTAAGTTTGCACATGTACCTAATCCATTCAAAATAAACCAAAATAATTCCAGTTAGAGCAAAGTGCACATCCATGCAAATTTTGTAGTGATATAACTAAGTTTATAATTGCATTGCAATTTGTTGTTGGGTTTTTGTGGTTGGTTCTCCACCCACCAGTACATAGATTCATCAGAGTTCCTTATAAATATTTGCTCCCAAAATTCAACTCCTTTCTGAAGATTCCAGAAATATGATATACGATTCCCTTATGCACAACCTACCCCTGCCCTTTTCAGTTCATGATAATGTAGCATTAACCCTTGCTTACAGGGTATAGGGATAAGAAGCCCTAGAGCACTCCCATTTTTCCTGTATATAAACAGGAGTAAGTTTTACATTGGTATTTCACAATGCACTTGTGAAACTCCGTGATCAAACCAAATCCTAGAACATCTTCACAGTTATTGCTCAGCTACAAAAACAAAACAAAAAACAAACAAACAAACAAAAAAATCAAAGAAGCGCTAGCAAGACACCACAATCTCCTTACTGTCCCTGTCTACTGGTTACTGTCACAGACATACTGCATTTTCACCTTAAACTGTATGCCTCTTACTCCAGCCCTTGAAAGTCAACCTGACTAATTTTGCATTTTGCGGGGGTGGGGCAGGAAGATGCTTGGCAAAAAAGATTCATGTGAATCATCTGCAGATAAACCTATATTTTCTCCCCAAATTTAATGCTACTGTGTATTAAAAGATGGTTTTGTCTTTTAATATTACAGTGCAGAACTCTTACCCTAAAGCAGCTAAATCAGGCCATTTGAAAAAAAGTCAACTTCTTTCTTAATCTGTGGATAGACTAGCAGCCAGCTTTTTCTCCAGTGAAAAACTGTCAGCTTCTCAGAAACGATTACCTATGATGCCATGTGCAAGCAGTGGCAACCACATAGAAATACCATTTCTGCTGCATATAATTCAATATTCCATGCGTAAAACAAGTTAAGAAATACTCAAAGAAAAAGAACTTAGATGCGCATCAGTCTCAACTACCCAGAATGTCAAACACTTCAATATCAAATATCATCTCTGAAGGAGAACTTTTGCAATTCACCATTATTTATAGGTAACAAACCAGAAAATTGAATAAGTAACACCAGGCACTTTAAGAAGCATGTGTTACCAGAGGCATAAGGAAGGCTCACATAGCACATGACACAGCTGATCATGACAGAGCTCTCCAAGATGCAATAGGCTGAAGACAGAACTTCCAAAGAGTTCCTGGGCTTCTTCATTACTCTCTGCAAGTGATGATATCAAGAAACTCTGTAACAGAAATCTTAAAGGATGTGGAATGTATCAGACAACTTCTGAGTCTCTAGTACCACAAAGAAGACGCTTAGAGTAGTTTTGTGTGTAAACTAAACCTGGAGTTAGCAGGAAATTTATTTTCCATCCTCCCCCACTTACCACATCTATTACGTGCACTCTTCAGAGCCCATTACTTCCCCTTCCAGACTTACCAGGTGCATAGAGAAGGAACGAACTGAGGTTCATGTATAAAATAACAGAAGGCTGTGTAGAAATCAGATAGAGCCATAGACCTGGTGAAACGCATAAACTTTGATCTGGGAAGTATATTTCCTCAAACAATATGAATGATCACTATTGCTTGTCTCGAAGGAAAAAAAAAAGAAAACAAGAAGGTAAGGATTGGACTTTTTTCTTCCTGCAAAGAACACAAAATCTAAAATACAACTTCCCTCCCAACACGCCCCCGCTGGAGGATGACATAGATCAAGCAATGCCCATCATTAAGCGGAGAACATAGCTTTTACTCACATGATCTTTGGGAACAACTTATCTCTTTCACTTCTCATGGTTCCAAAATAAATTAGCACTTGTAAAGAAAAACTATGATGTTATCTGTTCAAATACATGAACGGACAAGCTATTCAGTGGGATGATAGGGCTTTAAAAAATATCCTTAACTCTGAGTGCAATACAAACTTATATTGTTCCTGATTCTTTTTTCCCCCCAAGGACTCCCATGTTGACATCTTTTGTAAGAAAGAAAAATCAAGACAGGAGAGCAAAACTGTTTCAGCTGGATTAAATAGTCACTGGCTGCACTAAAGAATTACAGTCAAAGAAACTGAGACAGTTTAAGTGATCAAATTTGGTACTTCAAATGCTAAATAATTATTTTGAAAGGCCAATCTTAATTAAATAGATCAAGAACATGAAGTGAGTGGACCTTGCAGCACCTTGTGTCCACTCAAGAGCACAACATTTAGCTACACTGCAACTTCTGGAAGACAGTATAAGACTGTGTTAAGGGAAAGCTATTCTTGAAGCAACTTAACTCTGTCCTCTTTGAGCTGAACTATGTTGATAAGATACATACTTAAATACAACATTTGATGTTTTTGAACACAGATGCTGCAGAACACTTAACAGACTGAGAGGCACTGGATAAAATGGTAACATTTGAGTTTGGTCATGAAAACATATCAAGGATTAGGATCTGGGTACCTTTCACTCAAAACAGTAACCTTGCTTCATGTAACCAACAAACATTTGCTAAAGATTATAATTTTCTCAGTCTTGCCTTGAAAATTCTTTTCCCTTAATCCCTCAGTTACAAACAAAGCCACTGCCACACATGTCATCACAGAGCTCTCAAGTGCCAAGACAAGAAGATCCTTGAGCAGTATCGGGATTATTATTACAAAAACCAATCTGTGGTAACCAGGACAGAAAACAGATATCTCAACATATACAAATTGGCTTCAGTCATATCACAATTACAGGACTTTACCTATTCACTTAAATTAATCCCTCTGCCTATCTCAGCTTCATATTACAGAATTCAAGCATTTAGGAATATAGCTGAACACAATTTTCAGCAAGTTAGGATATCCAATTGTCACCTGGTAAATACTAGATTTCTAAAAATGTTTAGTGAAGCATGGAGAGCCTGGTCCAGACCAACCTCTATACAGTTTTTGCTGCTTCGTTGAAATCTCAAAGATAATACACTTTTAAAAACTAATTACATTCCGCTCTTCTTTTGTTAAACACCAATCTTAACCAAAAACTGTAACCTCTTTTCTAATACAATTATTTTATGTATTCTACTAATTACATTCCACTCTTCTTTTGTTAAACACTAACCTTAACCAAAAAGTGTAACCTCTTTTCCAATACAATTATTTTATATATTCGACAAAAGCTCACTAGCATCTTATTGAATTGAAATATCCATTTTTTTAATTTTGAAAAAATTCTTTCTATATCCAGTCAACTTTGTTTGAGAAATTAATCTAATTTAATTTGTACCAAACATGTCACTTTGCAAAATAAAGAACAAAACCAGTTTCAACGGGGGAGCAGCAGGGGAGAAGGAGCTGGTTTTTGTATAAGAAGTTATATGAAACAAGGTCTAATTCTTTCAATATCCAAAATTCAAAATCCATGTTATGAAAAATTAAGTATGTTGAAGTGTTTTAAACCACTGGAGCTGAATAAATGTAGCCACAAATATGTCTAGAACTAAATTAAGCTCACAAAGCAAAAGGGAATATAAGCGGGACAGAAATCTAACTACCACGTGAATAGCAGCTTAGAGAGAAGTTTCTGGTCTACTGAAATTGCATTTCTTCCCAAGCACACAGACTATTGTCAGTGGATATTCTGTTCTTTCAGGAAAAAAGAAAAACAAGATTGACAGAAAAAAGAATGGAAATTAAAGTAAAAAAAACTGTCAGAACTGAAACACAGGAAGACAGCTAGCACCTGAATCTATACTAAGATTACTTTTTAAAATAAAGGAAAATAGAGGGAAATAAGAAGATAAGTGTCAGAGTAAACAACTGGCCTAGATCATGGAATTCAATGAGCAGTAACAAAAGAGAGCTGCTCTTTTAGAAGCTGTTTAATAGGCACTGCTAGGGATATTGTGCGTGAACACATCTGTACTCCCAGACAGTATAAAGTCTCAAAGTGCAGTCTTCCAATTGCACAAGTGTGGAACAAGCCTAAGGAAGTTCTTCAATATTTAGAGATTTATTGTCTTACTTCAAAAATGCTAGAGAAAAACAGGCACTTGGACAACAGTGGTAAACGGATGAGATTCTGTGGAACTGCTTTTTCCTGCAAGTGAAAAAAAGTGAGAAGTGATCATCTTGCTAAAAGGACCAAGTGCAAAACTATTAATTTTGAGAACGTAAGAAAACATAAAAAAGAAAAAAAATGGAGTTTCTCTTCATACTCTGACTTAAAAATAAGAAAAATATTTTGTACTGAATTATGTTGTGTCTCCATTTGCACTTTTTCAGCAACAGCACCTTTTCAGTAAACTTCAAATTATTTCAAAGGTATCTTTTTAAAGTGAAAATTGTAGAGCACAGCTAGGTATTGCTGGTATGAGGATTAATATTTCACCAAGTGCCTAAGTCAGAATCATCATTTCACCCCAATGATATGCTGCATCACAACAGGTAGTAGGTGCTAACCCTCCAACATGACAGAGCTTCAATTCGCTAAGATTCCGTATGGGAAGAATGGTTACTAGGCTAGCACATTAGATAGCTCCTTGCAAAATGTCAGGATGGTACTGTCAACCAGGGATCAGTGCAATGTTTTTGGGGGCAGTCTGCACATAGGCACTGCAATTGTTACATTATTAGTCAACTTCATGGATTTACAGCTATGCCATTGGTTTTATTTCTTTAATAATTGTATGTTAATACCATTCATGTTATCATCAGTTTTTAATTGACAGAGTATGTGTGTAATGTGCATTATATAGTCTAAATTAAATTATTAACACAATGAACACGTTTAGAGTAATTCCTGAATTATACTCCTACAATGGTGAAATACAGCTATAATTATGTACATTAGTTGAGGTTTGAAGGGACCTCTGGAGGTCATCTAGTCTAACACCCCTGCTCACAAGAGGTTGGTCAAGGCCTTGTCTAGACAGATTTTGAATATTTCAAAGGGTGGTGACTCCACAACCTATCTAGGCAATCATCTGGTCTAGTGTTTGATCATCCACAACTGATATACCCTCACATTGATGTTTCAACGGAATTCCCTGTATTTCAGTTTGTGCTCATTTCTTCTCATTCTATCATTGGGCACCACTGAGAAGAGCCTGGCTCCATCTTCTTTACTCATCTCCCAGCGAGGTATTTGTACACAGTGCTAAAACCTCCCTAAGCTTCCTCTTCTCCAGGCTTGATAGTTCCACCTCTGTCAGTCCCTCCTTGTATGTCAAATGCTTAAAGCCTTTAATCAATGTTGCAGTCCTTTGCTGGACTCTCTGCAATATGACCAAGTCTCTCTTTTACTGGGCAGCCAAGAACTGGACCCAGCACTCCAGGTACTGAGCAGAGGGAAAGGACCATCTCCTTCGACCTGCTGCCAACATTCTTCCTACTGCAGGCCAGGAAGCTGTTGGCCTTCTTTGCTGCAAGGGCCCATTGCTGGCCCATGGTCACCTTGTCCATTAGGACTCTCCCCCACCCCAGTTCTTTCTCTGCAAAGCTGCTTTCCAGCCAATCAGTCCAGCCTGTACTGGTACATGAGGCTGTTCCTCCCCAGGTGCAGGACTTCGTCTTTCTCTTTGTGGAACTTCAAGAGATTCCTGTCTGCCCATTTCTTCAGCCTCTGATATATCAGCCACTCTTCCCGGTTTTATCATCATCTACAAACTTGCTGAGGACAGACTTTGTGCCATTATCCAGGTCATTAACTGCCTTGGTATCAGTGCCTTTAGTATAGCATTAGTGACCAGCCTCCAGCTGGACTTAGGGCTGCTGATCACAACCTTTTGAACGCAGCAGCTGAGTCAGTTTCCAGTCCATCTCGCTGTCCACTTACCTAGCCCATATGTCATCTCTTTGTCTAGAACAATCATGGGAAAGTGCCAAAAGCCTTGCTAAAGCTGAGACTATATCTACAACTTGCCCCTCATCCACAGAGCCAGTCACCACATTGCAGAAGGCATGGTTTCCCCTTTGTAAATCCATGCTGACTACTCCCAAACACCTTCTTGTCCTGAAAAAGTTTGGAAAGTATTATTTGCACCTTAACCTTCCCAAGGATTGAGGTGAGGCTGATCAACCTGACATTTCCCACATCTTCCTTCTTGAAGATAGGAATGACATTTGCTTCTCCCTACCCCAAATCCCAGGAACCTCCCCTGACTGCTGGGACCTTTCAAAGATGATCAAGAATGGCCTTGCAGTAACACCAGACAGCTCACTCTGCACTCATGGGTGCATCCCATAAGGTCCCATGGGACTTGGATCTCTAGTGTAAATGTTCCCTAACCTGACCCTCCCTTTCTCCATTAATTTCCAAATTGCATCTTCAGACTTTTGCCATTAACTATTTACTGATAAGATGATGATCAAGCTGGAAAAGTAAAGTTTTTCTGACTAAAACAGCTTATAGACTAGGAATAGTGCATCAGTACTTTTTTTTTTTTTTTTAAAGAAACAAGGCATTACTATTATGTAATTTCAAATTTCAAAATTATCTATTAAGATTCTAGTGAATCTAAGGTATATAATATCTGAACTCAAATATCAAGTCCTCTTAAATTACGATTACACCATGTTACAAATTAACTGTATAGTATTGTATCTACTAATTGGCCACAAAAGTTTCAGTATTTAGTTACTGCTGAAAATCCTACCAGCTTATACTAACTACAGCATTGATCTGCCATGCTGACACTGAAGCTACTGCATCATGGCTTTATCTCCTTTTATGCCCTTTCCCAGCTGTTGTCTTTATATAAAGACACACGCAATAAGAATGAACAATGACAAAATTTAACAGAGAATAGGTTCCTGGGTCATATTTTGTTTTCTTTCACATTCCTTTAAGTTATGTGAATACAAATTGATGCAGAGAAAGAAGACAAGAAAAAAGGAATGTGGTTGTAACTCAAACAGAAAAGACCCCAAGAAATAGTGTATTAGCTCAGATTTTATTACTGATTTATCATGAAGGTTTAAAAAGGCAATTAGAAAAAGACAGGGTTCTACCAAAAGCTGTCTGTAAAATAACAGTAATGAAAACAAGATATTTTTCAGTTTTACTTCCTTATTAGCAAGTATATAAGTGTCTCTAATGTAAATAAATATAATGAAGTTGGTCTACAGTGCATAGTAAAAACTGGAAGAGGCATCAGGAACGTCTCAACCATGGAAATTGCACTAAACTAAAACCTGATATACTAGAAAGTCAGCCAAGGTAAACTGGGCTTTGCACTTTGTGCTTAGACTGCAGAGTTTTTGTTTATTTGCTTTTTAAATCTTGTATAATTTCTGTTACTTTGTAAAGCAGAAATAAACCAACATTTACCCAAACACTAAATATTAAAGGAAGACTAAAGAAAAGATCAGTATCAGAAATTGACCTTCTAGGATCCACTGCAGAGAGCACAAACTGAAATTCCAGTTATCTGTTGAAGCAGTTTTCTGAGACTTAATATTTTGGTACAGTAGTAGAGCATAAGAAGCTCTACATGTACTTAAGAACATAAATTCATTCATAAAATTGCAGTCAGCACTGCTCATGTCCTATAAATGATTCAAATGAACATATAAAACAGATTGTTTCTATTCCACTTCATCGCCCTCCTTAATTTTTGCTTCTGTTCTTACAGCAAACTTTTTTTATTACAAATAATTCTTGCCAACCGACTTAACTGAATCATGATAGATTTAAAATACTGCAGAATAGAATTTTTCAGTTGTAAATGTAAAATGGTATCTTTTTGAATTTGTAGTAAGCCACAACTTCATTTAAGTCTCATTTTTGGATGAGGCAAAAGCCCAGGAAGATAAAATTCATATAGCTTTCAATTAAAAGAGAGACACCATTCAGATTTAAACATCCTGATTTACGTGAAAAATCAAAAAGAACTCCAGGGTTACTACACCATCTATGTCAATTTTTGTTTTATATATAATTTCTATAGATATTTCTCCCTATATATTGATAGATAACTAAAAATACTTTTCAAGAACTTTTACGTGACGCAATTCCTGCAACTTTAGACCATAAGTATGCACAGCCTTATGCAATGTGTTCCGGAGAGCAGTTATTCTGTAGTATATTTTTCATGTTCATATTTTGTTTATTCTGATAGATTTTTTTTTCTATAGACACAGCATAGAAAACAAGTAGAATTAACGAACATTAACGAAGGCTTCACTATTGCTTTTTACAATTACGGTGTAATTTACGGTGAAGTGGTCTACATTTGACACTGTCAGGGAGAGATCCCTGTAGGGCTAAAATATTGTACTTTAAGAAACATACACTGAAATTGTTTGGTTTTAACATCAATGATAGGAATTATTTAACAAATGGAGGCTTCAGAAAGCTTGTATTACTAACAACTAGAAAACACAAACCTTAAAAATTCCAGCAAAGTGCAGCAAAACATTCCGAAGGAGTACTTCATATTGACAAACAACAAATAAGGATTTCTTAGATCATAGGAAGAATTTTATTAGAGAACAGGTTTGAAGAAAGCTGTGCTAATGCATGAAATAAGACTTAAGTTGTGATGAAATTTCTGAAAGTCTTAAAAACAGGTAGCTTTTTTTAGTCTTCTCTAACTATTAGTTTCGTGAGATCTTGAAGGACAGGTGAGAAGTATCCATCCAGTATTATATTACAGTACAAAAAAGGACTTGTACACAATAAGCAATTAGACTACTAGGAAGCCTAATGAAATCCACAATCAAACAGTGTAGGGACTCACTGACGGACATTGGAAAATGAAACAGCACAAGAGAAGACAAAAGGCTTCAAGCAGAAGCCCGCACTACTGCATGACTTGTAATGTGTGTACTACATTAAAAATTAAACAATTTACATTAGACAAAAATGGGAATATTTTCAAGGAACCAGCTGGGTCTAGGAAATTCCATAACATCAGCACTGTTTTGTCCTTAGATCAATCTGAAAGACATATCTAGATGTCCTGTTTTAGAAAAGGTGCAAATTTTAACCACTCTTCATAACTCAGATATTCAGTCTAGGCACCACCACTAATCAGTTAGTTACAACATCATGCAAAATGTAACAACTATGTTCACAGGTGTAGTCCAGAACAACTATTTTTCCCCCATTCCAAACAAATGGATACTCTAGAGCAAAGCATAAGACAGAAATGTAAAGGAGGAGTTGACTTTAGTGAGGAAACCTATCAACCTACAGCAACGAAGCTGGTGAAGGGTCTGGAGCACAAGTCTTATGAGGAGCAGCTGAGGGAACTGGGGTTGTTTAGCCTGGAGAAGAGGAGGCTGAGGGGAGACCTCATCGCGCTCTACAACTACCTGAAAGGAGGTTGTAGCGAGGTGGGTGTTGGTCTCTTCTGCCAAGTAACAAGCGATAGGACGAGAGGAAATGGCCTCAAGCTGCGCCAAGGGAGGTTTAGATTGGACATTAGGAAAAACTTCTTTACTGAAAGAGTGGTCAAGCCTTGGAACAGGCTGCCCAGGGAAGTGGTTGAGTCACCATCCCTGGAAGTATTTAAAAGACGTGTAGATGAGGCGCTTAGGGACATGGTGTAGTGGCCATGGTGGTGTTGGGTTGATGGTTGGACTCGATGATCTTAGAGGTCTTTTCCAACCTTAATGATTCTAACGTTCTATAACAAATATTAATTCTCCACATAACCACCAATGCATTGCAGTTCTAACATTTACCTAAAAGTCTACTTGCTGTGGGTGTCATATTAGGTACCATTTTGCAGAACATGCTGAATCATATCATGTTGCTTGGTCACATCTTTAGCTTACTGAACCCATAAATGAAAATTATGATACTCTAAACTAGCAGCTTATATGGCCATAGAAACTTCTCATCACCTTACAGCCATCTCCTATGACTAGAACAAACAGCAATGAGACAAACTTCACAAAGAGAAATGACTATGACTGGAAGCAACAAGTAGAAGTGAAGCATCAGAAAGCCAAAACAGACTTCACCAGCTGTTTAATTCACTGGATTCCTCTTTTTCCCAGAAGTTTACAAATAACTGAACCGAAGAACAGCTTAGAGCTCCTGTCCTGTGAAAGCAACTGCTGAAGAGCAGAAGGTTTTTTAGGATTAGGATGCAGCTGTGCAAGGGAACCAAGCCTCATTATTAGAATCTGCCTTTGGTGCTACTAGCTGGAAGAACTTTTGAAAATATCACCTACACAACCTTTGAGATACAAAGCTAAAGTCTTCAGGTACTATGAACATGGTTTTCAAGTGTTTGCAAAGTTTATTTGAATTACAAAATAGAACTAAGCAAATTTTAATGTGTCTTACAACTGACTGGCTGGAAGTATGGTTTCCAAATATAAACTGTCCTACAAGGAACATTGTCTTCTTTTCAAGGGGGCACCATATCCCAATAATAAATAAATGAGCTTGTTTCTGGGGTATCCATCAATCCAGCATAAAACAGGGAGTTTCTAGTTAAAACAATTCCCAACCCTTCAAAAAGTGTGCCTGAAGAAGTCATGCAGTTTATAATAGTTGGTGTTGCATCTTCTACTCGCAAAAGTGACAACAAATGAACTTTGTAATAGAGAACGGCCTCTCACACACCTTTGTACTGAAGTGACTGGCATCTTTTGGGAGATAGCAGTAGCCTGAAGTAACCTGCTGATAGGACCTACTTACTACGTTACTCGTATAAAAATTCTCATAATAAATCAAACTAAAGGTTATTTCATTGAAATAAGATTTGTAATGCAACTTTTTTCCTCCTTTCATGTAATTACATGTTTCATAATTTAATCTTGATGTAAAATATTAAGCAACTACTATTTGACTTAGAATTTGGACACTATCGTCAGACTGAAAGCGTGTGTGTGTCTGTCTGTGTCTGTCTGTGTAGATAGATATAGATAGATAGATATATTGAAAGGATATTAAAGTCATAAAAACCAAGAAGCTATTTTCCATTTAGCTCACAATCCCTATTTCTGTTAGTGATCTTAAGTCAGATTCAACAAACAAATATACACTATATCTAATCCAGCGATTTACAGTTGTAAACAAACAATCCATGCAGGCATGAAAATGTGGAACTAGAACATAACTTTAAATACAAGTATGTATTTTATATCTGTAACAGAATTTTTCTTTGAAGCAAACTTTTTAAACTTTAGTTCTCCAGCTGAGATATCTTTAAAAAAAAAATTAATGAACTCAAGACAACTTCATTAGTGTGACACTACCTTCAGGAAAATCTTAATCTTTTGCAAAAAAATCAAGTTTCAGCTGTCAAACGATCACCATTGAAACGATTTGTATATTACATTTTATCTTATTTGCTAGTGTACATCGGAGTGCATTTTTAAGGATAAACTGGTAAGCTCTTAAAGATGGCGTTTTAAAATGAAACGTTAACTGGCCCGTAATGATAGCAATGTGAATGTAACATTGTAATGAGCTCACTAGATATACAAAATGTATTTGTTAAACAGTCAGTGCAATGAAAGCAAATTTTCTTTTTCTCTGTAGAAAAAGAGCTCTTTATATAGAGACTTAATGCCTTACCTCTAGGTCACAACTGTATTCCGTGCCATCCAGAAGCATCACTTTACACTGCACAGATTTAATTTTCTTGGGAGACTTCTGAGGAATGTTTTCTGTTTTAATTTCAGCTGTCTGAACTTCTTTGGTCTCCCTTTTGTCTGCTTCTTCTTGTTTTTCTTCCTTTTCCTCTGCAACTTTCTCTACTTCCATTTCTTTACCATCTTCTTTGGCAGGCTGTATAAAACACAGTTAAACAATGACTGAAACTCAGGAAGGTGGATATTTTTAACTTGTTCATTTCTTTTATAAGCTACTAATAAATAGGACATTAAGCTTTCATCAAAGTTATGCACAATAATCAGTGTAAGCATTAAGGTCTTCCTTTGGGGACCAGATATTCTTGCTCTCAAGCCACAGAAGGTGCTTTTTTTTTCTTTCCTTGAAAGGAGATAATTTTTTTAGTGTTTTATTGGCTTTTTTTCCCTAACAGAAACAAATTTAACAAGAAGCTCCACAAATTTATAGAAAACTAAAAAACAGTGTTTATGAAAGTCAAGTTACACAGAATCACAGAATGGCTGAAGTTGGAAGGGACCTCTTGAGATCATCTAGTCCAATGCCCCTAGGGCCCCCTAAGAGCAGTTTGCCCAGGACCGTATCCATTTGGGTTTTGAATATCTTCACAGATGGAGACTCCACAACCTCTCTGGGCAATCTGTTCCGGTGTTTCACCCACCATCACAGTAAAGATTTTTTTGTGATTTGAGATGGAATTTCATGTTTTTAATTTGTGTCCATTGCTTTTTGTCGTTTAACTGCATGCCACTGAGAAGAGTCTGGCTCCTTTTTATTCCCTCCCTTCAGATATTTATACACATTGATAAGATTCCCCTTGACCCTTCTCTTCTCCAGGCTGAACAGTACCAGCTCTCTCAGCCCCTTCTCGTATGAAAGATTCTCTATGTCCTTAATCATCTATCACCACCCTAGAATGTGAGGTTTGAGTGTTAAGAATTGACATGCAACTTTCCAAAAAGCAACACTCTGGGGTACTGCAGAAGGTGCCGTTTGGCTTGGAACTCAGCACCAACCTCCCAGAATGAATCAATAAGGACAGTGACCAGAAGCATGATTCTAGGTAAAGGATAACAAAAATTGAGATTTTTAAGGACTCAGAGATAATCCGTTTGTTGTGGCTAAGTCACTAAGGAGGTATTCATGTGATCCAATGGCTTCAGGGACAAAGCTGACTTAAGAAGCTTCTCCTCTTATCTCTGCTCATTTCTACCACAATGCTATACAGTTCAATGTTCCTTTGAACTATGCCAAAGTGTGAGGTTACACTAAAATTAGACATCTAGAACGACCGGAGTAAGAAATGCTCTGCCACAGAGCAGGAACCTTTAAAACCAGCTATGCTACCAGCTATGCTACTCGTAACTATATCAACCCAACTGCACAGAAGGCCAGATAGTAGCTGTCATTTTTTCCCCGATATGATCCTAACAAAGCCTTACATGAATTACATAAATCATGAATCAGGTCTCATTAAAACTATTCCAAAGCATCCATTAGCCTTCCCACACATACCTGTGTTTCAGCACTACTAACAGAGTGTTTTTCTTCTTTGTCTTCTTTAGCATTATGCAGATTTTCAGCCGCTGCTTCTTCTAAGCTCTTTTTTGGCTGAGCCACCCCCTCTGCTGTCTGGCATTCACTTTCTTCAACTACTTGTTCCTCCCCTGTGGTTCTTTTCTTGGTCTCATCTTTGGGCTCTGCCAAGGTGTATGATTTTTGTTTCTTAAGCCAGGGGGGAAGGAAACGAGAAATACCCTTGCTTTCAGGTGAAGCTTTTTCCTTCTTCTGGCTACTTGGACTACTTTGGCTAGTTGGTGCTGGGACAGAGGAAGAATCTTGAGCTTCTTCAGAGGATGTTTCCCTGGACTTTTGATTTTCTGGAGTCTCTGATGCTTCTTCAGGCTTGTCCTTGGCTTCGTCTGGTCCCAGCTGCTCGGAATCTTTCTTTACTTCAGTCTCTGAGCCAACTTCAGTTGTCATTGTCAAAACTTACACTAAAAAAGCAACAATAAAAATAGTTTTGTTATGAAGCATTACTACTTTTACTGACTCTTACATTATTTGCAGTAATTTGTAGTAATAATCTACAAGAGTTTCTAAATTAAACTTATTAAAGAAATACTTCTTTTCAAATTCTCAGCTCACAAGTAAAACCAATAAGCTAAAACTTAGTGCTCTGCAGATAAAGATTTTCAAAAATACTACCCTAAAGAGAGACTTACCAATAGTTTCCTTCTCCTTGATAAAAATGTGTGCTCACTGAAATGCATTTGTTTTATTATAAGCTACTCCTAATGTTGTCGGCCAAGATTATTTCACGATTAACTTCAGTTCTCTTTCTACTGCGCTCCTTGGCTGATCTAGAAGCTCAAATTTCAGAAGAGCATCCACCTTCTCTAGTTAAACTGGTAGATACAACCCCCCTACTATTCAGTGACACTTATCAATACAACACAAGTTTTATACAGAAAGTCTTTTTAAAATCAACAAAGAGTGCATGCTTCTAGTTGTTCCTTTTTACATTAAGAAAAGCCATTCTTGCCTTAAAAGAGACTCAGTTAAAATATCTATACTCTTAGACGTTATATAACTCTTCCATCCTCCTTATCATCCATACCTTTTCAGCAAAGAAGCAACCAGTACGCTTACAGTTGACAGTACCAGAAACAGACATTGATTTTAGAGGGGAAGTCACAGCTTTAGTATTTAAGTTTCAATTTATAGTCAAATCTAAAGTTACAAGTGTATTTAAAGTTAAGAGTGTATTTTCACAATTCCTTTATCTCAGTCCACGGTGAACCAGTGGTAGGGATGGAGGAAAATAAAAGAGCAAGCTTACCAAAGAATAGGAAAAAAGGATGGTGAGCACGATACTGAGTATAAAAAAAAATTAGAAATTGTAAGTCAGTGATACTGTTGAAATTACTAATAATGCTAGGAAGTGTACTTTTTTTTTTTAAAGTACGCTTTACCGTTCATACCGATCAACATAAAATCATAACTCTTATACTTTCTCACCACTTCTGCTTGCTCTTCCTTCAGTGAAATTAAAGACAAAACATAATACTATAACAACAGGATATGCAATAATAATCTTTAATCTTAACATTATTTGCTATTTCTTGAAAAAATGTTAACTAGAATAAACAAATTTTGTTAGCTGTGTGGCACTAGACTTTGCTGCGCTACTTTGAAAATGTAATGTAATCAATTTTTCCAATTTATTGAAGTGAGCCAACAAAAATAAGCACACCAGGGTCCAACAAACAAAGTTTAAAATGGTTAGATCCCATTAGAAGTCACCAATACTTATTTACAACCTTCTTCAAACAATTAGTTTTAAACTGATGGTCTGTTTGTCTGGCCTGAAGGTTAGCAGGTTAGTTACAATCACATTTATAGCTTTAAAACATTGGGCCCTCTCCATTAAAACTGATTGCCAACAATGCCTGCCATTAGAGTCAGGAGGCTATTAGTTCAGGACTCCTGCTGAACTCAACAGCTGCTGCCCTCACCCCTGCCCAAAAAAGAGTCAAGGAGAAGGTAATCTAGTTCAAGTTTGATGCAGTTAACTTGCACAATACTTTAAACTGCACTTGAAGCCAACTGGAAACTAGTTTAGATCACAAGGCAGCAGCAACACTTTGCCTCCAGGTTTCCAAAGCACATTCGTAAGTAGTCAGAAATAAAGTTAAACTAAGCCACTCCCAAGGAGAAAAAGAAGAAAGAAAAAAAAAAGAAAAAATAAGGAAACTAATAAATGCCCAAACATACAAGAGATAAGCCCTTCTGGCAAAAGAGATGGACAATAGTGAGCCAAAGGAAACAAATTTGACAGTTATCTTAGTAAGAAGCTTAGACATAGGAGCCTTGAACTATCTACAGGCAAATTCATATTAAGCAAGCATTTTGAGACCAAAAGTAACGACATGTTGTGGGTGTTTCTTTGTCTGTTAGTTTAGACTTCACTATCTAAACCAAAGCATTCACCAATGGGGAAATTAAAAGAAAGGTTAGTATGTTTACTGCTACACTAGAGACTTCTGAATACATTTCAAGCTTTAATATTACAGTTATGTAGCCATTTCCTTCACTTTTTATAAAACCCTTCAAGTTTTAGTACTCTTAATAAAGTTTTTTGTGATAGAGTATTAATATTTATTTAAGTATTATTTATCTCAGAGGTAATAGGCCTCAAAGGCAGGTTTCCATTTGACTAGCTATTAAAATTAAAGAATTTGCTATTTAAAACCACATATTAGTATGCTAGTTTTAAAACTGCTAGTAGTCAAACTACATTTTGCTATCACCTTCATATCTTACACAGAATTGCTGCTGTTCTTTCCTATTGGTAGGTATCAATCTTAATAATAATAATAATAATGTAAAAGTTTATTATTAAAATGAACAATATATAGAAAACCAAAATCAACTTTCCCCGAGAAAAAAATGCACAAACTTCTGCTGATCAAAATCCACTCTGCTTAATAAAGTAAAAATGGAGGTTTTGTTATTAACAGAGATGGTGGTAATTTTTTCCTCATGCATCTCTAAGAACGAACCAATTTCTTCTCAGAAAGGGGCTAAAAAAATTCTGGAGAACTTGATAAACAAATCTTCAAAGAAGTTACAGGAAAAGGAAAATCACTGTATTTCCTGCATGCATTTTTTTACTTTTCAAAATATGCAGAAATGCATGAAATACATGTACATACTAATAAAAATTATATACCATTCTCAAAATTAAGATCATATTTTGCTTATACAGTCAAATAGGAAGCATCTCCAGAAAATTCTTTAGAACTGAGCAAAATAAATCACCCCGTAAACATGTTCCTATGATATTTTTCTAACAATAAAAGGAACTGAGGTTACCAAGTTACGCATCTTAACTGATTAAATTAAGGCAGGATAGCAGTGGGTGGTACAAACTCGCTCAGTGTGAAACAAGAAAGGTTCTGCATCTCCAAGTGTCCACGTTTTTCATAACTGAAGTTATATTTAAAAGGAGAACTTGGCTTTATACTGCAGAAGCAAGGGAAACTTGTTACAGCTTCTGTCTGAATAGGTCTGTCCATGTTCATTTAATGCCTTCATTTGATGCCCACAGCAGGAGGTGATTTCCTTCATGAGCTCCATTTCCCATAAGCTTGTAATTTCGGTGCTTTTCGGGGGGGGGGGGGGGGGGGGGGGGGAGAAGAGGGAGGAAAAACCTAGAAAACAAAACACCTCTTCCCTAAGCCTGTAGATTTCTTTATACTCCCAGCAGTCTCTGAATGAGTTGTTAGAGGTGGATGAATTTACTGAACAAGGGCACTGGCCCAGAGTCTAAGGGATAAGGGATAGTCTTCCTAAAATACCTACCTTCTCTAGCACTTTAGCTTGATATATTTCGTTTTTCTAGAGTTTCATTTTGGCAGAAGAATTATGCATGCCTTGAGAAATAGAAAATCAGGTCTACCTGCCCTTCCCTTATACTCACTATTTCAATCCTGTGTCAGATCCTCCAGTTTTGTAGTTCACAGGAAAAACAGAAGTAGTGGGGGACAAAACATCGGAGTTCTCCAATCAGAGTCTACTGTTGCAGGTTATAAAGTCTCTGATATTACCTTCACTACAGTCAAGCAGATGAACTAACCAGGTTATCTGGGAATAGCTTCTTCCTGATCCGAGAGGGAAGACCTTGCAAGATCCCATCCAGCCCTGTGGCTTAACAGCCAACAATGTGTCAGAAAGAAAACAGAAATAAGCAGCAGACAGGATTTGTCTCAGAAGTGAGATCAGGAAGAAATAAACCAAATTAGGTTGAAAATTTACAGTTCTAAATTTTGGCTGCATCTTTTCTTCCCCTCCTGTCTCCAAGGAAGCATTGTGAACTCTCATTTGCTCTTACTACGTAGCATAAGCACACTAATTATTTTTGCCCCTTTAACTTTTTTAAGCTCTGTAACTGCTGCAGCAAGATAGGGTTCTCCTTCTTCCACCTCCTTCATAGTGCAAGGTAATATGAAATCCATATTTCATTTTGAAAGGAGAATGAGAGTAAGAATCTTGCAGCAAGAGTGGACAACAGAGAAGGAACCTTAGGGAGATGCTCAAATGGAGGGATTACCAAGGTCTGAGCAAAGAGAAAAAAAAAAATCTTTGCAGATTTTGCAATTGGCATTCAACACATGCAATTAAACTACTAGTGATAACATCAATCTTTTGTAATCCTCCTGAAAACTTGGCTCATGCAGTTGAATGTCTACCCAAACCGCAAGGACCAAGGTGGAAGTGGTAGGGCAAAAAGTACTGGAAACTACCTCGCAATTTCTGAAAAGGAATTAAGGTTGTTAAAACAGGTCCCACTTTTATGGGAGCATATGTCCTGCCCTAATCATAACTCTACCACCTTCCCCAAGCAACAGTGCCTGCCAGGAAGCAACTGAAGACAACAGCTGTTCTCTCCCCTCTTCATTCATTCCTTCCTCCCCCTTTTTCTTCCGCTGAGGAGAAACTAATGCTGGCCAGATTTCACACCTGAAAGCAGGGTAGAACACTATATTCTTTCCTTACCACTCTCTTTCCTCTCAATGTACAGATTTGCCAGTTGATTGATACCTTTTCTTCCAGCTCCTAGTATAAATTCTTGAAATGTAGTTGTCTGACCAGAAGGATTCGTGCCACCATAGATAAACCAGAAACAGAAAACGGAGTATTACATGAAGTTTATTAAAAAAAAAAAAAAAGAAAGAAAGAAAGAGTGGCTCAAAGATCACAATTGAGTATCCTGAAAAGTTACAGACAACATCAAACTAAGACCATAGAAAGCTTCTTTTCACTGCAGTTGATAATCTGCATCTTAATTCACTGTTTCCGTTATGGTATTTCTTGTTCATCACAGATGAGCAAATCCAAAACCTTTTTCCATGTATTTCTGGATGTCATTTTACTCATGTTCTGAGTATATAGAAGTAGGAAAACAGAGTCCTAAACTTGTTTTTTCTTTTTTAATTTGTTACTGAAATTCATAGTAAACTCGAGAAATCAAAATCGCTTTGATAGTTATATCTCCACCAGTCTACGAGGATTCGCAAAGAAACCATCATGTCATAGAAGAAAAAAAAAAAATCATCCTACTTCTATTGAAATAAATTACAACTCAGTGCACTAAGAGCCAACATGGGTGTCTGCACAAGTCATGCAATTTTCCGGATCACCATATTATCAGTGATTTTTAAAAGGCATTATCTTCATAAAAATTAACTAATTGCACACTTGCACTTCCAAATAGAAAAGTTCACATGGGGTATACATAAAAGAACAAAAAGGGAGCAAAGAACATCTGAAAAATATACATGAAAACTTGAAACAAGGTCATATGTACTTCAACCACTTATTTGAGAGGGTTTTTTGTTTTGTTTTAAAGAAAGTGTTTTATTTCATGTCGTATTATTGATTTGAAGCACAGCTCTGCATTTCACAGTTGGTTAGAGCAGGTCATTTACGAACAACATGCTTGCTGGTTTCAATACACAAAATTTGTTGACATAAAAGTCATAAAGAAGTAAAATCCTAGCTGGAACAGTCATTCAAATTTTACAGAGTGTAAAAGGGTCTGGTTTAACCACTAGGTAATACCTGAGTAACTTGGTACCACCCCTAGAAGATTTTTCAAAAGCATAAATCAATTATTTTCTGTAGAGTACAATAATTTATTCTGAAAATCAGGCTGAATGTACTGATGAAAAAAAGCTTTCTTTTACATTTCTATTAAATTTTAAAATTTGTATTTTGTCACCAGTATGTAAACAAGAAAATTCATGGCATCACATGGTTCTGTGCAGCACACCACCATGCTGCATCATTTTGCTGAAGGTGCCAATATAACCTGCATGCATTCCATTAGCAGACAAAGCAAAAAGTAAATCCAATTTCACCTTTTAGTCATTATTTAGGTGGATTACTACAATTGCAGACATGGACCCCTCTGAACGCAAAGGAATAAATTAACAACTAAAGAATACAGTTTTCAACTTTGAGATCCTTAAGGAATCAAAAACATTCCTAAAATTGGCTTAGTTACATCAATCCGCAACATTTACATTGTATGGCTTCCAATAAAATACTGATCTGCAGTCAAACATCAAGTCAAAAAAGCCCCAGTTCTCCCACAGGAACTTGCATCCTTCTCTATATTTATACATACGCAGTTTGTATGCATATGCATGTATATGCATACAAACAGACATACTTTGACTAGTGAGTCTAATAATTTGGATTAAGTTCATTTTTAAGCACCCTCCTGAAAAAATAGGTGAGACTAAAAGATCAACAGTCTGGCAAACTACTGGACATATTTTAAAAAATGACAACAGAAAACCCACAGGAAAACGTTTTGTATGTATGAAATCTAATCACCTATTTTCAAACGATTAAGATGACCTCTAGCAATTGAACCCAAACCTAAGTATTTACACACGGAATGTGACAAGGAGGACTGTTTTGGTTTGCTCCTTCCCTGATGATCACTGTGCACAAAAATCAAGGTTAACTGCAGAGGCTGAAGAGCCAGACTGCAGACTCTGCTTTTTTGTGAGCCTCAACAGTCAACACAGGGCAGAAGCCTGTCAGAGTCCATTGGTTTCCCACGCTGTGACAATGCTACCGGAGCTGGGGCCTGAACTGATCTCATGCTATCACGGCTCGTCATTGTAGACTTAGCAGGCAACACATTGATAAACAGAATACCAAGAACAATCCTATGCCACGTATAGCAAAAAAAAAAAACCCCACACCCAAAATTATTTCTTTTAAAGCTTCACAGTTCATGGAAGAGCCTTATGCAATAATCCAGGTGACTAGACGACTCAAGCTGTGTTATGATTCAGACTTTCACCATTGTAATAATATCTCCTGTTAAAAATATTTATCCCAAACATAAGCCAACTAAAAATCACCCTTTCTCTTTATGCTTCTGCCCCAACTGCCTCTTAAACTGGAAGTTTATTTGCAAGGAGGGAACCAGGTGAGCAAACTGTCATTGCCAGTATGTACATTGGTCAGCAGATGGTGCCATAATAATTCTAAAAATCAGTAGCACATTTCAAAGGTCAAACTTTAAACAGCAACACTATTCAATTTCAAGTCTAGTTCCCAAGTTAGGACAAGTAATTGAATGTTTTCATGTAAGTATTAACATAACATATTTTAATAAATATAACTTCAGAGTCAGACAGTGAGTTACTACTCCATGACAATCAAATACAGTAGCGTACCTGCATTACTAGGAAAACATTTATGTCCTTACATAAATATTGAAATATCATCATGTCTCTAGAACTAATTTTTGTAGTGCTAGACAATTACTGCAAATGTGTCATCATTCCTTGCAATACACAGGACTCACCAGAAAAACAGACAAGTGCCTATATAGGCTAGTGTGAACTTAAAAGATACTTCTGAAACAACGATATAAGTTAGTAGAGTAATTCTAGAGTAATTAGAATCTGTTTATCAAGCTAGTTTTGTGCTGTTCCCCAGTGCTGAAAAAATGTTGTAAGCTGATGAGAATCCAGTAGTCTTTTTGAAAAGCTGTATTGAACAAGTGACCCCACCCAAGCCCTGACACTGCTAGCAAAGGGCATGCTCAGTGGAAAACCGGGATTTAGTTCCAAATTCATTCCAGCAGCCAGAAAATGAACATGGGTCAAGAGACAGCTCTGTTTTCCTGTTATCTGTCCAACAAACCAAGAAAACAGAGTTTGAGAAAAATCTCTGTCCTATCTTTAAAATCAACATTGCAAGTTTACAGTCGGTTTTGACTGTTCACATTAAACCCTCATGATAACCACAATTTTAGAGATTAAAAACACTGTTCTAAGCAGTGTTGTCCCTCCAATCTCCATTCCCTTCCTTTCACCCCATCCCACCTCACTAAATGGCTGTTTCTATAACAGTGCCACAATTCCACTGAAGGACAGGCAAACATTTAATTTTTTCCAATTCTTATTAAAGAAATGGCAGGGGGGTGCGAGGGGGGAAGAGGGAATCTATTTGGCTCTGTAAATTATTTAGCTTGTTCTGATTTGGAGGTGATTGATTTCTAGATGTCACAACAAGTTTTTCATTTCCAACTTTCATTCTTTCTATTTAAAATGTATTGGCAAGATTAAAAACAGTTTCTTTTTATACTTACAGCATTAAGTTTATTCTTGCATAATGTATGCTTCCAAGGCACTTACAATAACATGCTTAATCAAAGGACTTCCCAACTTGGGTTGAAAAATAATGTACTAATACCTGAGAACTTTTTTTCCTGCAAACTGAGAGGCCCCAGTGTAATAAAGCTCCTGGATGCTGGAATCCCAGACGAACATCTTTGTTTTGACAAGTATCCATTTCCTCTTCAGTGGAAGTCATATAGAGAATTATTACCATCTCACACGTTTAGGAAATGTACAACAGCATGCAAAAGAGGGAAATAACCGCAATACCAGGGTTCAAGGTCAGGAAAAAGAAATGAGAAACGACTGATCTGTGCTTTTGCTAGAACACTAGTCACAGACCCCTATGAGCACAACACATTTGCAAGTAATTTTCACAAGCAGATATAACCATTAACTTTATTTCACCAGTATGTCGAGGCTGAATGTCATACAGATGCAGACACTACTGAGATCACATTCAAAATGCCTGTTAGCTTTTTATTTCAGCTAATCCAACTTAGGAATAATGGCCAGAAACCAACTGACAAATGCATTAAGACAGTTTGCTCTGTCATGTACAAGAATAGAGTTCAATAGACAAACGTTGTTTACAAAGCTTCAGAGTATAAACATAGCCACAGAAGTGCCTTTTTTGGCAGCAACATCAGTTCTGTATTTCAACTTCAAAGTGCACTTCATCATTTTTGCTATTGTCAAATACAAGCACTATAGAGAGAACAGTTTGTTTGGCAAGCCAGTTTAACAATACTGGTTGATGTTTGCACATTACTGAGGGGAACAAAAACTTGGAAAAAGCGACATTAAAATTGTAAATGATTTTATAAAGGTGACAGGTGTAAAATCTTCTCCTGCTACTATTTTTTTTTAATGTCAGTTTTCCTGAATCAGGGTGCAAGTTGAAATACAAAAATTGATAGTGACACCACTTCCTACCAGTAATGAAGTCAGTTTCAAATGCTTGGTTAAATGGCATTCCTGGCAATTAATCTTAAACAAGCTTAATCCAAATTCCAAGTAAGTGTAAAGTTTTGAGCTATACAATGAAGTACTTCTGGATTTCTGCAGGTAAGTTGCAGCTGTCTCTTTGCTGGGTATGTTGCTACCAGTATGAGAATCAACTGTTAAATTGTTAGTTCCAGAATCTGCAGAAATCTTGACACACATACAAGTAAACAAATGAAGGCTACCAATTGTATAGTATATGTTTTGAAAAATAAACAAATGAAAAATAGAATAGTTAAAAACATAATTCACAACGGCTGCTGCAATAAATAAGTGCTGTCCCATATTCCCTGCCAGCTATCCCACATTCCCCGAACCTCAGAGGTTAGCCACTCGAGATGTCTTGTGTTGGCATTTTAATTTTTATGTTTGCAACTAGCACAATCTAGCTGAGTCTTTCACGTCCTACTGGAACAGAAGTATTCCCTTGAAAGAGCAGAACCAATTTGCCCCCCCCCCCCCCGTGTAATTATAATGTACCTAAAATGGTATATGTAAAGTAGGATACTGCAAACATTTTCCTACATACTTAAGTTTACTCAAATATATAACGAAGTATTGAAACTACAGATAATACTGCTCTTCAGGAAAGTATGCATCTACTGCTCCTGTGGGAGCATAACATGGCCAATCCCAAGCAACAAAAAGCAGTGAAGGAGAGATGCCTCTTAGCTGAGCAAATAAAATTGGCAGCCAAAACTTCATTGCTCCCATAGGCTCTTCTGAATGCTGGTATTTGATTACAAGAGTGAAAATATCAGAAACTTTTAGAAAGTTTCCCGCTTTTTGACCACTGCAACATCTCTGGGCTAGACAAAGTGAAATGATGCCCTAGAGGTCAGAAGTCTAATAATACTAATGGGAGGGGGAGGGGAAGGAGATGGACAGACATGGGGCAGGGGAAGCAAAAGAGAGTTTTATGCTAATAATGCTGGTTTTGTGCCGGGACTTCAGCACTTAACATGTTTGTTAGTCATCTAAATGCTTTAGCTGTTTTGTGCTTTTTGGAAGGACATTCCCAGCATGAAAGATTGTAATATAAAACAGATAACAGGATATGCATGAAAGTCCCAAGGGAGTAACTATTTAAACAAAGTTTTCTTTGGAGAGTTAGGGAAAGATGACAGATAAGAAAGATTTAAAAGAATAATTCGTTTGTGAACACCAAGAACAGGGTGGGTAGGAGTATTTGGAACTGTCCTGTAGACAAGGAAAAACAGACAGTGACTTGCCAAACCATGACTGCAATGACATTCCCATATAAATATACATCACAAACTGCAGTTTACCAAAGCAGCCTCACCCATTGCAGAAAGGCCTTTTAATGACCACATACAAACGGGGATGGTGTGTTATTACAGTAAGCTTTCAGGCCAAATTAAGTAGAGGCTTTATTCTGCCTTCTTGGGCCACATTTTCAGCTCTCATTCCATATATCCAGAGAAGTTTCAAAGCTTTGAAATAGTCCCAGGCAAACACAAATCCAAGTTGACAGCAACTTATCATCTAACAGTTTTATGAACTCCAAGCCAAAAAGACTTACTTGTTTGCATGAAACTCCCAATCTGCATAGGTTTGGGGGTTTTTGCCTCCTTTTGGGCTCATCAGTTTAGGTGCTGACTGAATAAATGCTTGAAAGCATATTTACCTTCAAGTGTACTGCTGTTCTCTATGGGTATGCTTCTCTCATATTTAAACTTAGATCCAAGACCATGTTTGAGCTCAGTCTGGATTTCCCCTATCCTATCTAAATTTTCTTTAACTCCAGATTCACCTCTGAAGTACTTGGTAATATAATGCAACGAGAAAGAGAAAATTGGTATAAGCATATAAATAGACTAAACTAATTTCAATTTTTTCTTGACCGTAGTATACTGGTTAGCAACTGTTCTTTTTTTGCAAGAGCCTATTCCGGTGTGGAAGCCATAGGAAGCATAGACTAACAAAGACAGACTCAGACTCTGGTTTAAAATTACATCATGTTCTCTCAGAAATTAAGATCACTTGAACAATAGTTCCCAAAGTGAGATGCCAGAGACCAAGAACTGGACCTCTGGTCCAGATAGTGTCTGGGATGTGGTACTCTAAGTCTGCCTAAACATATGATCCTCAACAAGTAAAAGACTGAAAACTTCTAGCACTTAGAAAATGTGTACATCTGTGTCTCTGTGTTAGGATGGCAGAAATACATCCATATGATAGACTTGAGTTTTGGGAAACAGTATGAACAACATGCAAATTAATGTTCAATAAGTGTGGATAAGCAACAAGTGCGGATACAGAAACACAGTAAAAGGGAAGGACTGATGTTATAGCTCTCAATTCTCTCTTCCTTTTATTATGAACAAAAAACTTGGGGAAAACAAGCTAACAGTGAAAGAAAGTAAAGACACCACTGAAGAGAAAGTCAGGAGTAAAAAATGGGATGGGGGAGGGAAGGAGAAAACAGGAAACAGACGCTGAAGACAAAACAGGAAAAAAGGTCATGATTTGTGTAATAGCCAAAAAACTGCAGTGAGGCCAGAAAGGGGGGCAGGGTGGGAAGACACCAGAATCCCAGTATGCGCTAAGTTACATTGTAGAGGCTACTGGACAGAACACAAGATCTCCAAGTGTTGGTCCTTCAAGTGCTAGGCTGCAGGAAATCCAGCGACTATCATTTCACCCTCACATATAAAATCGTGCCCAGTAAAGTCATTTAACCACAAAAGAATTTGTGCAAGAAAGGGCAAATGCACACTTATAGGACTAGGAAAAGCAAAACCCTTAAACCCACTGCCCTCATGACATACTGTTTCCACAGAAGAATTTTTTTCAAGAGCCTAAAATCTCCTTCCTATGCAATCAAATGCCTCACAGGAGGCAGTACTTTTAAGACTTTTCCAGTAGCTTCTTCATTTTTGTACATTAACTTCATAACGAGCTTCAAGACTTGTTCCTCTATTGTAAGATCTAAACAGAGTGCTCCTTCCTTTGCACTTGTAATTATTTATGTATTTATTTTTAAGCAGCAAATGCTTGCTTTGGATTGTCTAAGTGAAAAGCTGGACTTCCTGGAAAACCTGGGTTACTGTATCCCCATATCCCTAAAATGACAGAATACTGATTAGTTCATTTTTGTTTTTCAGGCATATCTACAAGTCTGTAAGTTTTTTGGTTCCATTCAATACCAAGATTTGAGGCACAATGTTTCAACAATTTAACTACATCTTCAGCTCACCAGTTCCTACATAGTAAGCTTCTTTCTGGTTTTAAAACACATCATGAATTATATCCCATTTACTTTTTGTTGAAGAGCTCAAAGATCAAACACCTGTCTAAAATACCTATCTGAAGACATAAGCTAAGTGTTTTGTGGTAGTTATAAAATTGGCTATCTATAAAAATATTTCTGATTTTGGCAAAAAATAATTTTACAGACAGAGAAACTTGGGCACTATGAGGAGAAAGTGGCACACAAGGCATGCTCACTAGGACTGTAGTAGAACCAAAACAAAAATAGGTCTCAAGGCCTCCTCTCTTTCATACTGGCATCAAGTACTTCTAGATGTTCCATGTAAGGAGACAACATTTTCATTTATTTTCAGCTGAAACCTAGAGGTCACTTCTCTCCAAAAATATATGGGTGACAGTCCACAGGAGAAGTTTAGTTTTGCTTAGACAATAGCAATACTTCCAAACTTCATATAGAAAAGAGAAAGCGGAGATAAGTCTTTTTAATCCGTTTACATTATTAGATCCTCTAGGCATGCACAAAAACTGTATTAGATGTACGGAGTGTCAGTACTGGGTTACATGGGAGTTATGAAAACTACAAAAAATTATGAAATGAGCTTTTTTGCTTTTAAAATTATAATCTGGAACAGAAGTATTCCCAGCTCCATTTCCACTGAAATAACTATTATACAAGCTAAAAGTTTGTTCTCGTCAAGTGATGTAACATTTTCCTGTTGAACAATCCAAGCTAATTCATGCTTGTATGACATCACTAAAAATCCGAGGTCAAATCCGAGTCTGGAGGAGACAGACACCACTAACTATACATTCCAATTCAACAGAATTAGAATTCACCACAGTTATGCACAAATGAACCAAATTCTCATCCACATGAGGTAAGAAAAAATTTTGTGTTGGCAGATTCCTTTTATGAGGTACTGCTGTCATCAAGTGATTCCCTGCAACTTCATTAATCACCATGACCACATTTACACAGAAACAATTCAATACTTGAAGCAAAATGAATATTCAGTCTTTCTTCCACAAAGAAAAACTGTGGCATTTCTCATACATTTCTTATGCCAATTAAAACAACGTTTCATTGTCGTCTTTAACAAAGGAGAATGGATTTTAGACTGCACATATCTACAAAATATAGTGCAACACTTGAGATAAAAATTGTAAAGATTGAAGTAAGCTTACTGGAAAAGGGAAACAGAAATGTAGCTTACAGCATTCCTTTTAAGATATACAGATAAGTAATATAGCATGCTTGGTGTGACTTCCAAATAAGAGTCTCAAATTGTTGAAAAGACAAAATAATTTTTCACCCCACAAAGGTTATATGAACCAAAATATTGTACCATACTTCACATAAGATGTAAAGTATGCTAAGCTATCCAAAAAGATTTCAAAAAAGTTGAGAAGTTATTTATATAATTCTTATTCTGAAAATGTATTACTCCGTAGTAAGATGCAGAGATAAGCCTTTTAAATATATGTGTGTATATATAGAGAGAGAGCGCCATACGATAAAGACACATTTAGATGGAAATGGTGAAAAAAGAATTATCTTGGAGCACAACGTTCCATAATCCTGTAATGGAAAACAGATTCCCTAAAATTCCCAACACATAGCAACAAGGCTGTTTTAAGCTGTGATCTGTGAGCTTCAATATTTGCAACACACAGACACCCTTCTCACTTCATATTAGTTTCATGTATAAACATCTCTTTCATCCTCTTTTCTTCTCCCCCCACCCGCCCTTGTACCTTCACTTAATCTTATTTACTTTTTTTAGAATCTTCCTGATTATCAATTAAGTCCTATGCCTTCCACTCTTAATTCCATCACCATTGCTAGAAAGCCAGGGTGCCAAACTGTGTCAAAAGCCTGGCTTACATCCAGTTAGTTTAGCATCTCACCTGAACAAAAAGCACATAAGCGATTCAATATGCAAGCTGGATTTTTCTTTCAAATCATATCCACATGAGAACAAGCAAAATAAGCTGTTTGCAAAATTATGTGAATGCCTTTATTTGCTAACTGATTAAAAAGAAAAAAAAATTAAAATGTAGTACTTAAAAGCTGTTCAACTGATCACAAATTGTGCCACAGGCAAATATTTAATATGCATGAAATAGCTTCAGAAATAGAGAACGCATTTCTGCAGCTAATTTTTAAATCGGAACAATACTACTACCTAGTATAGGGAATTTGATTCTGGCCAAAGCAACTGGAGACCAGTATAGCCAATATATCACAAAGATGTCCGGGGAGGCTGAAACAAAGGGAATTCAGTTCTTCCTTTTCTGTGCTTCACAACATACGTTCCAGTCAGTGTTCTCAACATCTCAAATAACTGGGGAAATGACAGAAATACTCTTAAAAACAAAGAGATAATCAAATTTGAGAATGGTGTAAATCACTAGATTTTTCTGCTCTAATCTCCCAAAGTATCTTGTTATGAAAAACGTGGATTGATTACGTTCTTGATACACAGCCTCTGCATTCCCTAACTGAAGAGGTAACAGGCATCAAAAACCAACACTAGCGCTCCTTTCATAGGGCATCTCTTCCAGAACAGCCCCTGATTAATGGAGATGAAAGTGGAAGGCCTTAATACTTCTGAAAGAATCTGCCTGACAAAAAACCCAAGGTAAAGCCTATCTAGAAGAAAAGGATTGTACGCTCTGTTGACGTTGTCAGTGACCTCCTTTAAACTGTCATGGCTGGGATGAATAGCCTAAGTCACCAATCCATTTTATGACTGCTCAATCTGAGCCAGGGTTTAAGCAGCATGCTGCGCTGCACAGGCTACGTTAATCTACAAGATACGCGGAGAGCTGCAATCTGCTCATGCCCAGCAGACAAAGAATATCCCTCGTCTTCTCTCTAATCGAGGACTGCATTTATTTAAGGAGTAAATTTTCCAATTCAAAGAATGAATATAAAAGTTTCAGGAAAAATATATATATTCTGTATTACTCAACTCAGAGCAGGTTTTACTGTTTGCAGACCTCATGCAGACGTGGTAGAAATATCACGTTCTTTTTCTTCTCAGTTTTCGACCAGGACACTATCTTAAGAATTGGCTCTAACTAATCCTTAGTATATCCTTTAGTAAATGAAAATAAACCCAGCAGGAACAAAAATCAATTATCAAAAGAAAAACTGTAAGAAGGAAAGATGCCATTTGTCTTTTCACCAATTCCTAGCATTATGGGCCTGCAGAAAAAGAAAGAATACTGAAGTCTCTTGGAAGCTGTGCAATATTTCTTCTACTTAGTGTTTAATCCCTTCAGGAAACACAGCAAGAATAAGAGGAATGCAAACAAATTTTAAGAAGCTGTGTTGGAGCAAGTTTTTCTTCTTCTAGTTCTCAGCACTTTGTTGAGAATGATCCAAGAAAAGCCCTTAACATTTAAAAACTAAGTTGATGTGAAAAAGCTAATATTTATAAATGTTGTTTAGAAAAAAATAGGTAATTTAGTAAAGAAATAGATCTATTTGCATCACTGTGTTTTTAAAATTCTTTTAGGTTGCTTTGGTCACAGGTGCTCAAACAGATCTGACAGCTGGTTTTAAAACATAAAAATCTCCAAGTTCATTAATGAAGCGACCATAAGATTCTGTAAAGCCACTTTCTAAAAATGTTCAAAGTTGTCATTTGAGACACCTGTGAAGCCCTTCTAAAGTATTCAGTCTAATCTTCCAGGAATAAAGTGGGGGTTTTTTTCTGAAAAGGATAACCAGGAACCATAAAGTTCTATGTATGGCAAAGCAACAAAAACCTCAAGGTTAGATGCCAACTTTGAGTTGTGTTCTAAATAGAGCTAGGACTGACTACTTCATGGACTGAAACAGACAGACTTTATTGTGGTATTTCTTAACTTAAACAACTAGAATAAGTATCCCAATATATTATACGTCCTACTTTTAAATCAATTGCCCTGTAGCCGGAATTCATTGATCAACTCCATCAATAAGGGGGTGAAAAACTTGTTATCTCCAAGTTCAGCACAGCCTGTGGAAGGGCATTATTTCTCAGGATTGACTAAACACACAGGTTGTACTAATTTGAAGATAAAACTATCTTAAGAGAACACATCCCCTGATTTCAATCAGTTGGCAGTAATGCTCTTTCAAACTGTGCACATATGCCTGCACATAGACGTTTTCATGATTTTTTTCAAGAAACATCCATTTCTTTTTGTTCAGTAGTTGTTAAAACATATTTATTTTAGCAGAATGCAAGGCTAATATTACATTTGGTACTGCTGTTGTGACAATAAAACAATTACCCACGCATTCAAGTTAATATTTACCTTAATATATACTTATTTTTATTTGTAACTTCACTTTATGATGTTGAATTATAATTATTTTTTATTTGTGATTAATGCATCATACTATTTAGAATGAAGTTGAAATTTTTTTTCAAAACATAGCATAGAACACGAACTACATCAGTGCGATAAAAATTTTCCAAAGATACCCAGTTTGATTAGAGACTCGGTGTGTACAAAATGCATTGCTATCCTCAAATCTGATTTCAAAACTAATCATACTTGCTAAAAAATAGTGACCAGCTTTTTAATTTAAGTGTTTTAAGGCCCAGCTTCTAACCAGACTCTGAAGACAATGTTCATTTTCAGGAATTAGGCAGCCCATAGATCCTCACTATTTTTCTCTTGTTAACATACTTCTATATTAAATCATCTCACCTCAATCTCTTGTGGATAAACTAGTTTTGATAAACCCGACAGGTCAAAATCCCTAAAAACTATTATGTAAGAGCTTTAAAATCAGTTTTCTTCTCTCCACTTCTCAGCACACTTCTAAAAATTGTCAACACTGAAAGTGCTAATAATGTTTTAATATACGGTCACTACGTATACAAAGCAGCAAGGTGTTTTCCCCATTCCTACTCCCCAGTCTCTCGCACACCTATCAGATAATTACATTGGTCCTTTACAGCTCTGGCACTGCACTAACAGCCTGTCACCCTATTTTGAAGGGTAAGAAGATGGGGTATTTATAGATTCTGCCAGGCTTGGTAGAAGCTTGACATGGGTTGGTTTATTAGTACAGATGTATCCAACAGGAGTTTGAGCTATCCCTCTTCTGAATTTAAGTTTTGTGTCCAAATATCTATATTCATGTCAATACTTAATAGCAAGCATTTAGTTCCCAAACTAAGCTACATACAGCTTCAGACAGAAGATGCTATATCACAATTCCGAACACGTGCATCAGCACACAAACTTGTATTTAAATTAGCACCTGATGAATAGCATCAATACTTTACATACTTTTTTGTTGACCTATTTCAAAAAAATGGTACTGCTGAAAATAAATTAAAACCAAGGATTTCTTGTCCAAAATTTCCCTTTTTAAAATCATGTATCTCTAGAAAATACATGTTTTCATAGCTGCCTTTCTCCTTTTCTCAAAGCAGCAAGTACATGCCTGTATACACCCAAACTACTTTAAAAACTAACAATGGTTATAAAGGAAGAACTGTAAGACTCAGATACAACTGTTACATTTTGGGGCCAGTAGTCCAAGTTGCAGCATTTTTGGTATTTCAGCTAATTCACCTACATCAAGAGCAGCTGCAGTCACATTTTTGACTGTAGAATAAACAAATTCTAAAAACATCCAAAAATAGTGTAGACATGGCCACTAGAAAGAAGCTCTATCAAACTTCTTTCTCCTTACACAAGTATATTCCTTAACCTTGTGAAATTACAAATATGTAATCAGCAAATAGGCAATAAGACTAACTCTAGGCAGAAATAAGAGTATTTTGACTCAAATCTTGAGTAAAAGATGCCCTTAGTGAGTCAACAGATCTGCTTCCAGTATGAACAAGAAACATGACTACTACATGCATAGCACACCCTCCCCTAGCTTTAACCTAGATATCACCAGTAGGAAATTACATATGCCAAAAAAGATACAGTGAGTTCTGATCCCTACAGGATACGTTATCAAATCTCCATATTGTTATAACCCAAACTTTAACAAAACACGACTCTAATATGCATTATCCTATTCAGATCTTAGATAAGTTTAATAAATTGAGCAGCACCACAGATTTTTCCTTAAATACAGGGATTTCTTTTCATACTTGAAATCACGTATGTACTCTTAGTGGGCAAAATGTGAAAGGAAAAATAATGACCAGACCATTACTGAACCAGATTCTCCATTCTGAAAGTGTAGCAATGAACAGGGTGGAGTTCAATAGAACTTTTAACTCATTTCCCAGGTAGGGCCCTTCACGCAAATCCGCATGAAAATCCAGTGTGTTTTGCTACTTCAGCATCATGAACCCTCCAAGGAAACTTTTCATACAAATTCTGCAGCTGAATAGCATAGGAGTAGAACTGGAACAATTTTATCCACCAGCAAGCATGTGTGGTAGTTCCATCTTGCCAGAAGACTTCACAAACAAGTGACTCCATCTGTATTGGAGCTGTGTAACTATAGGATGAACTTAGACTGAACACCAACAAGCCTTGATTTTAAGCTGGTATTTTCTCAACCTCTCACTACCGTCAAGATTTCTTGGGGTTTTTTGCAGATCAAATAGTTACAGCTAAAAAATCAGCAACCTAGCTGTTCTGGTGCTTTGCACAGTGCAGAAGACCACAGAGATTAGTCCCTGTTTACTAGCAATGTGCAATACAATTTAAATCTTTCCCAACAGTTGTACCAAGATATATTTCAAACCCATCAGATCTATCAAAAGCATTAAAGATTTTAGACAAAAAAGTTAGTTAAGGTGAGTGTTCCTTTCTCCTTGCGATGCTGCCTTCCCTCCATTCATGTCACCTCAGTACCCTGAGATACTGACTCCAACACAACCCTTCTCAAGGCTGGCAGCCCCTCTCCATACAACAGAGCTCTGCTCCAGCACCTCACTGGAGTGTGACACAGACGCTACTTTTAAGGAACATGAGAAAAGGGAAAGGCAAGGTGCTGGACAGCATAGCCCACCTCTTGCTTCACCATTTTTGCTGCAGGAGTTGAAGACAAGGTTTCAGGAGTGGATGGAGGCTGACAACAGAACAAGGCAGCATGTGGAGTGCTGTGCCAGGCCTACCAGGCTCACCCCAAGCAGCACTATGGTTTTGTATAGCATACTTTCATGACCCCATCATTTGGTTAAGTCTGAACTGAATATATACTCCCAAATTGGAACAGTCATTTTAGGAGGGACATCTTGTGTCCGTCCACACAAGATCCAGAACAGGAAAAAAGTTATATACGAAGTTCACTAAACACATTGCCTGACACTTACACAGGATCTACAAAATAGCAGATAAAGACCTTTTAGAAAGTAAACTGTAGATAACACGTGCTAATTCACTCTGACAGAAAATAAAATGGAAAAGTGATTCCCCATGTAAAGAGACTTTTTCATGTTTTAGTCAATACCTGCATCATTTTTGCATAGAAATGCATGCAAGCACTGTTCTGTTTCTCCCCATCTTCTAGGTTAAAAGAATAGACATGGTAGTAGAAGAAAAGGATTTACGAATGCTTACTAAGAGACAAACTAAGTCACATCTGTGCCAGTAATATTACTCTAGGTAAACCATATCAACCAACTTAGATGTCTACTCCCTAGCTCATGTAATACTCTGTACTAACAGACTACAATATTTTCCTCACTTTGTGCAGAACTCCATTTGCCCTGGTTTCATAAGCTTCATGGGAAAAGGGAATAAAAACTTATAAATAAAGGATGAATGGTAACTCTCATGTTATTTTTCCACTAATCATCACAACAATCAGTATTAATCAGCAGATCATATATTGCAGTACCCAAAATAAAATACAAATTCTATTTGTGCAAAGAAGAGAAAAAGAATATCAAAATAGCTCAAGACATTTAAAGTATTAATGATAATTCTTAATGAAGTTTCTAAATATGTTTGACTTACAGAATATTCTGTATCACATTACTTCTGAATAAAAGTGATATTAGCATAACAGTAAGAAAAGCATGTTATAAACCCACACATTACATTCATTTGTTTGTTGCAATGCAAAAGCTACAACAGCTTTCAGAGTTCCCTTACCATTGGATGAGGAAACCTGAACTACACAGTAATGCTATAGCAGAAAGAAATTGTAAACAATTTAATTGAGAAATTCTGATATAAAAATGAATGGGTATAAATTTCTGGACTAGCTATACTAAATATAAGTTAACTGTTTTTTCATACAACAAATGAATGAGATTTTAGGGCCACTTTTCCTAAAAAGTGGTAAGATGAACAAATCAAACCAACATTTCATGGCACTTGCGAAGGTCTTGAAACAGGTGATGTGTTTACTTTCAATTCTTGATGACCCAGGGGACCTATTCCAAGTCTTTAACAGCTAACAATTCAAACATCCTAACACTCAACGAAACTGAAACTAGGACTTTGTCGACTTATATTGCTGTCATAGTGCTTAGCATCTCCTTTATGCACCACTTTACTCTTTCAGAATAGAAACACAGAAACGCAGTGTACTTGCTTTGCTGCTTTGACCAGACAACATTCTTTGTAGCCACTCAAAGAATGTGTTCTGCAATCTCTTATAATTTAATCACTGTCAGTCATAACAGCCTATTGTGAAAAATAATCCACTCATTTATTTTATCATCAGTGCACTCAAGCATGGTCAATTTACAAGCAACATAGTCACATGTATCAGCCACGAGAGATCCATTACAGAGCTGCTGGAAAGTTTATGAACAAACAAGCTGCTTTCCTCCGGTTATCCATAGGCTAAATCTAGAAGTCTCACGGTCTTTCATACTATTTTCACAGGAGAAACAAAGGGAAGCCTTCAAGCAATAGTTCTAGTGTTTACTTCAATACATGCTCACACAGACAGTAGGCTAATTACAACTTCAAATTTTAATATTAAATTACAGTAACAATATCTCATTCAAATCAGGTGCTCATGGAAGCAAATGTCATCTTGATATCATCATAGTAGCTGACAGGTCCTCTGATATAAGCAGCATAGCTGTTCGTGCTGAGAGACCAAAAGCATAGCTGCCATTGGAAGCGTAGGAGTTGTTTGGAGCTGCAGAAGGTAGACTAAGGCTTGGGAGCTATCAGGCTGTGCAACAATCAGGAGTTGCAAAATATCAGTCAGACCAATACACCTGCAGGCATTTAACAAACCCTACTCACACAGTCAGGTTAATGAAGTCATGCAAGTAATATCAGTAATAGCTATGAGATAGCGCTAAGAGATCCAGACATTGCTAATCCAAGAATCATCATTATGTATTAATAGTTACTAACAGACCGAGGAGTTCCACAGAAGCTACACATACAACAAACACGTGCATACACACATTTTTTTTAATGTTTGCACAGACATGTATGTATACTACAGTCTTATCTCTCTCAACCAGCGAAGGATTCCTCAGGAAATATCCTCCTACATGAGACGTCATACAAATTTCATTATCATTATCATTTCATTTCATTATCATTACAATAATAAAGACTGGTCAGAAAATCATTCAGATTATTATAAATCGTAAAGCTCTGTAAGAATTTTCAACTGATAATTGTTGAAATTGAATGGTTGAAAAAAATAATTTCACATAGAGTAATTCATAGAATCCTGCCCTTTTTTTGTGCCATATGCAGAACACCTGCACAATACCCTGCTCCTTAAAGTTCTCTCATCTCTTCCATTTTAAAAAGAGGATATAATTAAAAACATAGTGGTAAAACAAAGCCCAAATTTCCAGTGTTAACGTTTTCAGTCAGGATATGCAGATAAATCTAGAAGTGGTCTACCACTAAGTTTAAAAAGAAACCCAACTAAAGAAGCATCACTGTGAGCACTCAGCCATTGAAGGTCCTTGGCAAACTAGAGAAGCCTCACCCACCCATCCTTTTGGCAGCAGTATGATGCTATGGGGTGACCTACGTGGGAGACATGGCAGACGTCACTATACATCCTGCCAAAGTCCCACATATTTATCTGGAGAAAAATTGCAGAAGAACTGCAGATGCCAACAATTTGGAATGCTTTCTGGTTTGTATTATGCTGTGTTCCACAATGTACTTGACCAAAACAGTAATGCAATTCTCACAATGTACAGAGATTAGGTATTTCTGTAACTTTGCCAGAAAAGATTCCCAGACAAATCAGAGGAAGTTGCTTCTTTATTGCAGTAAGATTTGACTATGAGTCAGAGTATAATTTATCCTCCACACGGACACTCAATCACTTAATACAATGCACTCCAGTTAATTAATAGAGCCAATGTACTAGGCAGATGCTTAGGTATTTCTTGTCTTGAAATGAATTTTTGGCTGCTAGAAGAAAACCTGCTTTGAATGCAACTGCTTTCACAATGGAAGTTAATAAGTGACTTCCATGAGAAATCCACAGTGTATCAGAGATGTCTAAGAAAGTATATATACACAGACATCAAAACTGGTATCAAGAGCATCATGCCTATTCCCCCATTTAAAGAGATTTAAAATCTAGAAGTGTTTGATATCATGAAATATGACGTTTTCCAGTTAACCAAACGTTATATACTTTGAGTTATTGCTTTATAAGCAAAAAAAGACCAATATAGCAAAACTCCTGCTTACTTTCTCACTAAGCTACAAATCATTATACCATTCAACTTTCAGGTGTCAAAACTGTAAAGCCATACAGCAGCACTGGAACTACCTGAAGGAACTGAAGTAACTTTAATACAAGCCAATACTTTACAGGAAACCTTTTCAGGCTCCAAAGGTTATTATTGTTGAATTTTCCACAGAAGTCGATGAGAAGCAATTTTTCATGCAGCATTCTGTTTTAAAGTCTGCCGAGCACTCAGAAAAGGCTGAGAACAAAAGCTGGAATTTACTACCCAATTAGGTCAGACACTTTAGCACTTCAATAAGCAAACACTAGCAAATACACCAAGTCTTTGCCATGGTTAGAAACTCTAATTCAGAAACACTCATGTTTGGGGCTCATGCACTGAAAAAGTCATTCTGCCACTTAGTCAATTAAAAGATGTAAATTCTGAACAAGACAAAGCAACACAAAAATCCACCCCAGCAATCTCATCCACAAAATTAGGCTATAAGGCTTCTCTTCAAAAAAAGGTGGGTTTTGTTTGTTTGTTTGTTAACTTTAATTTTGTGTCCCTGCTACCTCCCTGATCTACAAGTTCTTTCCTATCAGAAAGCACTGACAGCAGCCAGACTGTGTACCTCACTATAGACACCTTATAGAGATACTTAATATAGATTATCTATAAACTCCCAGAAAGTGCCAGTTGTCACTTCCACAGAAGTCTTCAGTTTCAGAATTAAAGTTTTTCAGAAATGTCTCTTGTGGACTTAAGCATAAGACAAACATATTTGTATAAGACTTATAAAAGCCTAACTAATTAACTCCACTTTACTCCTTGAGCAACAACTGGTCCCAGCCAGTCCATAACTACAGCAAATGTAGCTTCTGGCAGCCTAGAAGTGGCTCCCTTCTGAGTTAATTATTAATATCAAGCTATCACAGGGGCACACATGGTCACCTGAATCCCCACTAGTTATAGGGACATCACAGCATCATCCTGAGACTCAGCAATGGCACAGTGGGTCCATGTGGATCCAATACACTCAGCACTCCCACCCATTAGCTACTGCTGATGCTTCTCTCTCCTTCTGAGAAAGGACGTGCGACTCCTGGATTCTCAGCCAGACAAAAATTTTAATGTGAACTCACAGGGCACAGAAGTTTACTGTCGCTTCATTAGGATGGCCCTAGACAACTATGAACAATTCAGTTTCCTACTGACTGTTAAACCAGGTCTGTTTCAATGTCTATTTAAAAGGATGGATATTTCCAAAATTTTCAAAATAAGTAAAGGAATACTTACTACAAGAAAAAAAAGAAGAAAGTGACTAGACCTGTAATGAAAATAAGATAAATTCTCCTAACATACTTTTAAAAATTCTAATAGACTGACACAATGCAACTGTTTGCATCAGACTCCACAGGACAAAGAAAATTATTCCACAGAAATAAAACTTTCAAGGAAAACTTATTTTATCCTAGAACACATAACACCTTAGTTTGCAATGACTGACTTTTCAGTATCTCTAACTTGAAGTTGCCTTTGGAATCTAGTGTAAGTATATAATCAGTTCCAGTTTGAGGTATACTGTATCGCTGAAACTGAGAAATATCTTTCTATGGCACTACATGCATTAAAAATTACAGTGGATGCATTTGATCATTTCAAAACTCATTGTCAGGGCAACCCCAAGACTGACATCCAAGTAATCATAGAATCATTTAGGTCGGAAAAGACCTCTAAGATCATCGAGTCCAATCGTAAACCTAGGACTGCCAAGTCCACCACTAAACCATGTTCCTAAGCACCACATCTACACATCTTTTAAATACTTCCAGGGATGGTGACTCAACCACTTCCCTGGGCAGCTTGTTCCAAGGCTTGATAACTCTTGGTGATGGTGAAGCACACACAATGCTTGGTAAAGAAAATTTTCTTAATATCCTGGTGCAACTTGAGGCCATTTCCTCTCGTCCTATCGCTAGTTACTTGGCAGAAGAGACCAACACCCACCTTGCTACAACCTCCTTTCAGGTAGCTGTAGACAGTGATAAGGTCTCCTCAGCCTCCTCTTCTCCAGGCTAAACAACCCCAGTTCCCTCAGCCGCTCCTCATAAGACTTGTGCTCCAGGCCCTTCACCAGCTTCATTGCCCTTCTCTGGACACACTCCAACACCTCAATGTCCTTCTTGTAGTGAGGGGCCCAAAACTGAACACAGTATTCGAGGTGCGGCCTCACCAGTGCCGAGCACAGGGGCATGATCACTTCTCTACTCCTGCTGGCCACACTATTCCTGACATAAGCCAGGATGCCGTTGGCCTTCTTGGCCACCTGGGCACAGTGCTTGGCTCATATTCAGCCGGCTGTCAACCAGCACCCCCAGGTCCTTTTCCACCAGGCAGCTTTCCAGTCGCTCTTCCCCAAGCCTGTAGTGTTGCATGGGGTTGTTGTGACCCAAGTGCAGGACCCGGCACTTGGCCATGTTCAGCCTCATACAACTGGCGTTGGCCCATCGATCCAGCCTCTCCAGATGCCTCTGTAAAGCCTTCCTACCCTGGAGCAGATCAACACTCCCACCCAATTTGATGTCGTCTGCACACTTACTGAGGGAGCACTCGATCCCCTCGTCCAGATCATTGATAAAGATATTAAGCAGAACTGGCCCCAATACTGAGCCCTGGGGAACATCGCTTGTGACCAGACGCCAAGTGGATCTAACTCCATTCACCACAACAGGCACAACAAATACTAATGATAAATTCTCTTCAAATGGTTGTACTATAGAACAAGTAGAAAACTCTTTTAAAGGTGAACATTTAGTACCTCCAGAAATATTATGGAGAAGGAAATTTGACAAGTAGTAAAAAGTTTTCTATTGTCATGACACAACCATCTTTATTCCAGTATTAAACTAGTTATTCTGCATTGACTTTTTTCAAGAAACTAAAGACTTTCGTGCTAGTTAACATATTTATTTGATTTATAAAGTATTTGTTTAAGGAGGTCTTCTTCCAGAATACTGTTTTCTACACAGTGGATTTACTGGTTTGGCTAGTTCATCCAATTCCAAGAGCAAACTAGAGCAGTATCATAGGTCAAGCACCACATTTCTCAAATTACCTTAGCTTTAAGTTTTGTACATGTTATTGAAACACTAAAGCTTTTCAAGATTCCTTCAACCTTTTCTTCTACTTCTAGCATCTTGATATACCACAGAATTAAAGGGAAACGTTTTAAAGAAAAGTGAAGTTATCAGAGGAGATGCATGATATCACTTACTATGAATGCATTTTCAAAAGCAAATCACAAAGACACTTTTAAACATAGCCGCTATTTAATTTTTCAAGATTTGTCTATTCTGTTAAAAGGCACCAGTCACATGATTGAGTAAGCCCATTAACCATTTAATTAATTTGAAAGTTTAGGGACAGAGCAGTGCAAATTCAAGGCTTCTCAGCAGTACTGACGAGACTAACTTTTTCTAGTCCAATTCATTTTTGCTGCAGCAGCAGGACTAGCTCCCACTTCCATCCTTCCTCCCATAGTTTAGGAGCCCCAGTGATCTCCCCAGCCTCACTACACAGTGACTCCAGTCACACTATCCTCATACTGTACTCCTGGTTCCTCTCTGTCCAAACTTCCAACCTTTGACAGCTTCCCAGAAATCTGCCCAGTTTCAGCCAAGAGAACAGAAACAGAGGTAAGGATACTGCAAGAATCAAGCTTCACTCTAGCTTGCCTCTGCCTCTCACAAGAGAGCTAATAAATGCCAGTACAAGATGGGGCAGGACGCACAGGCAGAGGAGTGGGCTGCAGACCTCGCTCAATGTCAGCACCCTGAGGCATTCAAGCAGACCTTGTGCCAAAGTAGGCAAAGCATGGAGCCTCCATCCAGAGAATCTCATTCTTCTGTTTTAGGCTGAGGTTTTGCTGCCCTTATCAGTCCCCCACCCTACATATCAATTCTACGACAAAAGACAGTTAAGCAAAGCATACAACAAAGGCAATATTGGTCTATACCTTTTCCTTCCAAAAACATTAAAACTATTACTTTGCCCCCAACATTAACTTTTGGTAAAAAAAACCCAAACAAACAGCTGTTTGGCAAACTTTTGTGTAATCATTCCTATCAGCTCTCACAGAGGTTTAATTTAAACTGTTTCAGTTGAACTTCATTTTTTGGGGGGTGAGGGTAGGTAGAAGAGGAAATCAGGCTAACACTACTATTGAAACAAAACAAAAAGAAATTAGTTTGTTTCCAGCTACAGCTAAATTATTACAGTGAATTATTTCACTGGAACCTCCTGAAGTGCCTCAGGAGACATTCTTCTGCGTTAAGCTTGCAATTACTCTACAAAGCTATACTATAAATTCTTCATCCCTTTACAGCTGTCCCTCTGTTTACAGCTACACTTAGCTGAACTGCTGCCATCAACTACCTGCGTTTTACAGAGACTCAGGTTATATAAATTTTAAGAACTATTGTGCAACATCTGCATTTTCCCTTCAACACTGCTCTTGGTATCTGCAGTATCTGTAACTTGCCAGAACTTCTCAGCCATAGGTTCATTCTTAAGTGTTTAAAAACTATTCTCCACAATCTATCAGTCATTAAGAGCTTTGCAGTTTAGTCAGAATTTTGCCATAGGCATAAAGTATTTTCAATAGTAATTTCAAAGAGTTATTTTTGTGTCTTACTAAAGTAAGAAGCATTGTTACTTTCATTCAGGAATACCAAACAGGTGTATGATTGCACTGGTTGGTAAGATAGCACCATTTTTTAAACTATGATATCCATCCAGTTAAATCTTGCACCACCTCATACCCCTAAAAAAAAAAATTACAATGCTTTTCATTCAACTTTTCATTGCAGTGCCCATCAAGTGTGCCCATTCCTAACCAAGTTAAATTTTAACAAATTGAATGAACACCAGTTCCACGCCTGGAAGAAGGATGTTAGACTACAATTACTCATTACGATTTTGGTTTAAGATGCATCTCCCCAGCTGATGTCTAAAATGAACAATTTCACATACCTGGTTTAGGGAGAAGCCACCTAAGCAGCTAACTAAAATAAACAAGGGAAAATATCTCTGTCTTCATAGGACTTGCGGAGAAAGTTGAAACAGCAGTCTCTTATGTGGTAAGGGAACGGCGGGGGATACAGGGAAAGTGTGTACAGCAGCAGAAGTTTCCTAAATGAGAACTGCTGCCAAAGGAATTGTAACAAGTAATCATACCTTTCTGTTTGTTTTTATGCTATAAAGACAATAGAGACTTGATCTGCAAAATCAACAATAACCCTTTTCTGCTAATTAATATCAACTTAATGAATTAACTGTATGATATGGTTGAGGCAAGTAGTAATAGTAATGTATTTTTTTGTCTTATCTATGGCTACAATCTCTTGTGAAATACCAAGTCCTCAGAAATGAGATTCAGGATCCTTGACTCAAGAGAGATATCTAGAGGTAAAGATCAAGCTTTACAAGCTGTGGTACTGGCTTTGGGAATCCACTTTTTGAATCTCTGTGCAGAGAAATCTAGTCTTATGAATATCTTCAGGAAGCAGCATAGACATATTAGTGATGTTAGGAACTCAATTTTCAGACTTCACACTAGATAAAAAAACAGCCCTCCTTTATCTTCATGACTAGGTCGTGTTCAATACCTTGATTCTAATAAGGTACAAAACACTTTGCATGTGGTAGATATAATTGAAACTATGGAAGACTCTACAGTTATTTCAACAGTCCTTTTATTGGCAGCACTTCAGTGCTCCCTTGAAGAAAAACAAATACATTGTTGGGTTAATCCAATTCCTTTGAATTATGGAGAGTAGCTTCTATATGCACAGTAAGTTTTTACTCTTTGTAGCTTCAGCTTTCCTTGTTGCAGATTTAAAAACTATATTTGAGATCAAACCGCAGACTAACAGATATGTGAAAAAATAGAGCTAAGAGCACCAACAATTTGTTATTGTCAGACGTTTCACAAAACTAAATATGTAGATAGGGAATTTACATGCCACAAATATACCATAATACATAGCTTACATGAAGTTAAAACGAATGTCAGTAGGTAAGTTTCCATTTTATGTTAAGATGCTATTCAAAACCTAAATCTCCTTAATATTAGAGAAAACTGACTGGCTTTAAAAAACTTTTCTAAAAAACACACACAAAAAAATCACCACATTTTAACCAAAACCAGAATGTGTATTTAACTGCTCCATAAAAGCAGTTTACAGTCAAACAAGTTATTCAAAATATTACTTACACATCTGTCTCCAGTTCCCCAAAGAATTAACTTTAACATTAAAGGGAATATACTAGATTTTAAGATGCAAGCTTTACACATTTTAAAGCAAGTTTTAAATACAATAAAATTCGCTTGAAGACATATATTGGAAAGACATATGCGATTCCATGATTTGGTACTCTTCATATACATTCCACAGAATGATGATAAAATGTATTTGTAGATGGAATGTTCCCATAAAACTTCAGAACTGTATTCTATTCAAATGATTTAGAAGAAGAACAAGTTTACATAAAATTCTCAAACCGTATTAATGTAACACTTTAGCTACCTTATTAAGCCTTATTAAACATCTTTATATTAAGAATTCGTAGCTTCTAAAAAAACACGCATAAAAAAGGTACTAACCTCTTCTTGAAAACCAAAGATACTGGACATCCAGTCTTTCCCTCAGAATCTTTCCCATATAAGTGCATCTACTCTCATAATTTGCCTCTTCACATTTCAGAAGTTTTAGCTCAGATATTTTAAATTAAGTATTTTAATAGCATGGTCATTACTATGACACAAAGTCTTAATAGAAAACATAACTATGCTCAACTATTTTTGCCCGTTCTTGTGCAAATGGGGAAGCCTCTGTCACGTCAAATCGCACAGTTATCAATACAGATCTGATCACAACACTGTTTGGCCCCAGAGGAACTTTACAAAAGATTTAGCCATATACTTAAAAATTGGAAATAACGATCAACTTTGCATTTGATAAGCAGGAAAAGACTGCATAGAAAATTTCTGGAATGCCTGTGTAGGCAATGCCATTTGTAATTCTGGGGGCTGGTGCACTCAAACAATGGTTTATAGAAGATCTTTCAGATACTATTAGATTGCAGACCATTGGTTCCATCACAACAAGCCTGGAACGTCCTCAAATTTAGGCAATATTCACAGGATATTTAACTAGGATGCAGAGAGGGTTAATACTAGCATTAACCATCTTCTTGCCTTCTCCAGCTATTCCTTACTCTCTCTTTCGCCAGTGCAATAGGGAAGGAAAAGGAGCCAAGGAGACCAAATAGTACCCATCCCCATGGAGCTTTCCCCTGCTGCAGGCACTGGGATTTATAATCAAAACTGTCTGGGACACAGACTGCTGCTAGTGTTGCCTGCAACGCTGGCAGGCTGTTAAAGTTACAAAGAGAGAAGTATGTGCCAAAATATGTACTCTTGCTTGCCAAGCATATAATCCTGATGCATACTTCCTGATAGGAAAAGGATTTAATAAATATGAGACAATTTCCTTTTCCCTTTGCTTAGAAACTATCTTCTTTCCCACGTGCTTAAGGTCACAGAAGAAGAAATGGCACAGCTTCCACATTTAAAAGAAGTTCAGTTAATTCTCTGCCTGGAATACTCAGCTTCATTTGATCAAGCATATTCCATATTTTCTTAACAACTCAGATGACAACCACCAGGACAAGTTTTGGAATCTAACACAGAGTCTCTGTCTCCCGTTATTCATGAAACACTTCAAAACATGTTGGGGGGTTAGATTTATTTGGTGAATATGGCCCCAATTGTTGCCAGGCCCACTCTACTGTGTGGTCTACTAGTAGGTTCTCTCCTGGTCTGAAACAGTAAAGGAATACCTGTGAAGGACTATGAGTTTTGCGCTTGAGTCATGGCGTGCCCTTGGTTAAAATCCGGAGAAGGGAAGTTTGCTACAAACTTTCCATTGCCAGAGGTTTTAATTAACTAACAGGATACATATAAATTGATGGATAGCTTCCGATGCTCAAAAAGGCAACAGAAAGATAGTAAGTAGAAAAGCAAAATACATGGGTCAGGGAATCAAATAACAGAGAGCGTTACAGTGCTGAGACACTCAGTTTGCTTCTATTACTATAGCATGGCAATGTTCTAGTAATTATTTTAGTATAATGCCATGAGTGATACTAGTAAAATACTAGACAAACCAAGGCTAGGATTTCAAGAGAGTCCTCATTAAGGAAAACCTAAGGATAGCTAACAATAAATTCAAAAGATCTTGTTGAAGAACAAATGTGAAGGAGGTATTAATAACTATGTTAAAACCCTGCATCAAAAATAATCTTAACGCATTTAAGAAAATTCTTACTTTCATAATACGGCTTCCAAAGAAGAAGGATTAGTTGTCATTTAGGTTTAACAGAAGAGTTGTCCACGTACTGAAAGATGCCCAGCAAATGACTTAAGTGTTACTAAGGCAATGATCATGACTGTATTTTCCCTAACTTGCAACATCCTTCTGATAGTTAACATCTTTTCCTATTTGCAAAAAAGGAGGAAATAAGACCTTTTACTCATGACAAGCTGTCAGAGATTTCAATTGCTAAATAAGATATATTCAGTTGAATGAACTTAAAAGCTTACAGAGGACATAGCAAAACAGTTGACACATTTTTTTGGAACAAAAGTCAACAACACAGAGTAAGTTTGTATAGCAGCAAGATTTGCCTGACAGCAAGAGGTAGTCTACAAATACTCAGTTTTACCAGAACCATTCTTGAATTTGAATTCTTTACCATTAACCATTCTTGAAGCAAAAAGCAGGCAAAAGGGTAAAAGATTTCAGAGTGGAAAAACCCTGCTAAAGTAAATCAGAATTCTCAACTGAAATTGGAAACATTAACTTCTGTCTCCCAGTCATAAGATTTCCATAACTGCTGTAAGTCTTAACTACTGTGCCACACATACAGAGTTTAAGCCCCATCTGACATCTCCTCAAGACGTATCTGTACGAATAAATAATGCTCAAAATGAAACAAATGAGAATAAATCTCTTGCCTTTACTTTAGAAGCTAAATCATGTAAGTTTTTATGTTTAACCATTAGCTTATAAATCACAAGCTAGGCAAACTTTTTATGTATATATGTACATACATACAGATACATACTTAAAAGTAAAACCCATTGCCTGTATTAATCTTCCTTTGACTAATCCTCTCTACCCTATTACTACCATCTAAATACCTTATACAAGCCTAGAAGCTTGTCTTCAGAACCAAATATGAACTTTATGTTCTTACAAGGAGTGCCAAGGTAATCATTGGCAAAATGTACACAGACCATACGTGACAGAGCATTACAAGACAAACGTGTAGGACCCTCTCCCGTATCTAACAGATGCCCGTGGATTCATGGTAGGCTGTTGTCTGGCACCATGTCCCTGCTGCACATTATGGTTTGCAGTTCATCCAGTTTTAGGCTCCCCAGTGCAAGAGAGCTCAGAACATACTGGAGCAAGTCCAGCAAAGATGGTTAAAGGCTTGCAGCACCTGCTGTATGAGGACTGTTTAGTCTGGGAAAGAGAAGGCCCAGGGTCAGGGGATCTTATCACAGTGTAGAACTACCTGATGCAGGGTAGTAAAGAAAACGGAGCCAGGCTCTACACAGTGGTACCTAGTAAAATGATATAAGGCAATGGGGACAAATGAAAATGCAGGAAATTCTACTTAAACGTAAGGGGGAAAAAAAATAATGTCTTTTCTACTCTGAGGGTCATCAAACACTGGAACAGGTTGCCCAAAGAAGTTGTGGAGTCTCCATCTTCAGAAGTATTCAAACTTGACTGGACAAGGTTCTGTGACCCTGCATTGAGCAGGAGAAGGGTTGGACTGGGCGATCTCCAGAGGTCCCTTCCAACCTCAACAATTCTATAACTCCTGGCACAAACAAAATGACTAATCATGTTCTCCAGGAGAAGCCAGAAAAATAAAAAATGTAAAGTTAAGACAAGAATGCCTTTATGTTCTCCTATGACAGATACCAGGTACTTCACAAAAATAAACCTAGAATCCCTACCACAAACCAGCTAATAATCTAACCAAACTGAGACCAAGAGATACCACATCATCAGATGTGTTAGGAATAGGATGACAAAGACTATTTTGAACTCCAACAGGAACACCGTTTGAAACATTACAATTGTTGGCCTGGTTTCCTACAGAAATAAGACCTGTGCAATCATACTGCCTGTTCATCTGTTTGTTATCCTTCTCTAGTTATGTTGAAGTTCAATGGTCAATTTTAACCAAATTTAGCAGTGGTCCAGAGGTCTCAATAATACTTAATTTCTACAGGACTCACAAAACCAGTTTGGCACGAAAGAAATCCAAATTACTGAAGAGTGTCTAGTATGAACCCATAAGTAACCTATTCGATTTGGCTTACTAGCTTTACAGTCAACACTTAGCAGCCAGACAAAATACATACTTACCTAGTGATACTTGGATGGTTGTGCATCAAGTATATTTAGGGGATAATGGAAAAAAAACAAAGGAAAGGGGTACTGACAGCACAGAAACATTTATTAATGACAGGAAGAAAGCTGACGTTTTGTTATCAAGGAGAGCAAGACAAAGTCATAGAAAACCATGCTTCACAAATTCTTCTAGTAGAACTTAGCTTTAAATATTTAAAGTCCTGATGCTTTCAGGTGAACTTGAATTCTGAGGAGGATTACAAGAAGGTCAACAACATATTTGTCACCACTAGCTAAGAGAGGCTAGTATTTCAGTATTCCCATATTACTACTTCCAACTATTACTGAATATTGTATGGTGGAGCATCAGAGCACGAAGGGAGGAAAAAGGAGAAAGAACATGAGTGGAGCAATATTTCAAATACACAAAAAACTGATTTTTACCTAAAAATTCTACTGTTCATGTCCTGCTTTTACCACACTACTACTACATTCACTCGAAAGTTTTTGAAAGAAGCTAACAGAAGCAAATCCAGCAATATAAGCCAATTTCAGCTATTAGATAGATGGGATCTCTAAATCCAGTTTATTCAGCTTGCAGGACTCTCATCATGAGTTTTACATCCTGGGTTTCTTCCCTCCCCATCCATCACCATTACATTCAGAACGCAAACTAATTTGTGCCTTTAACCCAAAGAATCTGCACTCAGAAACACATGAACAGTTAGCTGATCATAAAAGCACAGAGAGAAAGCTGCAAAGCTCTGCCTCCTGCAGGTATTTAAACTGATAATGCAGAGAGGATGATGTAGATTAAAAAAAAAAAAAAAAATCTGTCTCCTGAATTGCTAGTTTGATAATTTTGGTCAAATATTCGTGATGTTTGCAAGTATTCAAACTGAGTTAGTTCACACCAATTATCAGTACCTCAGCTGTTGCAGCTGACAAAACTGAAAAAACCAAAACTTTAGACAGTCATCCTGGAATTTTGGCAGCAGCAGCAATTCCTCAGACTACAACTAACTCATGGCATCATTTCTGTACCCCTGTCACAAGGGCACAGAATTTGCTGCAGTTTACTTTATTGGGCATGGTGACCTCTTAGACTGGAAGCAGAGAGCACAACCACTGTGTATGGAACAAAAGTGTCATGTCCTGAATCAAAAGGTTACCTTTACTTACAGCTGGGTAGTCCAACTACTTCCGATCTGAGCACTAATGGACAGTTTCAAAGCTGCAATGAGTTTAGACACAGACAAATCTCCACATATAGACAATATATAAAGCACTTTGGTCTCACGCAGGGAACTGACTATACCAATTCCATATATATTTCTTTTGAAGAACATACCTCTAACATAGCCTACTGAACTTGGTATCTATCATAAAATACATCAAAGTTCATTTGCAGCCTGTGTAGAGCTTAAGCTGCTCAATTAAGTTTCTTGACTTGGAAGAAGAAAAGACGAAAGTATAAATCAAGTTACAATGCTCCTGAGACTCTATGGGGAAGAGAAAAAAAAGTGAAGGGTCTTTGGCATCTTATTACAAGAACTCAGCAGATCTGATTTAGAACTCTCATAAAAGCATCTCAACCTTTTCCAAAAGGTCAGGAGATACCTCATATTTAATAACACTCTAGTCTCCTAATGCTTATGTAAGCTTATGTAAGCTACAGAACAACACAGATACAATAGTCATCAGACCACCAAAAATAAAATCATTAGAAAACATTCAGAAATCTCTTAATGCATCCTACTACGCATTTTTGGGGTAAAAGAATCATAATTTTCACTACAATAAATCCCTCCCAAAAAGGTATTTTCTGCTTGCTTATCAACTGCCATTTCAACACCCTCTCTTGTGCGAACTGCTGGTAATGATTTTAGAAAGTCACTATAACTAACCATTTTGATGCAAGAACTTTTTTAACTGAGAAGTCACACAGTTTAAAAATATGATATTACTGTAGGCAATGACAGCCTATCATAATCAGAAGAAATTAGTTCTGCTAATTAATACTTCTCTATTTCTTATATATTCTTTAAGTCAACAGCAACAACAGTCAGTGAAGATGTTTTAGAAATATTTTAGCTTTATAGACAGAGTTAATTGCTTAAGTCAAAATTCCTTAAATAAGAAGAAATAAAACCATCCACAGGAAACAAAGCAGCATCTTACTGATCATACATTGCTGTGCTGACTCAAATGTCTTGTGAGCACAAAACCACAATAATGCAGAGTCATTGCATTACACCAGACTGCAAGTCTCTTTACTTCTCACTTCTTCTACTTTATGCTATTCAAGAACTAGGTGCTAGTCAGACCTTTGAATATCACCATTTGCACTACGATGCTAGACAAACAGCCACAAAGCCCACTAGCTGTAAGAAGAAAAAGACTAGCAGCATTTACCCATGAGGTAGAATAAGTACAGCTTATCGTAACAGGGTACAAAAGGCTGCAAAACAAAAAACATAAATGACTTTCGAACAAAAAAAACAAAACAGGAAAAAAAAAAAAGTCATGCAACTTTAGATTCCTCCTTTTCTCTTACTTCTCACCCCAAAATTATGCCCTCTTTAGCACAGCAATCAGAAATGGAAAGCTAGTGGAAGTCAAAGCCCAGGAGTTTGTACCTATGCTCTCAACATACATTAGTGACTTCTCTTGCTACCACTTCTCCCTGTGCAGCAGCAAGCTAAGAATTTAAAGAAGAGTTTGATCTTTCTGTTTGGTTCCTCAAAAATTCTACACTAGAATGTGCAAGTATGCTTTGAAGAATAGCAGCAAAACAAAAAAGCATACAAATGATTCAAAGGAGTAACAACAACTGAATCAGTGGATCAAACTGGAAAACTGAATATAGTACACATGCTCTCTTAGCTGAAAAGCACTGAATTGTTGGCAAAAATCTTGCAGAGTATTTTAGCCCTTTACAGAATTACCAGCCCTTCAGGGTCTCAGCATCAAAGACAGTTTTGTCATGTGAATGACTGCATACTCTTGAAAAGTAAGCATAGCCTATGGCAGTGCTTTTCAAGCGTAGAGACAGGTCAGTAAATGAAAAGGTTTTTCAAGCAAGGGAAGATATACCTCAAAAGACAAGGCATCTCCCTTAGTCTAGCAGGGTGAAAGGAGCAACAACTGTTTTCAAAACAAAAGGTTAGAAGCACTGCATGGGAGCATATTCAACTTAGTTTGATTTTCCAGAAGAGCCTTTATATTGTAATCACATTGATATAAGGTCTATATTAGATTATCTCATTTGCAGCAATAGTTATGTTGCCTATTTTTAAACAACGAATTCGGAGGTGGCTGCTTCAATTTCAGCTAAAGCCCTGAATGTGATCACCTTCATATAAAACAAGAAGCCTTCCATATTAAAGTAGTGTAGCATTTAAAAATCCCAACTGTGGATTGGGTAACATTTTACTGCTCACAGCAGAGACAAAAAGTTTTACATACCTTTGCAGCGTATCACCATCAGACCATTCTCAACTCATTACAAATATTTCTTTTGTGATGACTAGCAGAGCAAAAGCCATCTTCAATTCTTCAGTAGTACAGGACTTTGTAAACAACAGTAGTGTTTACTTTAGAGTTAATTCAAGAGGAGACCAAAAAAGACAAGAGAACGGAAGAAAATGAAGTGGGGAGGAGAGGTTACAAAGGGCTTGCTTGGAGCTGAAAGGATGAAGGGGAGAGAAAATACAGGGAACCGTGCCTTTAGAGGACAAACTGAAATGGAGGGGAGGGGAAAGAAATCATACTCAAAATAGTACATCTAACTGCTGAAAATGGAAGCCCAACTTCAGTTGCTTAATGTAAACTCCATACAGACTACAGATACTCAGCCTCCTACTTTATAGTCATCTCTCTAAGTACATTTTTGTTTTAAAGGTCCCATTATAGGACCAAAAGTTCAAAAGTACTGTACTTGAATGATCCATGGACACAGAGTTGCCCACTACTTTAATAAGCTCAAATTTAGTATTGAAGAAAAAAAATTACAATCTAGTTAGTGGCCAAATTTGCTGTTCAAATGTTTGCACATACAAGATACATACGATCAAAGGTACAAAAGTCACACTCTACTCTAAGTTCACCAAACCAGACAAAGAAATAATGAATCATAGTCAGAAATGTCTCAAGTATCTCCAGCTCCAACTCCTATACAGTGGTACATTTTCCCTCCATGCCATCATAGTTTACATACCATTTCAGACTAATAATGCTCTGCAAAAATATGTTTAAAGAAAACCAATTTCTGTAATTTTACTTTATGCTACTGAAAAGTAGACATGATTATAGTTTTAAGCTTGCACAAATCTAATGGTAAGACATGGTTTGTCTTCTATAAAAAAAGATAACTGCTAATACCCTAACAGTAGCAAACCAACAACTAGAAAAATGGTACAGGTGGAATTCCCTTCATAGCAGAATTTTGCTGTTCTAATAAGAATATTTAATACTCATGAAGCTTTGATTTGACAGATGTCAAAGTTGCTATTTTATGATTTTGTTTCTCTTTCATTTTATAAGAGTAGTATACACTGCAAAACTTTCCAACTTTGTTTCTGTATAGAAATCAAACTAACATTGTTCTGTCATGTGAGAAAGTTACTCAAGCCTCTACAACACCAAGAAACTTCAGTAAGAGAATTTCCATGCAATTATTCAAGAACCATTCTTGAACTATCAGACAATAATGCTATACCTGAATGCATCTGGGAAAAAAGACTTAACTGCACAAAATCAGAAATTTTTGCACGTGTGTAACAAAATTAGACTAATCCAAGTCATATTTGTGATGAAACACCACTGCTTTGCGTAAGTATATAGGAACCCTCTTCCTCAAATCAGGAGGAGACACTTTCAAGAATTAAAGTCATCTGACAGCAGACCAATGCCATCACAACACAGTGCTGTCCCGCAGACTGCCCCCACACACATATAGCAGCAACAGACTTGCAGGTAAGTAACTGGCTCCAACACATTGGTGGGAGGCAGAACCTGAAGCTAGTCAGCAGAAGCTGCTCTTCCCTAAAGAAATTAAAAACTCCATACCCACGAAAAAAGCTTTGTTTCCCCAAAAAAGAGGGATCATCTTTATTCCATTTTATATTAAAAAATTGAGGGTGAGGGAAGAACAAGCAAGATTTGACAAGCTGCAGAAACCATGGGCAACATATAAGTACTACCTAACACAGTGTAATTCAAAACGATTGATAAAGCAAGATATTCTTTTAAAAGAGGCTTTAAGGGCCTGCTGCACGACTAAGTTTCAGCTCAACTAATTACATATTAAAAATCATCTAACTTTACTAAAATTAAAAAAACCAAGAAAATAGCATTCAAGGAAAATACAATGAATTCCTAATAAAAAAAAAAAAGACATATGTCTTTACTAAGGTTAGAAGCAACCAAAAGGATCCCATGACAACGTCAATGTATTTTATAATACTGTCTTGTACTAGCTCCCGATGCTTAAAACTTAAAGCACCTTCCCTATTACAAGAACCAGGATGACTTTTTCATATACCATGTAGTACAAATTCTAGCACACAAAATCCAAGTGCTTCAGTCCTGCTTTGATTTTTATCATTGCTGAAAATACAGCAATTTCAGCTCTGATCAAAAGCACAGTCCAATATCAGGATTACAGTCAGAGCAAAGAATTCATCTCCAACATGAACATGTGAAGGAAAAAGAACAAAACAAAAAACCCCACTTTATAAAGTTTCCTGTATCTCCTATAAAAAGTTTTTATCAACACCATTTTCATGTCAACCAACCTACCTTTAAGTTCTTAAATAAAAGTATTAGTTAACTGTCTCTCCTAATGCTGACCCACGAAATAGACAATACAAAAGATTTACAATACCTCAATCAAGTTTAGGTTCCTGTTCACTCTGAATTGCAGGAAAGTTGTTTGCCCTACACCTAAACGACAATTTTTTCCTCTAAAATTTTTCTGAATCACCAACAACTTCCTGACACTTACCTTAAAATTTAAAAGCATTCCTCAAGAACAGTATTTCCTAGAAACCTACACCAGGAACCTCTAACCATCACTTCACTCTACTGTGCTAACCTATCCAGAGCCCTGGATGAAGCTAGTTTTGTTTTTGTTTGGGTTTTGTTTTTAAGCAAAGAATAAAGTTACATTGAATAGGATCTCCGAGAACATGAACTTTATTTTTCTTTGATTTGAGTTGCTATGATAACTACGTGATCAGTTTACCAAGACACCTACGGACATACTGCCTGAGTTATCTGAAACAAAGCTTCAGTCAGAGAAAAAAAAAACAAAAAAACCAAACAAAAAACCAAACAAAACCCAACACCAAAAAGAATCAGCCAGAGGAAAACCGCATTCTTCCAAAAGAAATGCCCATGCTTTTACCTTCTTGATATAACCAAAGGTCTGAAAATATTCAGAGAATATAAAATCATTTGTTGTGTCTTGCGCAGTTAATTTAATTTCTAATATACTGATCCTTCTAGCCAGCATCATATACTGTTCTTAATCTTGGGAAAAATACAACATAAAAACCTGCTTAGAATTTGAAAACTAACAGTTGCAGAAAAGTCTCTTTAATGTAACTACTTAAATGGAGTCTTAAAACATTTAACCAAAAAAGTCAAAGAAAAACTGACTTGTTTTTAAGATGAGTAAAACACACCCTTGTGAGCTTTTAACAGAAAGGATCCACAGATCCTGTAAGTATCCTTTGCAAGCATGCAAAGATCATTCAGCAGTAAAAGAAAGAAGCAGGTTGATTTTAACTTCAATAAGCTTGACATCTAAACCACAACATACTAGCTTTTTTGCTTTTTCTTTTTTAAAGAAAAAAAAACCCAAAACCAACTTCACCAGGCAAATTAATCTTGCCACATCATCCAACAGTTTATGGATACAAGATGTTTCAAGTCAGAAAATTAGGGCTCATGACAGCAACTAAACAGTTCAGACAATAAAAACTGTTTTCATCTGGTCCCATTCCAAACTTTTCATGCTGCTACGTATGGTGTATGTCTTGCCCTTTATCTAAGGCATATGAAATACTCTAAAACAGCACCAACAACCGGGGAACTTTATGGTAAACCAACCATCTTTGTAGTAGGTGTTGCCTTGGAACGCAAGTTAAGAGAATGAAAAAAAAATTAAAAATCAGGGAAAACTGAAAAAAAGGTCTAAAAATGCACAGAAGTTACATTTTTATAAAAGCAAAGAATGGCTGAAGCAAATCTGCTCCCAACATATCAGGCACGTGTTTTGCGTTTTTCACATTGACTTTTAAAAATCCATTTGCAGGCAGTAAATAAAACACTTTTCATTCTTAGCCCAGTACTTCAAGTCTCATGATTCCTCAAGATAGAGTTAAATCATTTAGACTTTAGAATAAGTTAGCACAGTATAATATACTTCAGCTAATATATGTATATTTTTTATAAAGATTCATTATGCTTTCCGAAATACAAGAAACAGAAGTCCATAATACATACAGAGACAAGAAGTAGCTTCTAGCATCATCCTTTCATATCAGAGCTAAAATTGCACGAACTTTTCCTCCAGAAGGGTCTGTCTCACATTTAATACCTGGTCTCTAGTTAAGACAGCAAATATTCTGCCAGAATTATTGAGCTTGTAATGGTCTAAAGATGAAAGTAAAATGCAGGGTTATGTATCTTTTACTAAATTTGCTAAAAGAAGTGTGTGTGGGAGTGTATGGGGAGGCAGTGGTAAAGAAGTTACTGTCTTCATCCCCTCCAGGTCTTCAAAAAGCAGGAATATCCAGTTAAATTTCTTATAGATGTTTTTTTAAAACTTGATTATTTGAATATACCACGCCGGCACTCTCCCCAAGTCAGAACGCTGTCGTTCACTACTGTGTTCTGTAGTAAGATTTCATTTTGTGTTTGGACGAGGTTTTTAAACATAGACTTTTCTGGCAATGTAAGTCATTTTACAGAACGTTTTTATGGAGATGGCACCTTTTCTCCAAGCATTCTCTCACCTACAACATAGGATTGAAGTATTCACAAATTCACTTATATATAGTTTCATTTCTGCTACAGTGTAAAAGAACAATGTGCTGGTAATAGTATAAACTTTTTTTCCAGAATACCTCAAGTATTTGGTCTCTACTGTAAGTCATTATTGTATTCTGCAGTTATCCCATGGAATTTAAATAGCATCCTTACTTTCTGAAATGACACTGGGACTAAATTCAACTGTGACAAAAAAAAAAAAAGTAATGGTTTAATATGCTATATGTTTCACCTTTTCTACTGAATGGAATTAAGAGATAAAGACTTGAGAATATGGATTTCAGTCTTCAGAAATGTGTCTTACCCTTCTGAATTAAAATATTTCAACGTATTCAGAAAAAGTTACAACGGTCTCATGTTGTAAGCAAATATCATACCCAAGGCAAAGAGGAGGAAGGAAAAATAAATCTGTAAGTGCACAGATCTTATTAAGCATTAATTGCTTTCTATAAAGACACATCCTCAAGCACACAAAGAGTAGAGAAAGCACACTGTGAAAGTGAGCCCAAATATCCAACAGCTTAAGTTAATTAACATGACATAATTAGAGGTCCAAAACAGGTTTAATACTAAAATCACTCGCAATTGGGGTTTATAAAGAAGGAGTAGTAGCATTGATATGTAGCAATCCCAGGCTTGATCTGAGCAGCCGCCTCTAACCTCTTATCAAAGATTACTGCAATACAAAAGTGTTGACTACAGAGGGGACAAAGCAGCCTTAAGACCAAACATGGACTTAAGTATGAAGTTTATGCTATGACATGCTTTGGGGTTTGGTTGTGGGTTCCCCCTGCTCCTCTTTTCCTCCAGACATTGGATTTGCTTCAGATTCATGGTCCAATAATGCAATATCCTACCAGGAAAAGTATCTAAAAAAGTATCTCTCTCTAAGAGAAGATCAATGATATACAGGCTTACTATTTTGCCACATTTCTTTAATTGATTGATGATGGAACAACAGCAGTTACAGTATTATTTAAGTACAGCATTTAAGTACAACTTCAAAAGAAGGAAGCCAAACGGGATAAAACAGCTTCTTTCAACTGAGGAAACAGCAAATAGTTCATTTACAAATAGTATCTACAAAGTATAAAACACTGTATTTGGAAATTGAACATGAACTTTCAGATCCAAAATTGAAATGTTCAAACTCAAAGAAGTTTGCAGGACATACTCAGTATATTCTAAAATATTTTATTAATGAATCCTTGCTTTTGTGAGTAACTGGAAGCAATAAAAATGTTTCAACATTGTGAAACCCAAGTGCGTATTTTTATCATCAGATTTTAATTTTGGTTTTATTTTCAGAAGAAGTAGGATACATGCTGAGTCAATCAGAATTTAAAGGTCTGCTATTACCAATTCAAAAGCTTGCAATAAGAATATATATTTTACATCCCATATACAGGATAACTGAGTATTTCAAATTAGAAAAAGCTGTTCTAATTTTCCATTGTGGTAAGAGATCACATCATGCATTTTAGATACGTACTGAAGAATGTTATTAAAAATACAAAAACTATGTTCTTAAAACGTTGTAGTCAAATTCTTATCCAGGCCACTAAAAAGAATACCACAGTTATAGTCTATACTTCTCAAGCCACAGTAATGGGATAGCAGTAATTTACAGTAAAATCTGGTGTTACATTTAGCTGTACAACACTACTAATTACAGAGTCATTTCAACAATAAATATTTGGTTAAACTCTGCTTTGTCATCAGTGCAAGCAATTTAAGACGAAACTGCTCGTTCAGAAAGTCCACACTTCTTTTTTAGAGTCTATTTTTATTTTCTGGTAACTGAACATCTTTTCCTACAGAAGATTTCTCCAGAACTAGTGTTTTGCAAACAGAAAACCGCATAGACAATGTTAGAAGCAAAAGGGAAAATTCAAACCTAGAGCACCAAGGCAATCCATAGTTCCCCTTAAACTGTCCTTAGCTAACCCTATTTTACTATTCAATGCCAAAGTCTTCTAACAATGAGCACACAAGCTGCATCACTTAGTAACAGCAAGGTAAGTTAAAAGACAGGCCATATCACACCCTTCAGAAAAAATCCAGGGAGGAGAAACCAAGACATAGATAAATATGAGCACCATGGTAGATATAATATCAAGTAACACACTCATTTAAGCCCCTAGACACTGACAAAGAAGTCTCCAGTTTTAAAGAGAGGATCCTCCTGCAATGCTCCTTCACAACAAGGTCTCTGAAGAGCCAAGCTACTATTAATAAAAGCATTCCATAGATGAATGGCAGTAGTACCTTATCTCCACCAGAAAAAAACCCTAAACAAACAAAAAACCCCAACAAAACACTACTACCTGCTTCTGAGAATATTCAGAGCCAGTCAATCAGTATTTATACAAGAGGCCAACTTAAGAGAAGTCAGGCCTTCAAAGCATCTCATACTTGAATCCAGTCACAAAACATCATGCCACCATCAAAGGAAGTTGTGATGTGCAGAGCAAAGGGTAGGCATCTGAAATTCTCCTTTGAGACCTCATAAACATTACCTATAATTGAGTCCTCTACACTCGTAAAAATGAGAAAAGATCCAGCCCCAGCTTTCCTCCAGAACTAAGAAAAAACCCAGGGTACAGGAGTGTAGAAGGCAAGAAGGTGAAGAGAATTACCTGAGAAGGGAAACAGGATTTGAGTTTTGTTGGGGTTTGAAGTTTTACATATCAAGTCCACAGATTTCTTCTGATTGTTTCTACATTCAAGGTAGTATGTCAGATATAAGAAACTACATAAAGAATATAAAATGGAGAAACCAAGCCACGAGCTGTAAACTGAAATTAGAGAATGCTATTCAGCATTATTGTCAGCAATGCCTATACAGCTTGCTGGGGAGGTAGCAGCACTTACAGAGTTGCTGTAACACAGTGTTTGCATAGTGCCACTAAAACATCAGCCACTACTGCAACAGAAACAAACTTTTTTCCCCCCCAAGTCTGTTAAAATGCACAAGCATGTATTCTTGCTGAGCTGTCCCACTTGCATTACATGCAAGTCTATGATCCCATACCATACACAGAACATGCTTTTCGCATTCACTAGCCAAAATCACAATCCACTTTTTGGATTACCCTATAATAATTAATCAATATTCTGCTGATAGGGCCTTCACTTAGCCTGTAAATCTTTACAAAGTACTCAAAGACAAGGTGAAGTCTATGGAGGAAATAAGTCACTAGTAAAATTACCTTCACAGAAGAGTTTATATCACAAACTTTTTAATTAAGAATTTAAGACTTGCTAAAAGTAAAAATATTTACTGTATCATTAACATGTTCTTTCCTGTATAATATTACAAAACTGACAACTTAACCATGTAGATTTATCACATCAACAGCAAAAATATTTGAGAATTTGAAACAGAACACAGAATTTCACCTATTTAGTAAATTCCTACAGTGAATTTTCTGATATAAAAAAAATAAATCACAAGTTACCTCTAATTCCAATACAAGTCTTGAAGATTAGTAGAATGCAATCAACTATGACAACTGGGTAACAGCACAATATCTTCTTTACCTATAAAAGAGAGTTAAATTTGGAGTCAAATTACACCAAAAATTACCCCACCAACCGAGTGAATTAGAAAACCAGATAAGTGAAATTGAACTGTGCTTAAATAAGAAATATATTTTTAAAATGGGAATACCCTTCCAAATAGCAAGATAAAAATACACAATCATTTAACTTGCACTTTGATCTTACCTCTTTTAAAAAAAAAAGAAATGTGACAGTTTATTATAAATCTAACACTCAAAGTCAAGAGGAGTCTTTTCTTTCAATTTAGAAAGCCAGAAATAACCCCTTATGATGCAGTTTGACTTCTCATATAACCCAGGCTATAACATAATCACACACTCCCACATCCCCTTTTCTTGCTCCCATCCCCTTTCTTGTCCAGCCATTGTGTGAGTATACAATGAACAGCTTTCCAACACCGCTTTTCTTGGGTTAATTTTGCCTGCAATGAGGAAGAAAGTCTACCTTCCCTCTTCTCTCTCCCCCCAACTCAAGATCAGTTCTAGAATGAAACCGCCATTTGAATTAGTACATCTTTCTCAGGAAAGCATTCAATCTTGCTTTAAAAGTATCTAATGGCAAATACATTATACACTACAACCCTTGGTAAAATCATTTTTACCCTACTGGAATTTACACCTGGTAAACTAAAATGTAGAAAACTTGTCCTCTTTCAATAATTAGAGTAATGCTGTATACTACAGACATAACTATTAAAAATGTAAGCCATTTAGATCCTTTTCCTGCCACTGAATCCTTTCATAGCCTCTATTATTTGCTCCCATCCACATTACAGGTACACTTATTACCATTTTATTTTTTTCCCCTCCCTTTTTAATCCTTAAATAGATCAATCTTTTGTACTGAAACATACTTCCCAGTTCTTGTAACTTTTTAAGTTCTTTCAGGTTATTACTATCAACTTTCTAAAGTTTAATGCCAGAAGTGAACACAGAATTCAAAAAGGAATCCCATAAGCATCAACTACAGAAAGACTGTATATACCTTGTCATATATTTTATATGTTGTTTATATACCTAGTTTGATTTTTTGAACAATGACTTAAAGAGAACTTATGTTCAAATTATTATTAATCACAATCCACATTACCTCCTTCAAATGTCTGTACTTCCCAGAACACTTTCCCATTTTCCACCTATGACCCACATTCTTCACCCTTAAATGTATGACACGGGAGTCGGCCACATTAAAAATGCATATTTTGCCTATATCCACACTCACTAAATGATTCAGATCATATTGAATACAATAAGTAATACGATTATGCTTCAGGTTACCCTCTCTAAATGAGAGCTATTCAGTGTTGTCACTGAAACCCCATTAACAGACATCAACAAGTCAGACTGGCTTCAGAGAGCTGCCTTTTTTTGCTCCTACTTTTTAATTTTTATCAAAAAGTGGTAATAAAATCAGAAACTTAGTATGAATTGACTGCAATTGCTGGAGACTTATTAAATTAGAAGTGGAACAAAAGGTATATTTCCAAGGGAATGAAGCCTGGAAGCCTATTCCACATGGCCCTGGCTGATAAGAAGTTTGAACTCTCCCTCTTCTCCACTTTCAACATGTGTGCACACAGAATATGAATGCTTTTGAAAGTCTTGTCTAGACCATTCCAAATGACATTGTTACAATGCAAGCTCATTTGCCACGGATACAAACTGTTGATATAAACTTTGAGATCCATAACCTCTGAAAACGCAGAACGGAAGGTCATATTCTAAGCCCAAAGGGAATCAAAATCAGCAGAACACTGCAATTTAAGCAAAAGAAAGCAGCTCAACTTCCCACCATAGAGGTTAACACCAAACAAAAACATGGCAAGCAGAAATGGAAACTTGTTGGAAGGGAAGAGAATAGTAGCTGAAGCAGAACACTTCGGCTGAATATCCTTGCAGGGCCGCTCCTGCGTAACCCAGGATGCCACAAAACAGGTTCTGAACTGGGTCTGTTCTACAACCTGTTGGCTCTGTAGCTTAGGGTCTGAATTTATCTGCTGTTTGAAACTTAAAAATATCATGCCAAAGGATGCAGCTTCATTTTTTAGCTAGTTCCTGTTAAAAAAGTACTTTGCCATTTCAAACTCTCCAGACCTGGAAATACGCAAGTTTATGAGAATTTGCTGAAGGCTAAGTTTTGCAGAGCTACATGCTTGTTGCATTTCACTAACACTCTGGAAGCACCCATGCTAGCAGACAGGAAAATGAGGCAGTAAAGCTAAGCAAAGCACTATATGTCAATGAAAAAGCTATAAATTATGTGTTTTTAATTAAAAATGGGTCTTAGGCAGCTTTACAAGAAGAAAAGACATCCTAATTGAACTGTTTGCTAGTCGTTACTGGTATCAAAGCACCTTAACCTAAGTTTACTCCCTAGTTGGCTATTACTTGTTCCCTGGCAGTGATTTATTTCAGAAGCTGTTTCTGGAAATCATAATCATTAGGACGACAAATCCTCAAACCAACTTCCTTTATGTCAATCAGCAATCATTCATCCAGTAACCTCCTTTAAGTCCATTCTAGCCATATACATGCATGCATAATACTATTAACATCAAAAGGGATTAACTTCAACTCAGTGGGATCCTCACCTGTGGAAAAATGCTGCACTAAAAATGTTACCACAGTGTTAATAACTCTTTTGCGATTATTCAGACTTCACAGTACTGTAATCAAAGCCTTACAAAAGAACAATAATAGGAAAAGAACTTTAGACTTAAATTTATAAATAACATCACAATTTTTTTAAAGACCTCAGTGCATAATGTTCATGCAGAGGCCAGCTCATCACATCTTGAAAGGTAGACTATTTTTTTAAAGTAGCAGATAAAGAACATACAATAGGATTCTACACCGATTTTTATTCTAATCCTGAAGAGAAAGGAAATTGGGAATGTATACGTTTCCTCAATTTCATCCCCTACCTAGTTATTGATAAACAGCTTCAGTGCAGGGTCCTATTTAGCTCATTTTGCTGCAGTTGCTCACTTACAGCTGAAAGAAAGAAACAGCCCAAGATGCAAACAGATGAAGTTATCAGAATGAGAAGTGGTGCTCTAGGAGGAAAAAAATTTAAAAATCTCCTCTCCTCGCGCAGTATTCATACGACGGGTGCGGGAGAGTAACCGACAGAAATCAGGACAGATTTTCAGGGAAAAATACCCCTCTCCTTCTTGCCTCGCAGTCTCAGACCAGGAAGTGGGAGACTCAAGAGCGCAGCAGATGCGGGGACGGCCGCCACCGCGGGAGCACGCCCAGCCCCGGCCGGGGCGCCCTGACGTGCCGTCCCCCGGTGGGGCGCGGTCGGCGGTCGGCCGGCGGCTGCGGGCAGTGCCCGCGGCGGCAGCCCCGCGAGGGAGATTTGAAACTGAGCGGTGAAGAGCGGCTCCGCACGGCTCGCCTCGCTGGGACCAGCGCCCAAACCTCCGGGGAAAGGAGGGAGGGATGGAGCGAGGAAGAAGTCAGCCCCCCCGCAGAGACTCCTGCTCGCCCGGGGAGAAGGGAAAAGGCCCCACCGCCGGAGGGGCTGCGGAGAGAGGGGATCTCCCCCGCCCTGGCCGCCGCTCCGGACACGCTTCCTCGGGGCCGCTGCCGCCCCCTGCCGTCCCCGCTCCTCCCACGGCCGGCCCCGGCTCTGACAGACCCCGAACTCCCTCTCCCGCCCGCCCAGCAGCCGCTCGGGGCCGGGAGGGAGGGGGCAGCTCTGCCCGTAGGACGAGTGCCCGGCCCGGCCCCGCCTGCAGCGGACGGAGCACAGCGGGGAAAACGCCGACGGGTCCGGGGCAAAGCGGCCCCTCAGCGCACGGCCACCTCCCGCAGCGCTGTGGCTGCCCGGCGCCCTCCTCCCCGCCACCCCCCCGCTGGCGGGAGGCCTCGCTCCGGGCCACACTCCCCAGGGACCCGCTCCCCGACAGTACCTGCCGCCCAAACGGCCGCCGCTCGAGCTCACATACGAAATCGAAGTTCCCCAACCGCAGCCGTCAGCCCAGCCCGGGAGAAACCCCCGCCGGCGCCGGCCCCGCCCCCCGGCCAATCCGCGCCCCGCCCGCCCCCGCGCCCCTCCCCCGTCTCCTCCTCAGCCGGGCCTCCACGGCGCCGGCCCGCCGGCTGCCCGCTCCGCCCCCGCCCTCGCCGCCGAGCCCCGCCCCGCCGCCATTGGCTGGGGTGACCGTCAATCGTCAGAGCGGGAGCTTCGCCCCGCCCCCCGGGCCACCTCCAACGGGCACTGCACGTCAGGGGCATGGAGGCTCCCGCCCGGCCGGCAGCTGTAGCCAAGTGGCGGGGCGGGCTTCGGGAGCGCTGCCGCAGCGTGGACAGCCGCATCGGAGGGATGGCTGCCCGGGAGCGCCCATGGCGAGCCAAGGCCACGGGCGAGCGGCGCGGCGTGCCGCAGGCGCCGCCTCGCCCCTCCCCGCCTCGCCGGGGTCGGCGCCGGCTGTGCGGGCGGTGAGATGCCCCTGACGTGCAGCGCCTGTCGCAGCGGTGTCTCCACGCAGGCTCGTAATCCGCGGATCTTACGCGGAGCGGAATGAGCTCCGGCCGGGCTGCGAAGGAGGCCAGCGGCACCGCGGGGTGTGCGGGCGGGGGGCGCAGCGGTAGCTGGAGGGAGGCGGTTAGCCCGCTCAGCCCAGCGCTGCTCAGGTCCCACCTTGACGCTGCCTTCAGCCGGGCCCCCCGCGCGGAAAGGACACGGACACACTGGAGCGAGCTCAGCAGGGTCCCCGAGGTGGCCGGGCTGGAGCACCCCTCCCGTGCGGGGCGGCTGAGGGGCGGGGCAGGTTCAGCCTGGGGAATAGATCGGGAATAGCACCTGTGGGGAGGTGGTCGAGAAGACGCAGCCAGGCTCTGCACGGTGGGAGGCTGAGGGACAACGGGCGTGAGTTGAAATGAGAGGTTGAGGGTGGGTGTAAGGAAAAGCTTTTTCATGCTAAGGACAGCCAGGCAATGGAGGGGGTTCCTCGGGGGTTTTCCACACCCCAGTGGACAGAGCCCTGAGCAGCTTGGTCTGACCACGCAGTCTGGCCCTGCTGTGAGCAGGAGGTTGGACTGGAGACCTCCTTACAACCTGAATTTTCTGATTTATGTCTTGATAGGGGTTATTCTCCACTTGGTTAAAGATCTTTTGGATGCCTTTGTGGATGCTGACAGCTGAAAGGCCTGGATATGAAAAACCTGATGGAGTGTAAGGGCAGCTGCTATGCTGTACAGGCTGCAGGCCCCAGGAGTGCTGTGGGTAGTTTGCCCTTGGCACCTTCCCCAGCTAAGGGCAACTCTCTTACCCTAGCCTTTTGGGCTCTCCTTTAAACCATGTATTAGGCTTTTCATTCTCTTTATAACTTTTCTTCCAGCATATGAAAGGTTTGTCAAATCTTGGACCAAGAGGTGATGCTCTGGCTTGCAATTTGTGCATATATGTACAAGAAGGAAAGAAAAAGCTGGGAGAGAAATGTAGTACTAACAGGTGTAAAAAACCAAAAACCAACAAAAAACCAACAAAACAACTGTCTGGTTAAGAAAGCAAGGCTTCTTTTAGCTTTGATCTTTTTCTTCTCTCATTAAGAAAATTGCTTACATTTCGTGCACTCATACTGAATTTGCAAAATCCAGCACACAGTATATGTTGCCTGTACAACTTCAGTTCATTCCTTTTAGGCATTATAACCTAAAGTTAACTACAGAATTCCCACCTCACCCTCATATGCAAACCGAGCCATGCCTTTTTTAGGGCGTAGAATAAATTTTTCTACTTTGGAGCAAAGCTGTGCAGTAAAATAAGCTATTTTCTATGTAATCCCTGTGTCATTTCTAGTAAAATCAGAATGGGAGGGCGGAAAGAGCAGGATCATGACTGAGGCTGCTGAGTGTTCTTTACAGAATTCTAAAGAAATTGTAAGATGCTAAGTTTTCTTTATCAAAAATTTCTGTGATGCTATGTGCCACCTCTTGAATCTGATTTTGTGAAGGGATTGAGGGTTGTGTTTTCACAGTGCCAATCTTAAGATGCTGGGGTCTCATTTACAGTAGCTTACTACTGAAAATGAAGTCAACAGGCAATATACCATAAATACTCTGGGTATTTCATAATGCGGAAGATCGAGAAATCAAGTCCTGCTAGACACTGATGAATAACTTTCTTTAATTTTAGTGCTTCAGAAGTAAAAACAATCCTGCAGCTCATGGGAGCGCTGTTAAAGGAACTTAATGTAAGCACACAGAGAAGCAATGAGTTGGCAATGAATAGAGAGCAAGCAGTATTAGATATCTGTGCTTAATTCAGCATTGTTCATTCTGCATCCAGTGAAAGAGGTTAGGGACCAATAATTAAAGAAGGAATTATAATGCATGTGCACAAGCCGTTTTAATTCTTACTAGCTATATTGCTTGATGCTGTATTCTTCATGTTTTATTTATTATAGTGTATAATTTAAATAAAGCTATTTTCAGTATCTCTTGCTCCACATTCAAAAACAGCATTAAAAAAGCCTTCAACTCTTTCAAAGAGGAGATGGAGTATCATTTTTTCAGGAAAACCAGTCACTGTGGTTCTTTTTTGATATAGCAGATGCTACAATTATCACAATATCAACTGGGTTAGGATTTTACCTCTAGATGCTTTTTATACACAGAACAGTCTCTAAAACTCTATGTATGATCTTCCCTCGTTCATTCCTCAGATGCTTTAGCATCTCTAAGCATGAAGGAGTAATAGCAGAATATGCTCCAGTTCCTCAAGAAAATAATACAGCAGCTTCAGATGCCTTCCTAAAAAACAGTAACTACTACTTTTAAAGGCTTAATTTACAGACACAACGAGAGACACTTTGTCTCTGCAGCTTTCTGAGGCTACCTGAGTTTGCACCATCCAAACTGCTTTTTCGTATTACTAGCACTTGTGTGGCTGCCAGTATTTAATACCATTGGCCTGAGCAAGTTTAATTGGCACAGTACTAAAAACAGCTGCGCCTGCAACAATCTTGTCTTCAATAAGGTTCCCAATGTTGCTAAAACCAGTGGAAATGCCTGTAGTGTAACTCCTCTATATTAGAAAATTCAGGAGGATTTTAAAAGAAACTGCTTCAGGCTTGCCTCTTTTTGCTCCTTTCTTCAGAGAGACTCGGACATCTCTGCTGAGAACCCCAGTTGGCAGTGCCCTCCTGGCCCCCGCCCCCCCCCCCCCCAGCGCCGAGAGATTTATTTACGCTGGTGTTTCTTCTTTTACCGGTTTTAGGCTATTTCTTTCTGGGAAAATCTGCTGCCTTAGGACAAACCTTTTTTCTCTGGTGTACGATTTTGGAAAAGTAAATAATCTAGCAGTTTCATTGGCTTAAAAGGCTATGTTTTAGAAAATATTAAATATAATACAATTTTTGGTGCTTTCCCTTAACTCTTTTGTTGTGGGACATGCATGGCCTAAGGAGTGGAAGGATGTAGACAATTTCATAAGCAGAGTTAACAAATCATCTGGGTGGCCAAATGAAGTCTATGTCATTCTGTCTATAGCATGTCAGGTGGTGATTTTCATAGTCTGCTACTTTTTAGGAGATGTTGCTAAGGTTTTTAGGAGACTGCTGCTGCACTAGCACTAGCGAAATGCCTTTACTCCAGTTTTAAATATTCTCCTCCACCCTCTCTCCACTTTTCTGAGTTTATATCCAAATTTTGTGTAGGTGCCACAGTGATAAGAACTGTTACCAATCTGTTGTTGCACTCAATATGCAAAATTTCTTGGAAGTGCTGATCCAACCAAAGCACTGTTTAACAGAAATAAAGACTGCAGCAGTACAACTGAATGTAAGCACAGCAAATTTTAAACCTCATATTGGAGCTGCTGTCTGTACAGATTATAAGTCTGTACTCAGAATGGTTGTTTGCTCAACTCTTGCGCCAGTAGGCTTCTCGGCTTTACCTAGATAACACTAATGTAACTCCCCCTTTATAATGTTCATCCTGCAGACTCCACATTAGCCTGGCGTCACGGCCATCAGCAGTGTCTGTTACAAAAGAAAATAAATGAGGGAAAAAATACCCCTTTCCGGTTGTAAACTATTTGATGTTAAAAGAAAACACGGCATAAGGAAAAATGTTCATGCTGCCTTCTTGTATGTAAGGATTTCTCCATTTTAGAGATTTTGAAGAAGAAACAAATGAAAAAATGTTCCAAGAAATGGCTGAGATAAACACAAGAAAACTGCATAATCTATTCGTACTACAATAATATAACTACTGTTAAACTTAATTTTTAGTTACTTTAACTTTAGCATGGTCAGCACCACCATTGTGTTTTTTAATGCATAAAATCCTGAGTGGTTTAGAAACTGGTCCTGAAAGACTGTATCTCTCCTTCTTCCATAAAGTTTTCTTATAGATGGGAATAAGCTTCTAGAAGGCTGCTTTCTGGAAAGGAAATGTATCTCCTTTTTTGTCCAGAGGTCCGTCTGCTGGCATGTCTGCCGGCACCCAGCAAGGTTCCAAGGCATTGAAAAAGCATGTGAAAATAGCTTCCATAATTAATAGAAAACATGCTACAGCATAAAAATGTGCACTAGGAAAAGAAGTTCATTGTACCTGAAATTTTAATGTGATAAACCTGCATTATCAATCGAGACCCTCTTCATGGACAGTATTTTCAATCTATTGGCACAGGAGGTTTCATATGCCCGATAACATGATTTGTATGCGGCGTCTCAAGGTTACACGATTAATACACATGCATGAAGTCATGAGAAAGGTACCCTTTGGCATCGCAGGAGTGGATGTTGCTACTACATTTGATTGCTGGTCAAGGAGTGCCCCTTCCGGTTGGGTACTTTTTAATGTGTGATTCTGCTTTGCGTTTCTGGCAGTAGAACAGTGCAGTGTATTCCCTTTGGCCTTGGGTTTTGACACATCAGGCACAGCCCAAAACAAGAGACAAGTTATATTGCTGCAGTGTGAAGGCATGAGTTTTCTCACACCCCAGCTGTGGTGCTGACAGGGGGGACAAATGCAGCGATCCCACTCTGACAGCTCTTATATGGTGATTATAAGCTGATAAATGTAATTGTGGGGTTTTGGAATTACTAAGATTCCAATCTTGCAGACACTACTGGTTAAACTACTCTTTCTTGTGAATGCACCTTCTGAATTGCTAAGATTCTTCCTGGTTACTGCTATACTGACTTGAGGATTGTCCCTCAAGTTAGGACATGTCGCCTCTGTAGAAGGAGATGTTGATTGTCAGACCATACCATTAAAGAAAAGAAGCTTGCTTTTATCTCTGGAAGGAAAGGCACACCTTAAGGGCCTTTGCACCTTTTATAGCAATAGATGTTGTAGAGTTAGGAGTGTTAGAGGCAAAACACAAAATAACAAAAAGTCTAGAAGATGAGCAGTACGTGATATAAGGTAAACACAATAAATTTAAACTCTTTATTCAACTGGAGATAAGGGGCGCGGGGAGGGGAGAATCGCATGGGAGATATACTATGTTGGTTGTGAAATTGATACCCATAGGTGATATTTGTCTTTTATCTTTAGATTCCCCATTTGTTTGATTCTGTAGTGTTGTTAAGTGTCAAAATCAATGCCACAACAAAAATTCCCCTGAACAGCAAAAAACAACTAGTAGTTCAAAGTGACTGCTGATGTAAAAAGCCTGTACTCTCTTGATGTTGCTGCTTGGCACTGCTACAGACTGGGTAGTGAAGCGGATAACAGATATTGGCATGGGTAAGTGGCAAGTGTCGCTGAAGACCTAGATTTTGTTTGTAGAGCAAACATCCACAACAGACGGAAAGATCCAACTTGGCAGGGCTCGAAATCAGTTATGCCGAAAGAAATATGTTGAAACATTATCGGGTGGTAATAAAGTAGAGGATAAAAGCCATTAAGAAAGAAAATACTTTTACTTACTTTACAGCTCCACCATGCCAACCAATGGAGACTCCAGGGGAAAAATAATTTTAAGAAAAGTAAAGGATGCGTGTCTTTCACCACTCAGTAAAAACGTGATTGCTGCATATTTTGATTGCAAAGCTGATCATTCGCAATTCTTATACAATCTCTGTTAATATCTCTCTAAAATGTTTCTGATTCTAATTTATTTAAGTACTGATGAAAGCTTCTGGACTCTGGTTGGAGAAAGCTTGTCTTCATCAAGTCAAAAGCTGTGATGGATAAATTTGGCACATACACACTAGCTACAACTTTTAGGTGTAAGGCCGTAAAGTGAAAAGCATTTGGGATGAGAGAATGAACACCTTGTAAAGAGGCGAAAACAGCTGGCTCTGTCATACAGTGTAGAAGAAGGAAGCTGAATATAAAAAAGAGGATTGGAAGAAAATGCTGTCTGTCTACGATATCAATGTTAGTGCGGAAAGGATTAGATAAAATGGATACATGTGCATTAATAATAATAATAATAAGAGTAATAATAATAATAGTCTAACTTGCAGAGGCACATCCTGTAGCTATCCCATTAAGATAATTCAGGGAAATAGCCTACATGTTCTTTGTGCAGGTACGTGCATAGGTGCTGTTGCCTCATCAGGAGATTCCTGTGTGCCTGTATAAGCTCTGATCTCTACTCCTGCTTTAAGAATTGGTGCTGATCGTGCTGATCATGCTGATCTGTTTTCCTCCTGAGGGTAAAGATTTTCTTGTTCTGACTTTTAGTTTGCAATTTCATAGTGAGCAGGTGGAGTTGTGTGAGAGAGGGCTCTCACTTACCTGACAAAAGCTGTGGATAATTATCATATTTGAAAGGCTTTTTCACGGGGCTGATAAATAGAATCTCAGAAAAAATGTAGGCTGGGAGGGATGTTTTTTATTTGTATTGGAGTCTCATGAGAGCTATGCCAAAAAGGCTAAGGTCCCACGCTGGTCCCATTACCCTCAATGGTGAAATGGATATTTATGTCATCAGCGTAGTATCTATCACACATATTCCTAGAATCATCCAGCTAAAGAACCTGAGACCAAGCTGTGGGCAGCCTTACCACTCAGCTAAATTCAAAGAAACTGAGGCTGATTATAACTCAGTATAAATCAGTTAACACCTCGTAGGAACAGACTCACCAGAATTCTTTAAAGAAGTTCTTGTATCACAATGTCTTATGGTAGGAAGCCAAACCATTCACTAAGAATGGAAAGAGCATATCGCAATGTGACAGATCACACAAGGAGAGAAGATGACATTGGTTAATTAGATGACTTACGTGTTAACTCCACAACTCTGCATGGGAGTCTTGGCCTCATTACTCCAACAAAGACAAATCAGAATATGTATCGGAATACTTGTAAAGGAATAAAGTCAAATTTCTGCAAGAGCTTTGAACAGAATATTTCTTTACTTTCCCTGTTGCTTTCTAAAATGCTTCCAGTTTCTACCACTCGCTGACGTTATTTTTCTGTGAAGTTTTGAAACTTTCTAATGGCAAAAAGTTAAAATTGTAAAGAGGGAAAACCACACATTTGATACCGTATCCAACCACTTACCTGTTTCCTGAAAGCTAAAACTTTTCAAAAACATATCCAGCATCCACTCTGCTTCTCTTCTTCAGGGTATGTGCTGCAGATCCTCTAAAGCAGGCTTTCCCAGGCTGTAGTGAGGACCACAGAATACTGGTGGTGTGGGTCACCTCCCGTTTCATTTGTGGGACCAACAGGGACAACCACAGCAACTGCTCCAATGGAAAAGTAACATGAAGAAAATATTTAGTCATTCCTAACTGTTCCAGCTGTGGTTCTGGCCTTAACTTTCTCTGCGAGGACGATGGATACAAGAGGCAGTTAAGATACTTATTTCCCATTCCAAGTGTTTAAATAAGATTCCTGACTTTTCTTTTCCTGGCTACTCCTCCAGGTGTCTGGAAGCAAGGAAGCAGCACTGGCATACTATCAATTATCTGCAGACCATTAGAAAATTGCCTGCTGATTCCATCTTGGAGATCGCTACTATGGAAAACACAAAGAAGTTGTGTGTCTGTAGCTGTAATAATAAATCTACTTCACTTGATCGTGACATAAAACTTCTCCAATAGTTCAAGCTTATCGATAGCTCACTCCACTGCTAAGAAGATTCAGATATTTACAGAAATATCTTTTTCGCACACCAGTACTTGTGTGACAACTCAAGTCCTCCTTCATTCTAGCCCTCATGATGTAACTGTGCTTGTGTAATATTTGTGTAAGCCCTTCAAAGTGCAAAGAAAATATAATTAATAGGGAATGCATTTGTAGCAGCTGAAGAAGAAAGGAATATTCAGGTTGGTGTTAGTATGAAAAAATAATTTAAAGTCTCCTGATTAGGAGGGGTTTTATTTTTATTCATAAAAATATGTCACTGAAAGTGTAGCATGTTATGTGTATTTTGTGACATTTCATCACTACTAAGAGATTTTTTCTTCCAAATAACTGTTTTTTTTCTCAGTACAGTCACAATGTTCCTCTCTTAGTTTATCCACATATTTTTCTACAATTATGTGTGGTTTTGTAAACACACATTTCCAGTATCTCTGAACTTGCTTCCCAGGGTATGACCCAATCATTAAGGCTGAACTAGTCAAGTGATTTAACATACAAGGATTTCAGGTAGGGTGTAACCGGAGGAGGGAATGCAGCCCACCCAAGTCTGAGCCTGTGAATGCCAAGTTTAAGTAAATTTTCTAGCAGGCTTTTTCCCTCTAACCCCCCCAACAGAACATATAATCAAAAGGTGAAGAGTTCAGTTACGGAACAAACAGGACCTCTTTAAAAATATGTAGCTGGCTGTAGCCAAAGACAAACTATGATGTCATTGGGTGGGAACTTCCCCTCACTGTATGCGAGCAGCATTGGAGTGATGGGATGCAAGTTGTGAATAAAATCACAGGAGTGATTTTCATATATTCTGGGTTTTAGTTGTTACAACTAATCTGCAATATCAGTGATTTTCTGGTTTATACCTTTGACTGTTGTTCATCTGCCATAAACTGGGACCCACGCAATTTTCCACTCCCAGCCACGCTACTCTCATACGCAGACGGAAAGCTAATCTGATTTGCAAAGTTGTCAATCACAGCATCGATTAGGTGGTAGATAATGGTGTTAATGCAATCATTAAATGGTAAGCAGCTTGTGCAATGTTTTCTTTGAATAGCTTGTGGGGCCCCATCTATATTACAACCACGGATGATTTGGAGAACCTGGCTAGTGACAAGTTACCCTATAACTGGGTTTTAATGTTTGTATTGATTGGCCCAAGGTTGCTAAGACTTCAGTCCTGCAGACCTGCAGGTACATAGTTCATATTTTTTGTCTGTTTGCAGAGCTAGAAACTAGTTTTGCCCACAAGAGATTTCCCGTGCAGCCAGTTAGGCTTAGATCCTTTATAGGAAATTCCTTGAGAAAAGGCCATGTGTGCTGCTGTCAGAAAATGTGTCAGAAAAATATATTTTAAAGAAAAATTGGTACTCATGCCAATGTCTCTAATTCTCACTATTCATGTAAGACTTTAATGGTGATAAGAGAAACAAAGGTCAAATCCTGGCTTCACCGCATTGCTAAAAAACAACCTCTCTTGACAGCAATGGGGCCTGAATTTTATCTGTATGTTTTACACTGAAATATGGCCCAGCAGTGTGAATCAACTCCCTTACTTTTGAGAGCTTAGATCAAAATAAGTTGAAGAAGCAAATTAGCTTGCTGGTTGTTTCCTACTACTATATGGGCATTTGTCTGTAACATTAAACTTCCACACAGTGTTTTCTTTTCTCATGGAAAGATCAGGATTGACTATTAGAAGTTTTCTTGGTCTGTGATGAATTACATTAGTATATATATCTGAGAGAGATCCAGATAAAACATCCATCTCTCTTACATTTTGCTTTTCCCAGGAAGACTGGAATGAATATTTCATTTTTAATCAATTAGAGTTTACAATTTCGCTTACATGTTTTTTTTTTTTTAATTAATCACACTCAAGAAAAACCAGTGGATAACGAAGAGCTTCACAATTGGCATTGATTTTCAAAGAAATCTGTTACCAGATTTCAAGTACTATATTCACAAAGGTCAATAAACTCAAAATGCACAGACTCGTTGTTTGAGCCTATAGAGTGCTGAGAGGAAAATACGCATCACGAAGAGCTAACCTCTTTAAAATCATCTATATCTCAAGTGTTTGCCTCAGGTCATTTTTTAGCATAAAAAAAGCGTACCATGTATAGCCATGACTTTGCCAAGACATCTGTGATGTCTTGTATCAAAAATAATGAATATCCTGATTTTCAGATAATTTAAAATTTGCCTGACCCAAAGCCAAAAGCTTCACATTCTTCTTTTTTTCAATATGGATTATTCATTTTGTTTCTTGAAAGGAAGAAATGACAACAAATATCAATATTGGGCCCAGTTATTCAATTTCAAATTCTTTAATATTGCATGTATTTATAAAATGTTTAATCAAATGGTTACTGTACTGATATTTTATCATGACACTAACTTTGAATATTATCCATATTACATTTAGCAGTATTTCAGTTTTATACAAGTAAAAGCATCCTTCACTGTTAAAAATCTATGTGACTGGTTGTATCGTTAGTGAGACACATGGTTATCACATACGCAATTTTAGACTAATGTGAATTAGGCAGCGTTGTTGTCCTTTGAGTGAGTGGAAATAGCCATTATATATATAAAATCAAAGACTAATAGTAACACAACGTATTTATTTACGTCACTACTATTTTGCCCAGAAAGTCTCAGAAACCAGCTTTTGCACTCAGGGTCTGACTTGCACACACACCAACATAATCCATGCAAGCTGTGCTCAGAGCAGGTTAGAGTTTCTTGCCAATTCCATACGCACAAAGTAACCTCACTTTAAATTGATTTAATGTGTCTGCACAGCAGGTGTGTGCTAAGTGTTTAAACTGATTCAAGGGAGACCAGGAGTGCAATTCTCTGTTGGGAGCAGGCCTACTACAACTTTTGAAAAAGAAGCGATAGCAGCATCAGCGTTGCTCGGAACGTCCTTTGGAGCCGAGCAGAACAGCGGTGCCCCTCGCCACTCCTTCCACTGACTCACCGTGCCACTGAGAGGGAAGGGGAGTCTGGACTGAGACACGGCTGACTTCCCCTCGAATGCCCTCCCAGTCCGTAATCCACAAACCCCACTAATCTGCACTGGGGCTTCCCTGCATTACTGTGGATTAGTGACGTTCTGCTGTATCATATAGTGTATTTATGCACTGTTTGCAGACCCTATGCAATTTAACTCATGGCAAGCATTGGTCTGTAATCTCATGTACTGTCAACCTTGTTTAGTACAGGTACAAAAAATAGGTATAAAAAAAGATGTATAAATAATATGATGCTTACTTTATGGTAGCATTTTATACAGCATACTGCATGCTTACCTTATAGCCAAACAGTTTTGCACAACCTTGCAAAGGGAGGTTAAATATCTCTGGGCGCATTCAGCCGTTCCTTTGCACAATGGCAGCCTCTCACAAATCTGTCAGGAGGCAGTGGTGTTCAGGGACTTCGCCTGGATTCCCCTTTACTCCACGACTCTCTTCTAGTGGCTTGGCTTCCAGCCTAACAGCGTTACTTATTCTCCCTCTCTCAAAAAAAATCAGTAAGCCTCTATCCTACAGGAAGCCCAACAGTCTTAGCCTCCCCGCTCCTGCAGGCTTCAGTCACCCTGTTTTCATCTACTAGTAGTCCTCTGGCAAGTGTGGCTCTCTTGAAAAGTGGTCCTGACTAATTCAAGAGGAGGAGCAATTTACAGGACACACTGAGTTCCTTTAATCTCACGGTTCATTGGCTCACTTCCCTACCCATCACCGTCATATTGTCTCTTTTCCTCCACTTGTCTGTGGTGAGCCAGAGGGCAAGTTGCTGTAGGCAACATCAGGAGAATTGGGAGAGTCCTTTGCCAGGCTCCTCGACCTTCTCCTGGTCTTACCGTGCAAGGCACCCAGCATCCAGGGTGCTGGCGGCTCCTCTCCTTCCCTTCCACTCCATCAGTCCGCGGTCTTACTGTGCATAGCTGCCATGGGAAGCCCCCATCGCAAATGCAAAAATATACCCGCAGGCCCTAAGGAAGGATGGCAGCCCTGAACTGTTTTCTTTTGTTCAGTAAGAAGGGCTGGAGCCAAGCAGTGGGGTGTGAAGTGCAAGACCCAGAGAGGAGTAATGGGGTGCTGCGGAAGGATAGGGGGGTGACCGTGCAGGGAGAAACGGGAACCAAATGCCTTCCTAAGAATCTGCTGACAACACGTGGAGACGCACACAAACAGTTCTGCATACCTCACAAACACTTACAAACATTACAAATCCTCTTAAGTTCTCCTTCTTTAAGAGGGAAAATACTATAGCTGGAGTTGCTGGGGAAAGTCATGTCCGTCCACTCTTTCAGAGCCCTGCCAGGGCACCCCGCATGAAACACTTTTCCTTTTAAAACTTGCACTTCACTCAGCATCACCTGTCTCATCTGCAGCCTCTTCCCACTCTTCCTTTCCCTGTCTGACTTGCTGCAGGACCCTGTATTCAATCCCTACTCCCTGTTAAAGCTTCAGCAGAGCGATAAAATGTGGCAGGGACAAGGGGTAGGGAAGATTCTGATGCTGGTGAGAACATGCAATCCTGAGCTGTATGGAAGAGTAATTTTTGTGAAAATGAAATACTGACTATTGCTGTACAGTCTTCAGCTCTAACACTAATTTCACTACGGACAAATTGCTTCTACTCCTATATAATAGATTCTTTCCTTTTCTAGGTACTCTGGTGGCTTGCCATACTTTATGTACCATTTTTTACGAACAGACTTAAAATAGAACCAAAAAAAAAAAAAAGTCTTTCTTCTCTCCTAATGTGGATGAAATTGTAAGTTTCCTCTTTGGTCCATTTTATTTTTTTACTAGGATCGTAACTACTGTGAAGGCAGGAAGGTTAAGTCGGATGAGTTTTGTGGTCTGTGAATCTCTGGACGACCTCCATCAGAGTGTCTGGAGATGTTACCTGTCTCTCTTCTCCCCTTCCCGCTCCATCAGTTGTTTTTTTTTATGGTGCACAACTGTCGTGGGAAGAAGCTGGCCTCACAAATAAAAGGTATATCCAGGACCACCTGCATACAGTAATGACAGCACTGAACTGTATTCTCTACTCTCTGAAAAATGTAAAGGTTTAGTACGGGGATGCTGTATCTGTGGAAGCAAAACCAGTAACACCTATTGAAGTTATTAGCCCTATTGAAGCATTTTTTTTCTGTTGACTTGAAGCAATCTCAGAGAGGCTTCTGTAACTTGCATCTCTGTTGAATTTTGTAGTAGACACAGCATTTACCAGCATTTCTGAGGAAATTCCTAGGCAAACTGAACTGTAAATTGGCTATATGTATGACTGTGGCATACTCCAAGAAATCACATACTTCTTTAGAGAAATAGCAGGAACACTCGTCACAAACACGCACAAAACCTCTTATGATTTAAATGTGAACAGACTATGTATCTTTGCCATGTCAGCTCAATAATCCAAACTTCCCTCGGGCGAGTTGCCTGTGTGTCTAAACAGCACACATCTGTTCTTGTCCACCACTTATTTACATGTTCTTCCTCTCCATGTGCCTGCACCATCCTCATTTTAAAGACATTCCTTAATGCTTTGTTTATTTCTCACATATATTTCACAACTGCATGCTGTAACAATAGCATGTGCTGAATGCTGGTTTTATACAATTTATGACCCAGTGTTTGTTTTTTAATATATTAGTATGTATTAAGAATAACTCCATGAAGACATTCAAGGTTAAAATCAGGCTTTCTGGCTTCAGGCTGACTGGGCAGCGTTGTGAAATACTGCATTGCATGGCAATGTAACTAATGAATCTACAATGATACATACTATAATACAGAGTAAGGGATTTAGGACAGGAGAAAAAAATCTAATTAAAATTAGCAATTTAATAGTGGCATTCAAAACATTATTTTTGCTAAGCATAACGAGGAAAAATACACACTGAATTAAGAAGATGTATTTTTTTTTTTAATAATTATCTTTAGTTTTCTGTTTTCAGGTGTTAAACAGACTGATTTTCAGAAATGTTGAGCAAGTATTTGTTCAGTAGTGCTGAAAAATAATGCTGAATAGGTAGATTCTGTGAAGTCCACCATCTTTGCAACATTAGCACAATGCTGTACAAATATTAGGACAATGAAGATGCTCTTTTTACCGTAAGGATCGAGTAAAACATTGCTGCTGTTTGAAAATTGTTGCTAGAGCATCCTAGTTCTGAGAAGTGAATTACAAACCTTTCTGCTTAACATTATTTTGTGTTTTCTGTTTATTATTTAAAGTGTTCTACACTTTAGGCTGAAGTGGATTGTTTGTTCCTCTACTGAAATGACAATCGGTGCTACTAAAACAAAGCACTCAGCACAGGACTTGTTTACGTGTTTAGTCTGCTTGCTTATCATATTTCAGTGCTGATTAGTGCTGCCTCAGTCTCTTTTTCCAGAGCCTCTGGTTGCCAGCCTGGAGTAGAGCCTGCAGTGTGGGTTTTTATAAAAGGCTTAACAATAAAAGTAAAATTCGCAGAGAAATATTTTCCCTTTTTTATGTAGAAATCACAGCAATAAAGCATATGAAAAAATCTATGGCATTAGGAATGGGCACATCTGACATTTCATTCCTATAAAATGCATCCCACAGATTAACAATGCATTGTTCAGAAAGGAAACCAAGTACTTCCAAGGTATAAACACAAAACAAGAAAGTATTCCTGTATATAAGTGAATATTGCTATAGGAAAAAGGTTTCTGCTGATTAATCTGTCGGAATGAGAAAATCTTAAAATTGGCAGAAGATTGGTATGGAATTAAAAATCATGCACTAAGGAACTCATTGAGATAATTATTCTGCTTCTTAGGCTTTTTTTTTTGCTTTGTAAAGTAACTTAGCAATGCACATCTCTCTCCTATTTGTGATGGCTATAACGAATCAAAAATATTTTTTCAGATGTGCATAAATGCTATTGCATAATGTCATGTTGATCTCTGATCATTGTAAAAGCAATTATTTCCTTTGGACTAAACCCTCTGTTCATTAGCACTGAATGGTATTTATCAGTCTTTTTCCTGTTTAGATAGTTTGTTCAGTGTTGATATATTTAAAAACATTCAATTGGTTGGAATAGTATCTGCGGCTTCCCATCAAAAGAATGATGGCAGTAGCTATGGGTCTAAATCTCAAAGCACCACTCTGTAGACTTCCTAAGTGATTAGTACAGAGTATTATCGCTCTCCACCATCTGGCTATCTAATATGGAAACGATATTAAAGGAATCAGAATACCTATACAGTCTTCGACACTTTGGACATACAGTGTTTTGCAGCAAAAGTGTGGAAGCTACTTTTAAAACAACAAGACATATGCTTAAACATAAAGGAATTATTTCTATTTGCAGAGAAGATATACGTCTGTCCTCCCTCATTTTAATTACTTGCAAGTATATAAAGCCATACATATGTATACCGAGATAATACAGCTTAGCACATATACGTGGGCTGCATGTTTAGCATGCTAGGAGTGAAATCTGTTTAAATTAAGAGTCTAATTCTGGTTTTGATGTCACTACAATTAGTTGATATGTTGGATGGATTCTGAGGCTTTGATTCATCTATGCTTTAAAGGTTTTGAAGTTGAATGCTTTGGATAAGGCGGAATTAAAGAATCATCAGAAATTTCTGTGTTAAAGCCTCACAATCCAATACATAAAAACCCTTGTAATTCCGTGTACTGTATATCTTTGTGTATAAAAATATCCCTTTATAAGGAAGAACAAAAGATACGCTTCTCCACTCCAGGAACATTACATGGAATAAAGAGCCTCTGAAAACCTCCAAAGCACAGAATGCAAGCTTGTGCTGCCAGACAAAAGTGAAAGCCTATCCTGTTTTCTCTCTCCCTGATGTAGTTGCTGTGTCAGATGAGGGCATCAGGGCAGATTCAAAAGTCAAAATGAAGAAAAGAGAAACAGTGCAGAGAGCAGAAGTAGTGTGGTGAATTCAGTCCTAAGAACACCTAGGTTTTCCTCGCGCAAGACCAGCTTTAGGCTTTTTAATTTGTTTGTTTGTTTTGCAGAAGTGCAGATAAAGGCGGTAATTAAAAATGGGCTATCGGATTCCACTCATTCATAGGTGTTATGCTCTGGGGTATTGGGAGCTCTGTATCCGGTAAAGAGGAAAGCAGAAAAAAGGGAGGTCTTTTCTCCCGTTTCCTTCAAGCTGTTTAGGAAGTTATTTCTTTATTTCTTTTTTAATGGTTTTATTTTTACCTCATAATGAAAATCAGTTTCTTTGCATTGCCAGAGAATCCTGAGCTAGTGGGCTTTCAACTGCGCTTATGTCAGAAAAGTTCAGTAGCCATTAATGAGGAAACAAATGCTTCACTGATCAGCACAACTAATAGAGTCTGGTTTGGTAAAGTTCTGCGTCTTTTGGTCCTGAAATCTCCTTCCCTACTGCAGTAATCTCAGGTCATCTGTCTTCTGTGGCACCTGCCTTTCACAAAAGAGAGTGTGGACTGCAGCTAACCTGGAGAAAAAACAGTAATGGAGCTGAGCCTACTTCTCCCTCTGCTAAAGAATTATTTTCCTTTCTCTTCTAGCCAACTGTGGGGTTTTTTTACAAAGCTTGTAAGACGTTAATTGTCTGTAAGATCACTATCCTCTTGCACATATAGCTGAAATTGGTCACTGACTTCAAAAGCTAAAGGACAATGGCTGACAGCAGTTACATGCGCCTTAGGAAACTAGGCTATCAAATTGCTTCTAATGTGTTTTTTTATATTTTATATTCTCAGTACTTTTGACCACACTTCTCTGATCATTGGTTATGTTGTCCATGATAGCCAAGGAGTGTAATAAGTAAAAACCCAACAAGCGTCATCTTCTTACCCAAAATTTCAACGTCTCTTTCTTCTCCATATATCATGAAAAGAACATGGCATCTTCTCCCGTTGTGTACAAGCTACTTGACGCATGAAGGCTGCAGATCCATGTAGCGCTGCTTCTGGCAGCAAAGCCAGCTCAAGTCAAGTCAAGTCGCTGGGCTCTGTTCTTCTCTTCCCGATCTGATCAAATCTGCATCGTGCTTTGCATCCACATCAGTTGTGTGAACAGAGCTGTCTGTGGTCCCTAGGGTAAGATGGCTTGCTAAAATGACCGGGACTGAAAAAAAACCCAAATTAAATTTTTTAAAGTATTGTTAATCCAAATTTTTCCAACATTCACATTCTCATCTCTTCCACTTCAGTGGTGCAGGGGCAAATGTGCACAGCTGCAGTGGGGAAAGGAGCTAGGAGATGAGTGTTAAACTGGTTCTGCTACCAAAGGGGAATTAATTTTGAGTTACCCCTGAAGTGTGAAATTCTGTTCTGACTGAAGATACTAGAAAGTTTGTCTTTTACTGCAGAGTGGATAGAATTTCATCTTGTGCAGCCACAGGGCAAGGGCAAGAATCCAGGCCCTACCGACATCAGGAGTAAAATATCCCATGAATTCAACATCTTGGCAGTGAATAAACTCCAATAGCTGTGACTGTGTGCTAGGGTAGCAGTAAAACCTGTGAAACATTATCTGTGGGTAGAATCTCCCCTGCCATTACAAATTCCAATCATAACTATGGAAAAAGAATTATTAAAGGACCAAAAGATAAAATTTATATTGCTCCAGACTTAACTATACTGATCTTTTCAGAAATTAGTTAGGATACAAAAAACTTCTAATTCTACTGTGCCTACATTTACATTCATAGTTTAGGCAAATATTTTATGCAAGTATTTAAACTTTCCTGGTGCGATTTTTTTTTAAACCAGTATCAATTAATACAGATTGTGACCCTTTTTCCATAAAATTGGCATTAACAGTGCAGACAGAGATATGAACATCAGAAATGTAAATTGTTTGGCAATATTAAAAATATGATTTCCAGATACTTAAGAAAAAAAGTCAAGTGCTGACAGGATTTACAAGGAGAGAGAAAAAGAATTGTCAGCCTCTGTGCAGAGTATTCAGCCGGTTCCTAATGACTTTCCATGTGCTGGTTCATAATGTACAGGACCTGCTAATGAAGTCCTAATTCTAGCAAAAATTCCTTTTCCCTGAGTAAGGAGAGTAGAGCAACCCTCACAGTGAACACTCAGTAACAAGGCATGTAAAAACTAGCACAAGATAGTTTTTGGTAAGGAAAAATACATTAAATACATTTTCCAAACAACTTATTTTGATATTTTATGTTCTGGTTTATACCCAGATATTTCAATATAGTCAAGAAACTGTAATAAGGTAACTCAGTTAAATGTATTTGTGCTCAAATTTTACTCATTGTTAGGCATGTACGGTCTATGGCTGAAAGCAGGAACACAACAGCAACAGTGTGTTTTTTTCTGATCCTAAGGGGACAGTATTTTTGGCAGAAATTGCCCTGGTATTCCAAAAGCTACTGTCTCCTTTCAATGTGCTAGTAGTCTCATAGTAATTGTTTAGCAAGAAGCAGGGGGATTTAACCACCCTTTGCCAGCAAGAGAAGAATCGCACAAAAAAAATGTGTCCAGCATAATCACAGTAAGCATATACCCCTTTTGTCTGCAAAGGACTTATTAAATATTCTAGTGTCCTCATTGTAGACAGGCAATGTAAACATTTTCTTTTTTATGGTGTAAAGCAGGGAAAGAATATAAAAATGCCACTTTCAAAAAAGCAGATTTAAATAAAATATGAAGGACTTTATCATTCTTTAGATAATTCCTTCTGGTACAGATTTTATTACAGCTTTACGTCCTGGATTTCCACCAACATAGATGTCATCTCATGTAATTAAACTGGATCATTTTCAACAGTATTGGATGCAATGAGTCACTCAGAGATCAACATTAGGAAATACACTTGGAGGAAAGTAAACTTTTCAAGTAATAATACTTTAAGAGATTCAGGAATAGGTATTTGCAGGAAGATGTGTCTTTTATGACATACGATTTACTGGAATTCTTATGGGTTCTTTTTGAAGTGATCTACTAGTAATTTAAAATGAGTTTTTAAAATAAAGGTTTATAAAGGGCTCTTTTGTCAAGGCTTGACCTGGTGGTACTTATCACACAAACAAGTTTTCTTTAGACAGATTTTAGTTGTTGGTTGTTTTTTTAGTTTTAAAGCAGACAAGCTCCGTCTGAGATAGATAGGCTAGGATATATACAAGGGAGCCATAAGACAAGCGTTAAACGGCTTAGAAGATTGTCTTAGTGCAATACTAGCTCAGCAGTTGTAAGGATTATTGTTGTTGTTCTTGTTTGGGATTTTTTTCTGGCAATATCACAGCAGATAACAGTTGAAAGGAGAACAACAACGTAGTTTTGCTGGTGCTAACCGCAAAGTTTTTCCAAACAGAAGAGGGAGCATAGGAAGAAACATGGATTCTATGTCTGCACAATACTAATGTAATGATGTGCACAGATATTTGAACTGTTTCTGAACGGGTTAACATGGCACTGGAAGCAGAACAAATTCATTAGTGCAGTATTCTCTTTGGGCTGTTTAACTGGCTAAGAAGCACAATATATTCATCCAGATGTACAGCCACACTAACACAGCCGTCCAGTTTCCAGTACCTCAACCAGTTGTTAAGATCTGGACTGTGTTTCTCTTGAGCTATGCACGCACAACTGATAGCTCCTGTTTAGAAATTAAGTTACAAACCTTTCAGAAAAAGAAATCAACCTTCTCAGTATTAAACAAAAGATAATTAAGGCAGGCATCAACCATAAAGAATGAGTCATGACACCTAAGTTGTTTGCTAAAATATAGAAGCTGTGGAGGAATTTAAAGATAGGTGACATTGCCAAAGTTGAAATTCTAGAAAAATTATCTTTCCAAAGACTTTCTAAATTATTGCATAGGAGATTTAAACTGTATTTGTCAAGGCCACAAAAAAGGATGTTTCAGTACTTGAGAGGTAAGGTGAAGATCTGGACAAGCATTTCAATAGTAAGCATTGTAGTGTACATTGACAAGACTCGATCTTAGATAAAAAGTTAACTTCTGTATAACACATCTTATGACAGATTGAGAGAAAAGCTTTGAGAGGTTTGAGACAAACGTAATGCCTATGTGATGGGTACTAACTGAGGGCAGGAAGCTGTGGCTCCTGGTGACTGAAGGAGTATGGAGAGGGAGGATGAACTGTGTTTAATGATGCTGCACGTGGGCCGAAAGCCAGACATCCACGGGCAGAGTGACAGTCAAAGACAGGCTGAGATCTTAATTTGAAAAGAAGGAAACACATATGAAGGAGAGAAAGACCTGGGAGTGATTTTGATAAAGATGGTAACTTGTGCTTTAGATGAAAGAGGGTAAGAGGTGAAGGGTATACAGAAAGGCGTGAAGGAGTAAGACAAATCCTCCAAAGGCAATGCTGAAAAATGAGAGTATCATGAGTCAATGTTGTCATAAAAAAACAAGTGAGACGATTTCAGTGAGAGAAATCCCACCACATGATTTGAAAGATGTCAACTAGCCACTAAGAATAATGATGGAGTCTTGTTTCTGGGACTCAGGTCATTTGAGACTTGGGTGAAAACAGTTTCAGCTGTAAGGCAGAAACTGGACTGTAGAACATGCAATTTTAGAAAAATTTAGATGGCAAATGTAAACAGCATATTGACTGAGCCTGGAGCTGAATGGGTAAGACGTGACATCTAGAAAAGCAAGAACATACAGACTTATTATCAAAGGGACAAAGACCCCTTAGGTTGCCAATTCTCATGGGAAGTCAGTGAGCTCTATCTAATCACTCTCGCTTGCTCTGAAATCTCCCTAATTATCATTCTAATGACATAGATATGACAAATCAACTGCCATTAGTGGTACTTCCCGTGAGTCTCTGGAGTCCTCCAAACACAGTACATAATTGGTAACATCTGCTGTAGATCCACACGTGGATTTGATAAAAGTGCAACTCAACATTTCCTTTGGCAATTCAATTTGCTTTTTCCCCGCCTTGTTCTTCTGCTGGTCCTGCTCCTCTTCAATTAAGGGAACAGGTCCTGGCCTTATTATACCACTGCAGGAAAACATGACTTCTTTCACTGAATGCCCCCTCAAGTGAGGAATCCTATTATTGTTTTCCTAACTGTCCCAAAAGATAAAGCAACCTTTTTCTGGGTGTGATTTCATCCTTTTTGAAAGTCTCCATGCAGTTTACCTGTCTCAGCCAGCTACGCTGTGAGGAAGGCTATTCTGAGGACTGTAGATACCTTTGTGCCAAGACACAGCAGAAAGACAACTACAAGTCCCATAATATTATTTGTCTGCTATTTTCAATTTGCCTATTATTTGCAATTTTGATGCTTATCTGTTTTGCTTAAAATAATGATGACGAAGTTTCTAGGAACCAGTGCAAATTAGAAAGAAAGAGAGCAGTCATGTCACAATGCTATGTTACCCAGGAAGTTATCATACCATTTGGTCAAAACGGAATGCAAGTATATCTGATGCTGAAATATTTTGAACTGAGTATGAATTACATGTCAAAAAAATTCATTGATTCTCTGGCTGCGCACTAAAAGTAGAGTTCTTGACAGAGTGCATTTTAATGTATGCCTGAGCTCTTTCCTTTCAGTGTTTCAAAACATGTGTAAGCCACCTTTCATGACTTTTAAGCTGTAGATTGATTTTCTGACATAGAAGCGAGTCTGGCAAATTCTACTGTTAAAATGAAATTCACTCAGAAACTGATTAAAAAGAAGACTTTTTTTTCTCTCCTACATGGGTACAAGTTCTTGTGGTAAGACCAAATAGCTGTTGTGATCAGACCAAACTAACCACAGTTCTTCTGGAGCCCTGGCAAGATGCTTTTCCCTACCCTCTCCTCACTTTATACTAACAGTATTAAACAGCTGTTAGTCCAGTTTCACAGATAGGTGGTAATGGGCACATGCTGGCTTATGGAGACAGACTGGATGCCTGACAAAATGACCCAAATCTGGTCCTTTCAATAGGGGTGCTGAAAACACTGTTCTAACCTGGACTGAAAGTCAGATTTACCAGTGGAAATGTAAATGGTTTCCTCCCTTTCAGTTATTGCAGCATATTTAGTGCTACTGTATGAGTGAATATGAATTGAAAGTGGCTCAGCAAAAGCCTGCAGGATTGAATAAGAACGATAAGAAATCAACCATTAAAGACATAGCAATGTGCTAAGCTGGAGAATTAAAACCTGTCTCTTTCCCCATTAGCCAGAATGTGTTTAGGTATTTTTGTTTAGTTGTATTTGTTTTCTTTTTCATGCTTTGTCATAATACTAGAGTGTGGACACAAGTTAAGTCTTTCACTCAATGTAGATTAAAATAATGATTGTAAATGAGGGAGCTTTAGATTTGTTCACCCTTGTGACTTGATACATTAAAATCTTGAGCCTCAGGAAGAGGATCAGGAAACTCCACCATCAGCAAAGAGATGGCGAATACCCTCAGAGCAATACATACAGACTGATCCAGTAACTGTAAGAGATTTCAGTGACAGAAACTGGATGCCAGATCACATTGCTCCAGGTGTGAGAGGCAGCTAAAATGATGTTAGAGCTGAGATCTCTCATTTCTGTTTAGGTCAGGGGCCCTTTTCTTCTTCAAACAATAAATTACTCTTTTCCTGAATAGCTCGTAGGAAAGGTATTTTGAACATCACTGTTTTTTTGTTTTACACTTCTGGTTAAATATAAACAGACATCTTAAAAGACTGCTGATGTGAAAGCAGTGGGTGGGATTTTTTGCACAGTTAGGCTCAGCAACACCAGGGGTAAATCAATTTCAAAATTCATGTGAAACATAAAAAAACACCGCTTAATTATTTCTTCCTAGGTAGACTCTAACTTGGCAGAGTCCCAAAACCTACACTGCGTGAAGTTTTCTGAGCACTTGAGCTTTGCAGCATTAGCCATAGCCATCATCCGGTTCTTCCAACTGGATGAGGGTTAGTATAACATTTGAGAAACACTGTTTTGACACAAGTGTTTCCAGTTAGAGAGTAGATGTTGAATTTAATTGTCTGGGCTCCAAGAGGCTTTGCCAGAGCCTGAAATATTGGGCCAGAGTACAAAGTTTTTTTCCTAATTCTGAACCAGCTGATCACAAAATTCACGCCTTGATGCATTTCACCCAACTCCAGCCTTCTAACCGACGTGCCTAAGCGGGACACAAGCCTAGTTGTCCTGGCCATCTCTGTTGTCCACGGAGAGAGAAGAGCATCTCTAGAACAACTCTTACTTATTACGTGAATTACAATTTCCCTCTGGAGAAGCCTCTGTCTTTATTGACTGGTGGAGTCCCAGGGCAGCTACATTCACATCTTAGGCTAAATGAGCAACTGGCTGAAGCTCTGGTAGCACTTGCGAACTAATGTCTCAGCTGCTTTTAGGAAGAAAGGCAGGCACGCACCAGAAATGCGTGCGGAGGTAAGAGTGATGATCTGAACTTCAGGAAGGACTATACGATGTTCTGGCAATAAGAAGCTAAGATTTGGGGTTTTTTAATTGGACTTTGTGCTCTGCAAATGTGCATGTGAAAGATACTCCCCCTATTCCTCAGACATCCTCACTTTACAAAAAGTCCATAGATACAGGAGAAAAAAAGATGCAAGGCCACACACGAAGCCTGCACAGCAGTGACAAACACATAGCGTGCTTGTGCAGTACCTGGAGCTTGGGAAGGTAAGGAAGCCAGAGCTAAAAAAGAAGCTTGTGGCTGAAGGAAGAGACAGACAGAAGAGCAAGAGGGAGAGGAGAGCAAGAAACACAACAGATAGGCAACTGAGAATCAAGATTTTTCAGTTTAGTCAGTAAATACGTATTTCCCCCACCCACATCTGGAATAATACGAATTTTGGATCCAGAACTGCATTCTTTACTTGCCTAAGACTCCCAGTAAAGTGTCTTTTGCTCAAGGAATGCAGGATCTAGTGTCTCAGCTGTACGACTAGTTGGCAATATTCACTGCATTCAAAACCAAACTGTTTTTTAATTGCAGGCAGTGTCTTCTTCGTAAATAAAACACTTTCCCTCCACTTGTCCCAGCACATACTTTTTAAAAATCTCTATTTCAGTCAGAAAATAAGAGCAGCTCCAGGAAACTGGAGATTTCAGATCAAACTTAACTTGACCTCTGGAGCTAAAAAGTCCCGTGGGTTTAGTAAAGTCTTTAAAAGAAAAATGTGCTTTTATTTCAAGGTACAATCTCGTATGTTGCAGATCTGGGAAGGTTTCCTGTCAAACTGTATGGTGTCTTCACTCCGCAGACTGCTATTAATGGTCTCTAGAACATGCAGCTTCTTGCTTAAATCCAAATTATAGGTATCAAGAATAAGAGAAACAACATGATGTTCACCAAAATCACTTAAAATTATTTTCTATTTTATAGTTTTGTTTGTGTGTGTATAAATATTCAGTGAAAAGAAAGCCATCTACTCACATCTCAAAATATGAAGTAGTAGAAGTATTCCATAATATTATTTGTATTCTAATTACCCTATATTTTGGAAACGGAAGTTATGTATATCACATTGTTTGATGAAATTTGTGCTTCTGAGTCAAAGGTAAAGAGATTAATAGCTTCTTTTAACCTGACAGTGGAGCAACATTGGCAAGACTGGTTTTGTTGGCTATAGAAGGACAATGTAACTCTGATGCAGAATGAGGATTTACCTAGATGACTTCTAGTGGATTTTCTGTGCTGGCAAATGAAAGAAAAATTAGATTAGTATATTCTACCCCTGCTGCTTCAGGCATTTAAGAGTAAATATTAAAACTAGCCAATAAGTTACAATTTGCAGGGCAAATGTATAAAGGAAATAGCTCTAATAATTGCTTTTTCAGGGAGCAAGGGCTGTAGGAGTTCAAGCTAGAGATTACACCCTAATAATAATGCCCAGTGCAGAGTCCAAGTTTGTAAAAAATGTCATGGACTGTAAGTTAGTGCTGATGTGCATCCAGCCGCTTTTGCCAAAACCCATGTGTCCTAGATGCAAGATTTTACATTTATCTTTGTTAACTCCATGAAGCAAGCATCTGTTGTCCCACTCCTCCAGCCTGTTGAGGTTCCCCTAAATGCTAGTCTGTGTGCAGGAGCATGGGATGGGTCCCCACGCACACTGCTTTCTCAGGCAGAGAGGGACAGCCTCTGCCATCAATGCTATCCTGCACCCTCTTTCCCATTATCTACCACTACCTCTCTGCCAGCACATCTCCTCTAGTTCTTCCAGTTCTCTTCCAGCTTAGGTCTGAGGGACTGCTTCTCCATCCTTCAATAACCTAGTTTAAAGCCCTCCTTATGAGGCTGGCAAGCCTGTTGGCAAAGACATTCATGCCCCACTCAGTTAGGTGAATCCTCTCTCTGCCCAGCAACAGTCATCATTCCTCAAAAAGAGTGCTATCGGCATAAAAGCCTGGAGGAACCTGGAAGTGTCTGAAGTGATACCTTGACATTAGTAGCATCTGAGTGTCTATACTGATCTTTAGCCAGCGTCCCTCATAACAGGTCACTATCCAGAGGGTAGCATGTGAAGAATTGCTGGTCTGGGTAATCGGTTAATTTTTCAGCTGATTCCCACTGTTCTGTTCCCTCCTCCTGCAATGTAAATGAACACCTGTGATCAACAGATCATGAAAATATCCATTTACATAATACTTTTCACATTAATCTTCATATTCACATTAGATGTCAATTAAATGTAGTTTCTATTCATTAAGTACAACTGATACCATCTTCATGCGCTTCTTCCTTTTATACCAGTTATTGCAGGCACCCTAGCCTATTTGCTTTTTGATCTTTGCATTAAATTACTTTATCCCAGGCACTCCTCTACCTCTCATTTTCCATTATCTGTAGTTCCGCAACTCACACTTCTCTTTGTTTCTCTAGCAAATCTCTTATTACTATCAGATCATGGTCTATTCTTCTCTTGTCAGAAGACAAGTTGCTGTATCAAGTAATGAAGCCTTGTTTTCTATCAGTTATGTCCTCCCTTCTTATCACAGTAGCCCAAGCTTGCCTTATAGTCTCCATGCCCTCCCATTACAATACCTTCAACTCCCTCGCACATCCTACACAATATCCCGATGTCCCCTTCCGACATTTAGGCCTCCCTGTAACACATCCCGTTCCTGCCCCTTTATTTCCTAACCTCCCACAGTGAGTCATGTCCCAAATACTCATAGCTCCCCCATATCTCTTGCTTGACTAAGATAAGACATTATATGTATTGATAATATGTACCGTGACCTATCGTGTAACTAGCTGACCAGTACTCACAGCCAGCCACTGTTTCATGGAAAAACATACGCACAGCCTTGTTTCTTCTTTCCCTCATTTGGGAGCTAAATGAGTTTCTTTTTTCCCCCAAACCACTCATTTTCAGGAAAGGTGTGGGAATATCGTACCTCTGAATCCTCTTACTCTCTAGTAAATTTGATTTAAGTTAGACGGTGGGTTAAGAGACAGTAAGGTAGGTGAGAGGCTAACAGGCATAGGCAGTGCGGTTGTGTAAGCAAATACATTTGTAGAGCTGACTGTGCTTCCTCTTTCTGTTAGCGTCACTCAGCTGTCATTATGTGATTTTTTTTTTTTCCTCAAAGGGACAACTGTACCGCTGAGAGGTTAATCAGAAACTCTTTAATAAAGGCAAGGCCACAGAAAATTGATAAAGTGCTGGCTTTAGCCCGAACATAAGCATAGTGAAAACCAGTTTCTGCCAGGCACCAGGTCAGTGACCTCTACTGACCTTGTGCAGTATTTGGGCAGGCTGAAAAATCACAACTTGTTACTTCAGCTTTCTAGTCCTCAATTGAACATTTCCCTCCAACACCACTTTTATGACTTGTAGGGACAATTCATGGTAACTTTTGCCAGCTCCAGCTGAGGTGCTTTTAATTTCTCACTTCCCCTCATCCTGGAGATAGTATATTCAGACACATCATGAACCCAAAGAATACATCTACATATTAGTGCTAGGCTAGTGGGTGTTGGTTAGATACAATTTTAGCTCCACTAAAAATGCATTGTGTTTTCAATTGTTAAGAGGACTATTAAATGCTAATTTATCTAAACATTGCATTGGACTCCTGTGTCAACTGTACAAACAAAAATGTTCTTTCTAGAGTTTGCCTGCTGACGATTTCTGCGAAACACCTAATGAGTTGATTTGGAGCAGTTTCAGATCCAAACTGTGTTTTAAATTCGTATTTTTAAAAAGACACTTGATACCAAAAGATTTTCTCCCAGTATTTGATCTATAACTCTATGGAATCAAATTTTTATGGAAGTATCTTACTTGTCAATGCTAACAGGCTAGGAAGAGGTGACCACTTATGTATTTAGTCTCCTAATGATAGCTGATATTCAGATGAAATGTGTATAGTAAGAAAAACTGCCAGCAGCCTCATCCTAAGGCTTCTCTTGGATACCAGAGAACTTGGACTTCCGTGTCACATCGAGCCTTTGGTCTCCACAGGACTATGCAGGCCAAATGAAAATACTGTGTGAAAGACAGTGAAGGAAAACATAGCATGAAATGGGTCAAAACAGTGGTAAAATATTTCCAAACAGATTTTATCTCCTAGAAAGGGAAGGCACACAGGAGCCAAATACAGAAACTGGCCTCATTTTTCACTCGTCTCTCAGCTTCTAACATCCAGCAGCCTAGCAATTTCCTCCCTGTCATGGCCATTCTATTTTATTTATTTGCTTTGGCCATCCCTACTCTCTTTAAAAATGAAAGTAGGAATCTTTATATACATATAAACAATCAGCTCCCTCAGATCTAGTCTATGTGCACAGACCGATCTGCAAAAGCACCAGGTGACAGTTGGCTTGGCTTTTCCCACAGAACACAGCAACAAGATTTGGCTTCCAAGAGGCACCAAGTCTTCATTTAAGCAGGAAAATAGCCTCAGAGAAGCAGCCTCTCCCGTACACCCCAGAGGCCGGTTCCCAACAGGAGACGGTACGGCCACAGCAGAGGCGTTTGTGCCGGCAGTCAGAGGGGTCCAGGGCTGCGTGGGACGGCAGGAGGGCTGCGTAAAGGAAGGAATTTAGAGCAAGACCATGTAGTCTCCTCCAGACTGCAGCTAAATGGAGGGAAATTATCGCTCTGGATTGTATACTGTTCTTCTGGCAGCCCTAAGCTACAGCTGGTTGTTTTGGGGAGACCACTCGGGTTAGTCGTAGGTCTCCTGCGGGACGAGCGCTCAGGCAGCCTCATTTTGGTAAAGTACCGAGTAAAAGCAACGCTTGCCAATGCGGATCTCACGCTGCAGGACACACTATCTCAATAACCTCATCGTGAATTGCACGGCTCAGCCAAACACCGGCATTACCGAGCGCAAGGTAGAGGAAAGGGACCGCCGGGAGACTCAGGGCCACCGCCCCGCCGCGGCCTCCTTCCGCCATGCCCGGCGCGGAGCACGCTGGGAGCTGTAGTCCCGCGGGCGCACGGCCCCTCTCGCCCCACTGCCCCGCGCTCCTGCTGGCTGCCGCCGTCCTTTGCCCGAGGGGCGCGGCGGCTGCGCTAGATCCCCTCCGGCCGGCGGTTTCCCGGGCATGCAGCGGCTGCTGCGGCGGCTTCTCCCCGCGCTTTACTCGGCGCGGCCGGCGGCGGCCCGCGCCCTCCTCGCCCGGCGGGTTGTGCCCGCCTTCCCGCGCCTCATGGCGCTGCGGCCGGCGGGGGGAGCGGGCGGCGGGGACCCCACCCGCGCAGTCGGCGCGATCCCGGAGCACGGTGAGGAGGCGGCGGGGCGGCGGCCTTGCGCGGGCGGGGGGAAGAGGGCAGGCGCTTGCGAGGCCCCGCGCCCGCCTCCCCGCAGCCGGCGGGGGAGGCGGGCGCGGGGCCTCGCAGACGCCTCAGCGCGGTCCAGGCGCCCTCCGCTGCCGCCGGGCAGCCTGTGGGTCGTGCTGCGGCGGGGGCGGCCTGTGTCAGGCTCGACGTTGCTGATGTCCGTTAGCCGTTAAACGGTCACGCTGGGCAGAGGGGCTGTAAAAACTACGGCTGGTGCGCACGCATGTTCAGATGTCAAAGGGAAAGACGTAGATGGCACAGCAGGGGCTGTGGAGATCGTAGGGGAAAATGATTCGACTTAATTTGTGGGCTGTTGCTAAAAAGTCGTCTGCTTTTATTTTCCCTGCCTGCCCCGCTCCGTCCCCAGGCTTGCAGTCAGTGTAAGCATCTGACCTGGCTGAATACTAAACCTACCATTTTTTTTTCCAAAGTTGCTTTTTTTTTTTTTAAGCTTTTTCAGTTCTCTATGTAAACACTACTGCCAGCACCGGGAGTTCAAAATGCCTAGAGAGTAAGGCCGTCTATTTTTCCAGCAGCTTTCAGTTAAATTGTCTCCAAAGGATTCATGTGTTATTAAACATATGAACATAAACATATGTTTGGGCCCCTCACTACAAGAAGGACATGGAGGTGCTGGAGCGTGTCCAGAGGAGGGCAACGAAGCTGGTGAAGGGCCTGGAGCACAAGCCTTATGAGGAGCGGCTGAGGGAACTGGGGTTGTTTAGCCTGGAGAAGAGGAGGCTGAGGGGAGACCTCATCGCGCTCTACAACTACCTGAAGGGAGGTTGTAGCGAGGTGGGTGTTGGTCTCTTCTGCCAAGTAACTAGCGATAGGACGAGAGGAAATGGCCTCAAGTTGCGCCAAGGGAGGTTTAGATTGGACATTAGGAGAAATTTCTTTACTGAAAGAGTGGTCAGGCCTTGGAACAGGCTGCCCAGGGAAGTGGTTGAGTCACCATCCCTGGAAGTATTTAAAAGACGTGTAGATGAGGCCCTTAGGGACATGGTTTAGTGGGCATGGTGTGTTGGGTTGACGGTTGGACACGATGATCTTAGAGGTCTTTTCCAACCTGTATGATTCTATGATTCTATGATTCTATATTAAACATATGAACGTAAACACATTAAACAGGGAACAGTGCCTGGAGACCTAATCTTGCTGTGATCTCTGATGTGTAGGTGTCAAATAATAGAAGATTATTCTATCTGAAACTATAATCTGAGTATGGAGAGAAGAGGGCTGGGAAAGGAGTACAATAAAATATGTTTTTTTGCACCTTATTTTTGTATTCTCCAGTTTATGAGCTAGGTTTATCATATTTTTTTTTTCTGCTAGAACAGATTACTTAAATACTAGTGAAGTTGAGCAGCCACTTAAATACAAATACAGGAATAATGTATACACCTGTTCATATATGAAATTCAGGCTAATATAATTAAGCATGCAATTAAGAAAGAGTTTATCCTGTAACAGCTTGATGGTCAAGGAGTTCCTGTGGAAGCTGGTTTTGTTACTTAGGTCTCAGATTATCAACATTATGTCAAGAATATTGAAAAGGCTTGTTTTCAGATTGTTTTAGTGTCTAGAACACAATTCTTGAATTTTGTTGCTGATTTCCTTAATAAATATTTCAGAAAAGGGATGGAGTTGTTTTGCTTGAGGCACAACCTGTAGAATTTAGAAGCTGTGCCTGTTCAGTTCAGCTAATTGATTAGAGAAGGGACGTTGTTAATCCCTAGCTGTGCCTTTGCTATGCCCATCTGCTATTGTGAGCAGACAGAATTTTTCCAAGCGGCTCAAGTATGTTGCTTTTTGAGCAGACAGAGCAAAGGAAACACGTAATCTGCAATACACACCCCTGATGTGAGTCCTTGTTCTGCAGCTGATGCTACCTTAACAAATCCCTTTTTCTCCCAGCTGGTTACGATTCTGCATTTCTGAATCTTGTTGATAATTTTTCTGCCCCAGACTGACCTACTTGTTTGTCAGGATTTCTGTCTTGTCCTTCACTTTGAGATCTCTTTGAAGGAAGGATTGTTTTTTTCTGTATGCTTGTGAATCACCAGCAACAATCTGTTTTGTGTGAGCTTTACTAATGTTAAGTAATAATTTTATTATTGCTTTAACATCTGTTTGTTTGCATAGTTCTTTAGTGTCTACAGGGGGAATGAGCAACAAATCTAAATACTTTGTTTCTTTTTAATAGCCTCCGGGATAAACTTAGGTGTCAGACCACAACCACAGAGTGATTTATGCCTCCCTACTTTAGACTGGAGTGAATTAGCATTTAATCAGGTTGTTCTTTTACTTATCTTCCCTAGCATAAAGTGATATATGCAAGAAACGCTCCACGGGGTGATAATAACCCAGATTGAGTCTGTAATATTGATTTTATACATGTAGTGTAGCTTTGCATGCCACAAGAACATAATACGCATTTTTGCTGCCAAATTTTCGCCTTGGGCCAGATTGGGACTATCTGCACTGGTCACAAGAGGAGCTTTGAAAGTGCGTTGTCTGTAGTAATGAGCTGTCCTGGGATAAACTGCAATTCTGACATAAGGCTTCTTCCACTACAGTAATCCCATTGTGGAGTTGTCCCAGAAGAATATTGCTGGATGCCTGGTTATGTGCACATTTTTTGCTCCTAGAGAAGGTTTTACTTTTTCATTTTTTAAGGTATAACTTAGTATGCAAATATTAGAGTTTACTGATGCAGAAACATGAAGCAGAGATAAGGAAATGACTCATGCTTAGTTAGTTCTCTTGGGGAAAAAGACATTTTTATAAACTTGTTAGTGGAGATTATTCTGTCATTGTGGTATTATTCTGAGATAGAACTTCATGTATATCTTTATACTGCAAGATGAGTTTTGATTTGTATTGATTCCTTCTTTAGCTCACATACTAATAGTCAGTTTTTAGAACCAGAAGTTCAGACCATTGCTGTCTATAACATGTTATACTGTGTGGGAGATGTGGGAGTAGAATAATCATCTCATTCCCGAATGATATAGTCAGCTGAGAACTCTTTGTTATATGTGGAATGATAGGATTCCCTTCCTGCTCCTTTGTGCCTCATTTTCAGTGTGTTTACACTGGAATTCATTTACCAATGTTTGTATGCACTGAATTTCATATGCCATTACTATTATCTAAACTGAACTTTATGTGATGTCTGAAGACTTTTGTTTTTTCATGCTTGGTTATAAGTATCCTTTTTTTTTTGCACGTAATTGTGTTTTCTTAGAACCAAACAAGACCGTAAGTTATTAAATACAGAAGGCTGAACTCCCTTTTTTTGCTATTCCACATAAAGCATTGAAGTATTTTTGCTGATATGTTGACAAGGAAGAAGAGCAGCATTCTTAAGGGGGTTATATATCAATATTCATTTGCTGATACTTAGAGAAACGTATACTTGGTATATTGCTTGTGTATAATGTCTCTTAGCTGTTTATATCAAAAACTAAGACCCAGTGTGTTGTTTTAAATATCTTACAGATGGGCTGGAAAATGTACAGCAAAAGAAAATATTTAAAGAGAACAAGAAAAGGACACAACAGAGAAAAGAGCCATGTCCTGCTGATTCAGTAGAGTCTCTGATGGCAGAAATGCCGTTTGTCGACACAGATATTGAAGATGAATTTGTTAGTAAGTATATGAAACAGAAGTAGTGTGGAAGCATAAACATATCACGCGCTCAGTTCTTGGTCCTGCCTGTTGGCATGTACAGTGGGCTGTGCACATGGAACCGGGTCTCCCTGCAAACAGGATCCAGCCCAGAGCCTCTCTTGTTAGTACTATGTCCTGCAAATACTTGGGCATATTAAAAATTTACCATTTTGTGATCCATTGCAGCAATGAGTCACAGAATAAAGACATTTTGTATGTAAATTCACATTACTGTATATGAGCTTCTCACGTGCTGGCTTTTATGAGCTATCTTCCAATATGTGTATTCCCCGCATGTGGCTGTAAGTGCACCTCTAATTGGACAGTTGATGTCTGCAGCCTGGTCAGCTTATGGGTATATATCAGGCCACATGGTGGGAGAGGGTCTGCAAAGTCTTAAGGAAATAAGCTGGGAGAAAAATAATTTATGGTGCAAAGGAAGAGTTCAGGACATGCACTTTTCTTTCACTGTCTATGTTGGAAGGGGTCTTCAGGAAAGGAAGAGGTAGAGAGTAGATCTGGCTTGGATTAAATTTTCTTCTAGGCTGGTTTGGTCCTTGAACTATCGGTTGGCCAGTCCTGGTCTAATAAAACCTGTAATAATCCTATGTATTATCTTGTTTTATATTTCAAAATGCAGCGTGCATAGAATTTTTGAAACTTAATATTGGCATTTTTGCTCTAAAGTCACGTCCATGTTCAAGCGTAGACAATTTGCAGGCGTATTCCACTGCAGTGTGAGTTGGCTAAATGAAACTCAGTAGTTTGGAAGCTGCGTGTCTATGTTAGCAGTTCATGAGCCCTGCTTAGAGGTGTAGGCTGTTAGTTCAAGTATGGTACTCCACTTGTGTGACTACATTAATTCAGGTTAGAGTAGGATCGCAATCAGTTCAGAGCATGGGCAGATTAGATGACTGGGAAGACATGCTCCAGTCAGTTGACTGAAGTCCAGCTCCTGTTGGCATTATATTAAGTATATCTTTGTTTTGATTTGTCTGTATGCTGAAAGTAATTTTTTTTTCCTCTTCAGTGCATGCAACCTCTGAAATAAATACAAAAAAGAAAAGAAAGAGGACTACTGGAAAGGAAATTGAAGAAGGCAATGAGAGAAAGAAGAAAAAGAAAAAACAGTATCAGCCGAATTATTTCATTTCTCTTCCAATTACTAATCCAAAGGTGATATTCTTTATTATACTATTATATTTGGTATAACCAGAATTACTTCAACAGCTGCATGTTTTTATAAGAAGAACAGTGTTTGATCTTGAGCAAAATAATCTTTTTCAGGTATTTTTAAAGGAACGTTACCAGCCTATTCAAAGAGTAACTTTATTTTATGTAACATTTTTGTGAATAAAATTGCTTATCTGGAAAAGACTAGAGGAAAAATACTTATCTTTTTATGTGGTTTGTCAGTCTTACGGATTTCACATTATTTTGACTGAAGCTGGCTTACATTTCTCCTCTGTATTGTCCCAGTATTGCTTATTTTGTCATTCACTTAGAATAAGGAAGAGAGTCTTTCTTACTTAATTTAATAAGAAAATCCCTAGCAATATTTTTAGCTCTCCTTATAGGTAGGAATTTAAATTTGGATCTGTTGCTGTTTTAACTAGACAGTTTGTAGTTTAACATTTTCCAGTAAAATCGATCATCTTATTTAAATTTCAAACAACCTATTGTTTTAGTGAGATGTTCAAACGGAATCAAGACGTGCAGACAGCTCTTTAAGAAAATGTATTTTCTTGCAGTTAGTATGTGTTGTCTCATTTAAACAGTGAATGAGAATGGTTTCTTACATGCTGTGGGATATCTCTGGTACGGCTTTGATACCTTTTGTGTCTGCAAACAAGGAAAGTAGGTGCATTATGTTTAAAAAGTTAAACCCAATAGTTTACCACCATTTCCAAATTTAAGTTTATTTTTCAATACCAGGAGCTATCTCAGGTGAATTTTAACTCATCCTACATCTGTACTGTTCTCCGAGAAAGTAAAAGATTAAGAGAATCTGAAATGAAAATAAACCAAAGTAGGTTTGAAAATCACAGTGCAATTTTTGATTCTTCAAAACACACTATGTGAAGAAGAGATGGCAGAGGCTGGTTTTATAAGATCCAGGATAGCACGACACGAATATTGTGGGAGATCTTTTGTGCTGTCTTACTCTGAAATGTCTTTTCTTCCTGTCTGTTCCATGATTTAACAAGTGCAAGAATAATGTAGGGGTTATATAATCTGGTAATTGAGAATTCCTGCTCATGCTTGTTAGTATGTTGAGTGGGAAAGTCTTAACTGGGCGTGCTTTTTTATATGTCATGTATTTAGTCTTACATCATTTACAGAAGTAAAGGGGCAATTATATTAAATCTCAGAGCATTTGGGAATTCCAGGACTTTGCTAGAAAGTTTTGTTTATACTTGCCTTAGATGTAGAGTTGTTCTGAAAGTAGAAAATACACGTTGGAATTTGTATAGGCAACAGTAGCCAAAATTTAAACTTAAGACACCTGGTTTCTTGATAGCCAGAGGGAATCTGGTAATTACTGGTAGTATTTCAGTTAGTAATGAGAGACCTTTCTTTTTTTTGAGGATCTGATTTTATTCCAGTGAAGTGTTCTAGGCATTAGAACTCTTTCTTCATATTTTATGTAGTATTTTGAGCTTTACACAGAGAACCATTTTGTAATAAGGGATATTTCTGGAACATTTACTGAACTGTTCCTCTTGGAAATGAAACAGTTTCCTTGTTTTCATTTTAATTATGTTTTGAATCTTCAGAAATAAAATGTGGTGTTCCATTAATTTTGAATTTATATTGAACTTTGCATTATTACTTGTGCAAAAATAGTTAAATGGATGATTTTCATTGTATCCTTTTCTGGTATTTTTTTTTTATGTTTCATCTGATGTGTTATCATTTGGTAGGTTAGTCTTTCAGGGTCCTCCAGTCTTGATTATAATTATAATCCATCTGTTAATTCTTTAAAGCTTACATTCTTTATATTCACTTACTAGTAGTATCCTTGCAATAAGCAAAACTAAGTTATTTTATTACTCTTCAGAATAACATATTCCAAGTAATGGGAGAGGTGACCTTGGAATCAGTATTTGAGGCCTTATTTTGCAGCACTTTTTAAAATAATCTGAGGGGGGAATTGTTGAATATGATCTGCCTTCACACATTTCTTTTAGTTAAGTTAGGAAATCTCAAGTTAAAAGAAATAGTCAGCATGATAGCAGTTGAAAGGTAACATAAAACTTTGTAAGGTAATGTAAATAGCAGGTTAAATAGCAATTTAAAGTTTTTGTTTATGCAGTGGTGTATGCATCTCTCCTACAGAGATGTAGGAAGAATCCTGGTTCGCTTAATTAAAATTCATCGCACTCAACTGTTAATTACACCTTAGATTTATCGAAGAAAACAAACGAATCTGAAGTTATATTATGCACTGTGATGGCACAGCTATGCTACAGCTATTGTGTTATGTTTTGATCACATAACTTATGGGAAAAATTAAAAATAAATTCCTGATATTCACAGAAATGTACTTGAAAACTTTTTTTCTACTTTCCAAATAGCATAGCTTGTGTAGAATGTTGTCACTTAGCCAGAGAGAGAGAACATGCTCAGTCTTCTTTCTATTTTGCCTTTGTCATTTCATACTTTCCTGGTGGGTTCAGCAATAAAAAAATTGACATTTGTACTAATTTCCTACAATTTTTGTGGAATTGATGCTTGTGTAAAAGAGAGAGCCTTGAAAGAACATGCTTGTGTTGAAGACTGTAGTGTGAATGTGGCAATTACCTGCCAGCTGACGAATGAGTATCTGCATGTTTGTTAGCCAGTCAACCATTTATAGCTCAAAATCAGCCACAGCATGTGTTGCTTCTTGCCCAAGCTAGAACTGAACTGTATGAGGGAGCTGGAGGTAGTTTAGGACATGAGCAGGAAGGGATTGGAAGTACTAGTGAAGGAAACTATATGGATAAGGGGATGTGGGGTATTGGCTGCTAATCTGAATGCTGAATAACATTGGTCTTTTTCAGAGCTAGGATGGTCTTACTGCTATGATAACACAGTTCCACACCTGTCTTCTGTATTCTGAAGGGCTTGTACACTTACACTTGTTTGTTTTTTTCTTTGCCAGCTCTCAGGTGCAAATTAAATTTAGAAGCAATAGTTGGAATAAAATTGTAATTCATATTTCATACGTGAGGGTTCATTTTTGAGGGTTGTTTTTTTCTCTGTACGGGGATAACTGCATTTGCTTTAGTTTATAAACTTAAATAATTATGCAGTCAATACATTGTAATTATCAGGGATTATGTTTACCAGTTTTTTGCTTAAATGTGAGTTAAATTTCTCCTACATCTGAGACAATAAAAGTGTTATTTATCCAGGATAAGATCAGTTCTGACATAAAAAGGAAGATGGTCTTATTACAAGATGATTTATGTTCAAAATGTTGGTGCAATTTTCTTCATACGTCCTACACTACCTAAGACACTTGTGGTTTTGTAGATGCCATATCACCTTTTTCTGGCAAGTGGCTTTTACCTTCCTTCCTCCTCCCCACCCTCCCTAGAGCTGGTTCCTTGCAGCTCTTTATATTTGGTTTTCTTTGTATGGCACTGCTAGATATCTACAGCACGTTAGGTAAAGCTCCTGCATGGCAAAACTAATAACTAATCTTAAGAAATTTGGTCAGAAAAATACTGACCAATCTCATTGGATTGTGTTTTTTCAGGAAACTTATGTGTTCCTTATGATTAACAGAGCTACTAAAATATATCAAGGCTTTTTTTTTCTTAACCTAAGAGCTACTTGTGCTTATGTTATAAAAGTCAATATGTACAGTATATTTGTGAAGCATTCACCACTGAGTTTCAAATAAATAAAAAAATCACATTGAAGTTTTCTACATGCTTCTTTTAGACTTTATACACCAAGGCTGATTTGTCTATAATGTCTTTGCTTATCACGCTTTAAGAAATAACTCATTTTGTCAGATGGTCAAGGTTATTGGATTCAATTTCATTTCCACTAACATATTCAAGAATTGTTGCAGGGTTTTTTTTGTGGGTGTTGTGGGTTTTTTTTTGTTAAATCACTATAATACAACTATCATAATGGCAAGCACAGTAAACATTTTGGATAAAATTTATAAAGCATGTATAACCATATGAATAATTTTCAAGAAGAAAATGTAATTCAAATAATTTTAAAGAAAAAGACTGATAAAGTTAGAACTGTATACATGTTGTAGGGAAACTCATTAAAATATGTTTGAAGAGAGTATATAAATTATATCTGTCTACTGGACAGTATAATTAGAATTGTAAATTAGATATCTCTACAAATTATTTATTGAATATTCCAGTTTTGTATGTGCCCGATCCTGCAAAGATCTCTTTTTCCAGACTCTTGTCTGCACATAGCGACATACGAGTTTAGCAAAGCGGGCAGAGAAAGTCCTTGAAGAAGACTTTTATTTGGATTGCTGGCAGTGTAAAACTGGATGATCTTAATCTGCTCCAGGAATTTATCATACTTATGGAAGCAAACTCCTGTTAAGATGTGATGGGGAGTGTCCAGTGATTTATTAATCACTCCATTCATACCCACTTTGAGTTTACTCGGGTCAATTAGCACAGCTTTGTCAGAGGATAAAACTTTCTTCTGCTAGAATGGTTTTTACATAAACGTTTGATTTCAGTTTGTATGCTTTCTTGTTCGCTTGCATGATGGGATACAGTAATTGTAATGGCTAACTGTTGTTTCTGTGTCTGTCTTTCTTCCCAGATTACTGGCAGTATTCAGGCTGTCCAAGATGCAATAACACAAAAGGATCAAAGGCTTTCCAAAGCAATGGTTCACTCTGGCTCGTTGCATGTCACCATGTTTGTGATGCATTTATCCAATGAAGAAGAAATTAGCATGTAGGTATTTGGTGTTAAATTAAGTGTATACAAGTATTTTTGCTGGAGGAGTTCATAAAAAGACTAAAAGGGGTAACTGATGCTTATGCTTTTAGGTCTATCTATACAGCTGTAATTTATGAATGTTCAGAATAATAATTGGTGTGTCTAGCTGTAATTTTGACTTGAAATGAAAACATACATTGTATTTTATAGTCCTGCTTTACACAGACTTTCTTGATAGTTTCTATTTGGATGTGGTGCCCAATGGTCTGCGTATGTGATGTCTCTGTATTCGCACGTTGTAATTGCAGAATTGAGATTGCAAACACTTTGGTAACTGTAACAGAGTATTATGTAAAATGCTGATAAATGGCCTATTGGCATTATATGAGCATCTGGGAATCCTCCATTGCTTATGTGTCAATTTTGTAGTGAATTGCTAATGAATTAAAATTCATCAGATCCTTATAATTCCATGGAAGAGAAGCCTCACGGTTTCATCTCCCCCAAATGAGTTCTTTCAGAGGCCCTCTGTCATATATATATATATCTTACTGGTTTTCTTTGCAGTGGTAGCAGGCACGCGGTCCCTGTACTGAATTATCTAGATCAAATAATGAGTAAGTGCAGTGAGACATTGCTTTGGTTATGGTTATACAGTTACAAAATAATGGGTCTAGTAAATATGTGTTGAGTAATTTTTCCTCCAGAAGGTTTGCTTGTTAAAGTGCAGATTGCTCATAAGAAAGCAAGAATCCAAGATGGAATGTAGGAACCATTTGGTAGTCAAGAGTATGCTTCTAATAAGTAGAAGTATTTTGGCTAAAAACATTTAACATACCTAAAAATAATGAGATAACAGTATATCTAAATCAATTGCCTTGCTTGTTTTTCACACTTGTTTCCCTGAATGCTATATCCTTGAGGCCTCTACAGTCTTACCCCTCCTGTGAGGATGCAAGTCTGTCAGCATCCTCGTCTCCAATGGTCTGATCTAAAGGGAGAGGAACAGATAGCCAGGAACAGAGAATAGAAAGGAAAGCAAAGGATACTAGATCTGCTGGACTCCCTCTCCTCTCCGTATGCCTTTTGTGTCCTGGAGTAGACACACCAGCTTCCTCCTGCCCTGGTTGATGAGCAAACTGGTAGCACCTGAAAATCGGTGAGAACAACCACCGACTGTGTGCACAAGATTTTTTTAAAAGGGTTTGAAATATGAACTTTTTAAAAAGGGAATGTGAGAGGATGTCTCAAAGGCAAGTATGCCTCCTCATGAATATTTTTTAGAGTCCTAAACTGTATATCAAAACAAATGTTCCCAAATTGGGTATCTTCGGCTACTCCTTGAGCTTCTTCTCAGCTCTCTCTGTCCGACTGCCACCTAAGCACGCACTTACGGAGTTCTTCTCTGCCTCTCCCAGCAGAACTCCACAGTCCAGGCACCCAGGAGCTGTCCTTTAGTCAGCAGCAGCTTCCCCAGTGATTCACCCCTTCCCTGGCCAGATGCTTCCTACAGGTGTCTAGCTCAGCTATCCTCAGGTATTCTAGATTGCATTTTCTATTATATGGGATTCTTTTTTTTTTTTTTTCCCCCATAACTGATGTTTTCTGTTTAATCTTTTGGGAGAACTTGAAGAGTAAAAAGTTGAATTTTCCTTTCTTTGCTTCACCAGTTTTTGATACCAGGTTAATGGAAAGAAACCAAGATCCAGGCTGGCAAAAGAGCCTGTGTGTAATGTAGGGCGAGAATAATCCCTCAAAGTGCAGCTAGTCAACTGGGCACCTAAGAGTTCATAGATCCTTAGGTTTGGATCCATTACTTAGATATCTACAGTTTTTCTACTCTGTTTGCACAATAGTGCCTCTGTCTATACAGAAATGAAATGTGTTGAATGCTATTTGAAGTCAAAACGCGTGATAAGAATGTGCTAAACATAACATTCAATTCAGCACAAAGCCCTTTGTATGATATTTTAGTACATACAGCTTTCACCCTGAAAATGGAAGATCTGTATTCTAGGCCACTCTTTCTAAGGGAGTCCAGACCTGCAATTCCCATGTGAGTTTCCTAACTGATTGGTCGTGATTTAGCCTCCATGAATGCACTTTACATCTCTTTTTGTAGGACTATGTGAAATCATGAATGTGAGATTTTAAAAACTATAAAGAAAGCAAGCAAGCAAGAGTCATGACAGCCCTCCTTTCAAACAAAGGAGTTCTAGTCCATGCTAACTGTATACAGTCATGGGATCAGGTGCTAGAAATCAGGATGCCTGCCTTTGCAGTAAATGCCTTCATTGCCAGACTGTAGTATCAAGTTCTTCTTGCTTGTTACTTGTCAAAGACGCTGTGAATCTAACCTTTTCATTTTAAATATGAGAGCTGAAAGGATTCAGTTTCGCTTTTTTTGCAAGGTTGCTTTTTCTAACAAGTAATCAAAATTAACATTTCAGAAATTTCTAAAAAGAAACTACATCAATTTTAAGTGCTATAATATTTATACTACAACAATATAGAAGAAAACAGGCACTGCTTCTATAATCCTAGTTTGTATTCACTTAGAGTATGCTGCTTAATTTTTTTTTTTTAATTTCCTTTCTCCACTTTGGAGCAAAATGCTTGTAAACTTTTTTGTTATCCCTGTGGGTTAGTTGCGCTGAGTGTAACTACTATTTGGCATCGTAAAAACCAAATCCATTTGGTATGGAATAACAAGAAAATACCACTGTTGTGTTTGTTGCTATTGACTTCAGTGGAAATGTTTGTTCTTGTGCGTTATTCTTACAAAGCAATTGTTAGACATTGTAAAGTGATTGATAGAATATGAAAATACAAAATATACTAGAGTGAGATGACAACTATTTTTCTAAGTATTTTAGTGTTTATAAGCTTATATATAAAAGAAAAAGTAGAACTAAATCTTCACTGACACAGTGCTAAACGGAAAACACACTACACTGTTTGAATTGACCTTTCATAGACCTCATCAGGTAGAGTTGAGCTGGTCAGTGAGTTCTGCAGCACACCCTACAGTACAGAAATATAAATCATTGTTCATCTGGGGAACAGAGCTTTCCATGACTCTCTGTGTACCAGTTCGCAGATGCAAAAAATCCAGAGATGGTTTTTAGGTATGTGCATGATTCACTACTTGAAAGCCAGCTGCAGTCTTTGACACAGTGTATTTGAAATATCTGTACTTGTTTTGGAACAATTTTCAGGTTCATGTTGGTAAATAAATCTACACATGATTACCTGTGAAGTAATCTGACAGGTACAATCAGTATTAGATGGTGTTTTTGAAAGGTCTTGGAAGTATAGCACATACAGAAGACATAGGAACAGGCGTGTCTGATGATGATGAAAGGGTAGGTAAGTGGCAGAGACTATGCTTAAAGAAAAATATCTTTGCCAACAAGTAATGGCACTGTTGTTTAAAGTGGTTATATAGGACCTAAAGTACTTCTAGGTTGTAGATTAAAGTCCTATAAAAAAACACACAGGAGGACTATATCAATCAAGGATATTTTGTCACGTAATCAACCTTAACGTCTTTCTTAATCTGGCCCACGTTTCAATTAAAGGCATAGCTCTCATCAAGAGTCCATCTTATTAAACACAATGGAAACGTGTAGAGTTGTTTGTAATTGTACAGGCTTAAAGAATATAGTTTAGCCTACTTTAGAAATCATGGTGATGGCTTTCATCCAGCTAGGACAGAAAAAGTAAAATAAGCTCTCTTGAGAGTTTTTAACCTGTCACTGCCACCTAGCGTTTATAAAGTCAATGTCAGTTTAGTGAAAAGTTTAAATTCGGTTTGGTTGAATAGAGTTAAAAACTGTGAGCAAGTGAGAGATCTTTTAGAAGACACTAAGAATGTTTATATAGTTTTTGTTTAGCATGTGAATCACTTCAAGTGCAGGTCAAAACAAATATTTCATGTAATCGTGCATGCACAGAATATGGCTAATTAAAATGATTATTAAAAGATTACCATACCAGGTTTGCTCCTGTTTCTTAAGTTACATAGAGATTATGTGTGCATGCTACTTACCTCTTAAAGTAAGCACCAATTTAGATAGTACTTTTAATAACAGTTCTCAATGAACTTAATAGTAATTTCCATATAATTTTATCATTATATATATATAATTCACTAACCTCTGTTTATAATACTAAGTAACACTCTGGAGTCACTTTGAATGAATCAGAATTTTAGAGTGTTCAGTTGAATTATCAGGAGATGAAAAAAATGAATTAATTTAAGAATGGAAAACCAAATGCTTCTGAGTAAGCATCTTATTTAAATGGGATGCACAGAGTAATAGAGACACTATCATCTTAATATCTAGTCACCTGGAGGACTGAGATAAACTTTTGAGGAATTACACCTGCTGCTAGGTCTGCCTTATTATTTCTCTGGTTTTACAGCAGGTGTATGAACCAGTTTACCTTTATAAAATGGTAATAATAATACTGACTGCATTGATAGGAAGTAGTGCAAAAGTACCTGAGTAGATAATAAATTGATACTAATAAAGTTTTGTGAGATTTTTGGATAGAATGATTAATAGCAATGTAAACAGTATTAATATATTTGACTTTCACATAGATATTTTCTTTCCTCTTGACAGAGCAGTTGGTGCTCTTTCAGACAGCAAGGATTTTGTAGAAGATCTCCTGAAAGGAAAAACCGTGGATTTGTCTTTTCAAGGAATTGATCACTTCAAAAATGAAGTTGGATTTGTGAAGTTGGCAGAAAATGATCATGCAACTATACTTACAGAAATAGCAGGTACAACTTGTCAATCTAGTTTAAGTGCTTTAAAGACTTTTTGACAAGATGAGAGTGGAGCACAAAGATAAGTTGGTGCTAATTTAGTCAACATTAATTTACCTTTAATAACTGCAAAGGCTACATGACGAATTTCCCAGCATAGTTCAAAAGGATATTAATGAATTACAGACAGTACTGTTCTCTGATATCTTTTTATTTACTATGTGTAAAAAACGTAGTGCAGGTTTGTAGATGGATATAAAGACTCCGTTCTACCTTGTTTTGGTCCAAGTACTGTCTGCTGTTTCTCAGCTGATATTTATACCCCTTTCAATTTGTATATTCATACTTACTGACTTTAAGAACTGTATCTTTGATGCATCTTACCTGACTTGCAAAATCAAAATAGTTCTCTCCTTTGTGTTCATGCTGAGTAGAGCACTGAGGGACAGTGACATTCTTTCTTCTTCTGTGATCTGGGGAGTCTTTAAGTTTTGTGTTTCCTGTATGTTATACATATCACTCTTAAATCTCAGTGAATTAACTGTAACTTACCACTCCCACATGTGTAAGTGCATATACACACACACACACACACGTATATGTATATATAATGTACTTTATACATACACTTCCATTTATGTATAAAGTAAAATCTGGACTTCCTCTACATTCCTGGAGGATAAGGGGAATTTAGGAGAAGGACATGACTCATCCGCCAGAGGAATGGAGTGGGATTCCGTGCTGCTTTAGCCTGAAATTTTTTTTGGAGCAGTTGTGGAACCAGTCTGTGGCTTGTTCAATGATAATTGTCTTCCTTTAGCAATTAGGAAGTTACTGGAAGATGTGGCAGGTACATGCTATTATGCGTGTGCACCCACATGTTCACATCAAGAGCAAAACTCTCAGTTCTGTCTTAACAGTGGAGCTAGGCCACTGCCTTTGCCAGTCAAATAAAATGCATCCAAAGACACAGTTCAAGTCAGTAGGAATATATAAATTAGAAGCAGCGTAAATATCAGCTGAGAAACAGCAGTCACTACCTAGACCAAAACAAGGTAGAGTGGAGTTTTTTATCTGTCTGTGAGTCTATACTTAAACTATGTTGTTTACAGATATTAAATAAAAATTCTCAGAGAACAGTACTGTCTGTAATTTGTTGGTGTCCTTTAAAACTATCCTGGCAATTCCAACTATTCCTTGGAAAGACTCTTTCAAAGAGTTTTTCAGTATTGATGAATTATCTTTTGTGCTCTGAGGAATGCGAGGTCACACCATTTTTTAATAGTGCAATAGCTCATATAGGACATTTTGCAGAGTAGCAAAGACTGCTGTTGTCACGCTACCTCTTTGCAGTCCAGTACAGAGAAAAAATGGAAAAAGCCTTTATTAATACAGTATTTTCTCTAGCAATTCATTAGTTTAATTTCTGAAGTGCCTTTAGAAAATGTTTAGTATTTTTTAACTTACATTTTAAAGAAAGGTGGAATAGAAGACTGAGCTTTCCAGCTTACCCAATTGCTTATGCTGTTATTGGGCAATGCTTTATTATTTTAAGCAGTGCTCAATAGAGAAGTATTTCTAATATTTAGTATGGTAGAAATTGACAGTACTTAAAGTTCCAGAGAGGCTTCGGTTGTCAAATAGTCCCATAATTATTTCAAAGATTGAATCTACCAAGTATTTCTTCAGTCCTTTGGATGATATGCTTCCTCATCCTTGTCTTTGAGTTTATCTTTAGATTTCTTTTAAAGGTGACAGAATATTGTATGTCTGCTGTTTTAGAAACAGTGAGATAATTCATAAACTGTGTTCCCTTTCAATACCTCTTGTGAAAGGAGATGAATGGTTTCTGTTAATGACAATAACTTTTGATTTTGAGAAATTTATAGTTAATTATTAAGAACTCCAAAATAATGGAAGTTGCTAGACGTGGAGAGCCAAATACCTTTAAACTATAGGAAATAAAGGAGTTTGTGTGAGTGATTTTCTACACATCTGTATTGGGTTTGCGTGGCAAGGTTTTGGTAGCTGGGGGGCTACAGGGGTTGCTTCTGTGAGAAGCTGCTAGAAGCTTCCCCTATGTCCAGTAGAGCCAATGCCAGCCGGCTCCAAGATGTACCTGCCGCTGGCCAAGGCCGAGCCAATCGGCGATGGTGGAAGCGCCTCTGGGATGACATATTTAAGAAGGGGAAAAAAAATGCTGTGCAAAACCAGCAGCCAGAGAGGGGAGTGAGAATGTGTGAGGGAAACAACTCTGCAGACACCAAGGTCAGTGAAGAAGGAGGGGGAGGAGGTGCTCCAGGCGCTGTAGCAGAGATTCCCCTGCAGCCCATGGTGAAGACCGTGGTGAGGCAGGGTGTCCCCCTGCAACCCATGGAAGTCCACAGTGGAGCAGATACCCACCTGCAGCACGTGGAGGACCCCACACTGGAGCAGGTGGATGCCTGAAGGAGGCTGTGACCCCGTGAGAAGTCTGCACTGGAGCAGGCTCCTGGCAGGACCTGTGGACCCCTGGAGAGAAGAGCCTACGCTGGAGCAGGTTTGCTGGCAGGACTTGTGACCCCGTGGGGGACCCACACTGGAGCAGTTCATGAAGAACTGCAGCCCATGGGAAGGACTTATGTTGAAGAAGTTCCTGGAGAACTGTCTCCTGTGGGAGGGACCCCACGCTGGAGCAGGGGAAGAGTGTGAGGAGTCCTCCCCCTGAGGAGGAAGGAGCGGCAGAGACAACGTGTGATGAACTGACTGCAACCCCCATTCCCCGTCCCCCTGCGCCGCTCAGAGGGAGGAGGTAGAGAATTTGGAAGTGAAGTTAGCCTGGGAAGAAAGGAGGGGTGAGGGGAAGGTGTTTTAAGATTTAGTTTTATTTCTCATTACCCTACTCTGATTTGATTGGTAATAAATTAAATTAATTTTCCCTAAGTTGAGTCTGTTTTGCCCATGACGGTAATTGCTGAGTGATCTCCCTGTCCTTATCTCAACCCACGAGCCTTTCGTTATATTTTCTCTCCCCTGTCCAGCTGAGGAGGGGAGTGATAGAGCGGCTTGGTGGGCACCTGGTGTCCAGCCAGGGTCAACCCACCACAACATCTTAGACTAGTGAACCAGATTTTGATCAGAATTAGACAAGTAAAAGATGAAATCAAATTTTGACCTTTGTTTTTCAGTTTGACGGTCCTTTCTAGTAGATAGACTCAGTCAAATTTAGCAAACAAGCAAACCTATGTTTTCTTTGTAAAGCATAACTACTGACACTCACTGGTGAGCATTCTTTGCTTATATTAGAACTACAGCTGTATATTATTATTTTCAATTAACACTGCTGTTTAGTAAAAATGTTCCTTATTTCAGTGCTTACTTTTGCCAACCAAATGGATCATTTCTTGGCCTTAGGCCTGTCGTTCAGTCTCTAGACTTACACGGTGATGTTTGTTTTGTCTGGATTTAGTTCTGAAACAGGGTAGGGAGCTCACCATTACCAGAAGAAAATGGTAAAATGACTGATGTTTAATGGGTATGACTTCAGAATATGCTAACTTAACATTTCTTATGTCATAAGAATGTCATAAGACTGTCATAACTATAACTTCTGAATTGTTGCTGATTTCAGAGTAACTTTTTGTGCCTTCTTGGAAGTGCTAATATTATTTCATAATTCATGAAAGGAAATTCAGTTTTTGTATTGATGCTTCTGCCAGAAAAAAAGCTTTTAGGTCTGTAATTATGTAACACTGAAGATTATATAAGCGTGTTTCAAAAGTTAGCTTAGTTACATCTTAAATTAGTGGAAAGGCCAGGTATGAGTAGGAAGAAAATGAATACACTAAATAGTTTCTACGTATGTCTTCATTAGATTAAATTGCAAAGAATTTAATATAAGTGACCTGATAAAAATAGATAATTTTTTGTTACACAGATGTCCTTCAGGGTGGTGCCATTTGGAATGTGAAATAATATTAAACAAAAGAATCCATGTGAACTCTTCAGAACTGATGAGGTAAACAAGAGAGTCGTTAGGATTCCCCCCCCTCCCCAAGCGTATCACATGTATAATTCCTTTAATGTAAGAGTACACTTACAGAGTTAATTGCAACACAGTTTTAGTTTGCATGCAGTTTTTACAAAACATTAGCAGACAGTCCTGTAAGGGCCAAACCTCCTACTGAAGGTGTTGCATTTTGGGGAAGAGACCGTGTAGTATTTTCTTGCTGTGCTTGACATGATAAATACACCTTCTAATGTAAAGAATCATATTAGCAGAAATGTGCAATTGATTTTATTTTCTGTAATACATTTCATATATTAATTCAAAACAGGCTGTATGTCAAAATTATGCCTAGTATTCCTGCTCTGTGGATAGTACCCTGAACACACAATTTTAGAGAGACAGCTGCAAGAGAAAATATTGGAAACTCTTTTCTGCTGGGCTGCTATTGTCAGGATCTGTGTGAAGATTGCTATCAGCTCTTCATATATACTGCTATGAGGTTGTATATGTTTGACAGAAATTAATTGTCACAAGTTTATTCTGGCTCCTAGTACAGCTTGCCTGTGATATAACTTGTGTCCCTACGAAACTGCAATTTTAAAACTGAACTGTCAGAAAGAAAAAAAAAATACAGTATTGCCTGCAGGATGTTAATCATTCTGTTGTTGCCCATGGAACAGTAAAGAGAGATCACTTCCGTAGCTGGTTTGATTTTTGGCAAGACCTAAGTTTAGTTTATTACAGAATTACTGTTTTGCTATTTCAAGATTATGTTTGGTTTCTTCTATGCTCTAATTTTGACTTCATACGTTATTTTGTGTTCTACATGGATGTTGAAGGAGAAATATTGATAACAAAAACAATAGAAAATATATGAAGTTAAATTAGCTTCTTGTAAGAGCCCATTTAGTTCCCATAAATTATATGGAAATTTGTTTGATACCAATAACGTCTGAATGTGGTAGAACATTATAATGGTGAATGCATGTCTGCTAATGCCAATGTAAATGTAAGTTTGCCAGAGACAAAAGTTCAGGAAAAGCAGAGCTAATATGGATCATCTGTTTGTTGTGATTTGCTAGTTATTTCCCAAGAATCCATTAAAAGACATTAGCATCATATAGTTATCTACCAGGAATAGTGCTAAACTGTTATGACAGAAATTTGAGGAGTATTTTAATCACTCTGTCCAAGTCTTTTTAGAAATCCTGAGCTAAAAGCAACGTATACACTTACAGTGATTTTTAAAAAACTCTTCACTTCATGTGCTTTGCTACACTATAGAATATTTGAAGTACTAAGTGAATTTGGAAAAGCTAATTAATTTTTTGGCTTCGATTTTCATTTTTATAATTATATCATAAATGCTATTTGAAGCTGATAAAAGTGAATAAGTGAATCCTGTTTTTTACCTGCAGGATTTGCAGATTTTGGTTTCATGGATGAATGATGCACGTTATGGTCTGACCATCAGAGGGAGCTTGTATTTCATGAACAAAAAAGTTAGTCTTCTGTTTATGCAGATAACTGTTTCATTTGCTTTTGGTCCTTTGTTTTTAAGAAATGTTGATTTGTTGGGTTAAATATTTTAATACAGTTAGGACTGCACTAGACAGACATGTAGTACACCTAACTAGTAATTTCCTTTAACTTCTGTTCTCTAAAAATTACATTTAGTCTAATCTCACTGTCGTTGTTTAACCTGGCAGGCAGCCAAATACCACGCAGCCGCTTGCTCACTCCCCCTCACCTCCATGGGACAGGGAGAGAATCGGAAGGGTAGGAGTGAGAAAAACTCGTGGGTTGAGATAAAGACCGTTTAATAGAACAGAAAAGGGAAAATAATAATGATAATGATAGAATATACAAAATGAGTGATGCACAATGCAATTGCTCACCACCCGCGCTGACCGATAACCAAGTAGCGATCGGTACTTCCTGGATCACGCCTACCCTTCATATACTGAGCATGACGTCACATGGTATGGAATACCCCGTTGGCGAGCTGGGCTGGCTGTCCTGGCTGTGCTCCCTCCCAACACTTGTTTTGTTTTGTTTTGTTTTTTTCTTAAGCTGAATGTCCTTGACTAGCAGGGTACTTAGCAACAACTGAAAACATCAGTGTGTTATCAACATATTTCTCATACTAAATCCAAAACACAGCACTAGGAAGAAATTTAACTCTATCCCAGCCGAAACCAGGACACTCACTAAGTTGATTTTTCCTAACAGTCCGTACTAAAGAGAGGGAAATGGAAAGCGAGTCTTACTGCCCATCTTCTTCTCTAGGTACATTACAGCTTTACTCAAGCATAACCTGGCATTGCCACCATACCAAAGCAGTCTGTCCCCTTTTGTTTTGCTGGGGATTTGTGCAGCCACATGGTGAATTCAACTGTGGTTAAATTAATGTTTTTACCTTTGCCAACTAATTTTTAACCTATTCAGTTTGCCAATGCAGTTTACCGTATAGCTACATGACTGTCGGCACAAAAGACAGGAGCAGTGGCAGGTATGGGACTAGAGAGGAACAGTCTGTTTTGGCAAGGATGGTGGTTTATGAGCTTCTTTAAAGATTATGAAACCGCACATTTAGCATCTATTTTAGGGTGAGTTACATTGCCCTGACTTCAGAGAGTCTAGAGAAATAGCTTAATTCAGTTAATTTAGTTCATTTTAGTTCCAGATGGCTGAAGCTAAGATAAATGAATTTTGCCTCTTGTCAGTTATTCTTCAGTCATTTCACATGATGGAAAAATTGAGAACTCAGAAGTGTTGTAATTTTCCATTCAAACGACTGATTTGTACAAAGTGAACAAAAAGCTGCTAGTCCAAATCCGTAACAGTTGCACTGAAAACGTACTGCTGTGACATGTTCGATTTTCTTCTAGTCCATGTGCTGTTAGTTACAGTTCCTGCTAATGTGTAGGAACTTGGCTCATGCATAGCAAGAAGAGAAGCATGCTCTAAAGTTGAAAGTGGCAGTGTTCTGCTGTCTCAAGAATATAATTATCTATGTCAGCAAATATATATATGCTGTATTGTGTGATGAATATAACCATCAGAAAAAAAATCCCACAATTTTTTTGTTGATTTCATTACAAGAGCCAAGACACCTACCTGCTTGATAGTACTTACTTACATCAAGGACTGATTCCAATAGACCTGAGCATTGCTCATGGCTTTTGATATTACATAGTTTTCTGCATGCAACCTTTTCTAATTCAGCTTTGCGCTACATGACAGTTTTCTTTGGTTTAGGCCCCTGGACTAGACAGATGCTGACAAAACGGGCAAACGTTTTAGTGAAAATAAACAGTTACTATTAAGACCTAGTATAACACCAGTTAGTTTTATGAGTTTGTGCTTTCAACAGGTAACAGGTATTAAATACGGTTTGCTCTGGAGCTCAACATTTATTGCATGGGAATATTAAATGCTGTGCTATTGCCAAATCTCTTAGCTCACCTTTTTTGTGTGTCACATGACAAGTAGAAGAGGCTAAAGTAGATATGCAAGAGCAGTAGGCTGGGATAGAGGTCTGGCTTTGGAGCACTGTGTTTGCACTCTACTACTCTTCACGCAGGGTCTTAATTTTGATCAGCTGTGTGGAAGGGGTCAGAAAGAATGGAAAAAATCTTTTCAATTTGCTAAGAAAAATGTGATTTGGCTGTATAATGGCATTTTCAGCAAGGTACGGAGAGGATAGATACAAGGGGAAGAATAAGGGTTCAATAGAAAGGAAGTCGGGGTAGCAGAAATAAATAGAGGATCTGTTTGTAAGGCAAGGAGAAGGTAAATCTTACGGGAGGGTTTTGGCATTTACAGACCAGGTAATCTCTAATTTGCTGTTGTGTAGTCAGGTGGGACTGGAAGTAAAGTTTTAAATTGTTGCAAAGAATTTATTCAATTAGTAGGGAGATTGAAATATCTTCAATTTGTTATAGTATTTTATCTTTGCACCTTGATGTTTATTATGGTTTTTATTCTCACTGTAGTTGTGTATGCCATGTGCATGCCTGGCTCTGAATCTGCCATTTAATTTCTCCTTGATTGTTTATTATGAGATGTTTTTGATTGTTAACATCCCTCTGTACAGAACACATACGACGATCTGGTTAAAGGCCACTAAGCACTGCTGTATTATTTAATGAAACTGGACGTGCTGTTCACTGTGTTCATTGCCTTCGTTTCTCTAAAACACCCATTAGTGATCTCCACATTTGTTCCTTAATGCTAAAAATGTAAAGTATGGTTCTCTGGAATAGAATAAGGACAGCAAATGCTTTTAGATTTTCATTTACATTCTTCTTCATATTGTGCTGCCAAACACTGAATAACAATAACTCTGATAAATACCTCATTAAATTGAAGCAATAAGATATGTTTTTTGTGGTTTAAAAGAAGGTATTCTCACCCACTTCTTTTTGTGATTGTGACAAACTTTTAGGAAGTATTGGAATGGATTAAAGCCAGTAAAAGAACCGATTTCATCAGGAAGTCCTACTAAGTTTCTATTTCAGTCTAGCACTTCACGCCTTCACATTATCATTGTTTTGTAAGGCTTACCTTACATATTGGCATCTGTGCACAAAGTGGGGATTGCTTGGTCCAGCTGCTCCTTGGATCCTACTTTATGAATGAGCACATCTTTCTTCTATATATGTGTATGGCGATGGAGAGAAACAGAACAACCTGCACGTACTGCTGATACATGTTTGAAATAACCATATAGCTCACTGATACATGATAGCGGTATGGTACAGTTACAACTCACTGTAGAAAAGCCAAAGTAATATATAACCAATTAGCAGTGGAAGAACCATTGGGAAATTGGCTTGACTCTGGTTTACTTTTTGGCATAGTGTAAAGCTGCCTATTTGCAGAGAAACTGATGGGGAGAAAAAATAGCCACTTTTCATAAGGAGGGATGACAAGCAAGGGCTTTCCTTTTCTTACATCCTGGAGATAAAAATCACCAGCACATGAGGTGGTGACTGACCCTGGTTTAGCCACCATTTTTTTTCATCAGAGACTGGGGATTGCTGAGGTGTTCATGAGTCAGTAGTTTTTGTCAGGCAGCAGCCAGGGACACTCCTCAGGCTGATACCGTCATTTATAATGGTCTTTATGGTAGGATGGTAGAAAGTTTCGTGCTTGATGCAGCTGTGATTATATATTCCAAGCATAACATAATACCTAAAATAATTTTTTTAAATTAGTGGTGCTCACCACTGCTGACATATAGTTAAGGTTGTGATAAATAGTAGCATCTGAAATAGATGGCTTCACGTTTTTTGTTGGCTTGGAAATTGGGTCTTGTAAGGCTTTGCAAGTGCATTATGCTTGGTGCTATTAGGAAAGAAAGGATGAGCAGAAGAGTTTCTTTGTAAAACTCAAACTTCTGCTAAGCGATAGCCAACAGAATACTCTTAAAAAACAACTAAGAACTTAAAAATTTTAACATGACTTAACATGGTAGTTATAACTGTAAGTTATCTAGGCTTAGCTTTTCTTCAGCTCCAAGCGTAAATTAAAAAATTTTTTAATAAAGAGACAGAATACTGTTTCTACATTCTAAATCTTTTAATTGAGGGAACATGGTTTAGAGACAAGCAGAAATTAATAGACTGGAAGAAAAGGTACATACGTAGCATCTCCCGTATCTAATGAAGTCTTGGAAAAGAGGATGGCCATTTGTATTACGGAATATGGCTCAATGTGCAATTTTTCTGTGAATTATTCTGTATTGATCTAGCTGTTGAATTTTTGAGCCTTTCCAGTATATAGCAGTTCTGAGTAAGTTTCATACCTTATTTGTCACATTTCAAGTCTAATTATGGGGAAACAGTTGTCTAATGGATTCAGCCACATCCAATGTAAGCGAGGCAGATGACATTCAGTAATTTTCACATTATAAAAGTAAGGTACAAAATGGTATTGCAGACTACTTCAAATTGCATGAAAGACGGTCTGAAAGCTATCCAAATATTTGTTCCAGGAAGTCATTGAGCTTGTAAAAATAGCCTTAACTTTTCTAGGGTATACTTTGAAGCTGCAAACATTGGTCAGCCTGAGACTGGCCGACATTTTTCAGCCACAAAAATGATCAGAGGGATGGAACACCTCTCCTATGAGGAAAGGCTGAGAGAGTTGGGGTTATTCAGCCTGGAGAAGAGAAGGCTTCGGGGAGGCCTTATTGCAGCCTTTCAATACTTAAAGGGGGCTTATAAGAAAGATGGGGACAAACATTTTAGCAGGGCCTGTTGCAACAGGACAAGGGGGAATGGTTTTAAACTAAAAGAGGGCAGATTTAGACTAGACATAAGGAAGAAATTTTTTATGATGCAGCTGGTGAAACATTGGAACAGGTTGCCCAGAGCGGTGATAGATGCCCCGTTCCTGGAAACATTCAAGGTCAGGTTGGACGGGGCTCTGAGCAACCTGATCTAGTTGATGTCCCTGCTCATTGCAGGGGGGTTGGACTAGATGACCTTTAAAAGTCCCTTCCAATCCAAACTATTCTATGATTCTAATAAAGGAAAACACAGATCTTGTTTGATTTTTCAATCTAGCTAGTAATGTTGATATCTGGGGGAAGGATGGCAGGTCCTCATTTGTTAAGACCCATGGGCATTGTCTGTCTACCATTCTTGTCACTGGCCTCTCGTTTCTTTCAGTTCGGGCAATCCCCATCATAAACTTTAACCTTTGTGTATTTGCTCAGTCTTCAAATCCACTTTCATGCTGTCCCATAAGCCTGGAACTTTCTTTTGCCCACAGCATCTATGCTTCCTTCTCCATTTCTTTTAAAACCCTTCTTGTGGCCACTTCTTCAAAGAGCTGCATGGTTATTAATAGCATTACATTATCTTTTAACCTTCCTGTGCTCTGAGGAAAACATTTCCTTTTGTTTCTTTTTTTTCCCCTCCATCTACTCAGATTTCTTTCTATTTTCTTTATCTTTGAAGAAGGAAACATTGTGCTAATTATGTTCATAAGTCACCTTAACTAGTAAAATGTCATACTCTCCGTAAGTGTCAAATACTGCAGAACTGGGGCTATCTGTAGTACCAGCAAGTGTGGCCAATCTCTTGAACCTGTGATACTTAATAACAGTCTATGCCATGACAAAGCTGTGTGAGAAGTCTGATCACCATGAGAACATGTGTGGACACACACACATACACACATGTAAATCTATTCAATTTAAAACTGCAATCTCTCTCTGAAGTTGCACTTTCTTTCCTCTGGCCCAGTTTTCCATTATGTTTTTTCTTTATTAGAATTGCCAAGTATGAAAAAAAGATGAATTTAGAAAGATAAATAGAAGCAAATATTGAACAAAGCTATTTAGCACAAAATGGAGACACACAGGCCATGTGGTTGCTGTTCAGCAGTGTAAAGTGTAAATGCCATACTGTCCCACTGTAATACATATTTAGGGTGTCATATGATCAATCTACCCTGTTGAAAACACTGGGCTTAAAATCCTGTGATCAGATGCATATTGGCAAACCACTGGTTTGACACTAAGCTCTCACTGGAGTTAGGGGTGCACCCTTAGAGGTGCAAATCTTCACCAGCACAGATCTTAATCGCAGAGTGGGAGGGAAGACATGGCTTGGTCTAAGACATGATGGGAAAAAGACTTTGAGCTTTTAGGTAGACAAAAGACTACAATCCCGGACAAGACTGAGTCAGAATATCACAGGGTAGCGTAAACCTGTTTTTGATAAGACTAACCCTTTGCTGGAACATCAAAGTCAATGAGTCCCCAAATGATGCAGTTCAGAGAACCAAACAAAGGGACCAGAAAATGGCTTTGTAACAGATAATTTCAGTTTCAAATGAATGTAACATTTTATTAGCTTACTAACATCAGAAAATAAGTAGGCCGTTGGATGCATGGAAATACATGCACACCATAACTACATGACTTAATTTGAACTTCCATATCTCAGTTTGAAGAAGCAGCAAACATTTATTTGTAGTCTTCTGTTTTGATACATTAATCTGTTACTCAGCAGCATTTGTGTGCACAGCTGCACAATAGCTTAGTGGAGATTCAGTGTAAATTTAGAAATGTTTCCCTCAGACGCAGTTTAAAATAATACAAGTGGGTAAGCTGTACTTGTGTATAGATACATAGCTATAGCTATAAATATATATAGTAGACCTGTAGATCTAGACACATAGATCTATAGATCTATATAGCAGTTATGCTTGTATAGACATATATACATACATTGGTCGGGGGGAGAGAGGGAGTGGGCACAAACTGAAACACAGGAGGGTCCCTCTGAACATCAGGAAACACTTTTCTACTGTGAGGGTGATCGAGCACTGGCACAGGTTGCCCAGGGAGGTTGTGGGATCTCCATTCTTGGAGATATGCAAAACTCATCCAGACATAGTCCTGGGCAACTGGGCAACCAGCTCTAGGTGGCCCTGCCTGAGCAGGGAGGTTGGACCAGATGACTTCCGGAGGTCCCTTTCCACTTCAACCATTCTGGAAGGTTATTTTCAGCATCTGCCATAGTAATATGACCCCTATGACCATTGTGTAAAAGCTTCACAAGTTTTAATCCGGTTGTCTGGTTGTCACAGCATCCTGTGAGTTACAATAAAAGGTTGGGGTAATTCTTTTTTGTAAAATGCATCAGCATCTTGTATGTGGGGAGTGAAGGCTGAAAGAGAATTTTCAAGTGGGCCTGTATAAGAGATGGCATTTGGGTCTTTGATTTCCTTGGCTTCTTTCAAAATCCCAACTTTAGTTGCATAGACTGTGGAGCCTAAGGTTATAAATCATATGCAGCAGAGAAAGCGAAGTGAATTTTGATCTCCAGGTCCCAGATGAATACTCTGAGCTTCTAGAACTTTTCTGTTGCAAAGTAATGCACAAACTTGTAAAATCTCTTAAGTGTGATTTCAAAGTAGCTCACTTAAATAGTTACTATAGAAAATGAAAAACGGTAAGAGTAAGGACTCTGGAATGACATGTTAGAGGAGCATGAACTGGCAGACTTAGGCTAGCCAGTTTTATATGCCTATGTTCCTCTTCCTTGGGCCTTCCCTATTTTTTTCAGCCAGCTGTGCTGTTCACTTCCCAGTGTAATGTATTTTCTTCCAGGTGGGAGAATAAAGCACTGGATCTTTCTGTTACAGCTGAACCGTCAAACAAAAATAATACACTTAAATGCAAATACATCATTATGGTAAGGGTTGATTAAATTAATGTGATAGGACTGATTTCCCCCCTCCCCCATTTTGATTTTAGTTCAAGGATAGCATGAGTCAGCTAGACCTACAGCTAGTGAAAAACTGGAAGTTGTATTTGCAAAGGAAAAAAAAAGATACTGCAGTTTTTCTGTTTTTCAGTAATAGAAATATTCTACTTACTGGTATTTTTTTTTGCCACAGGCTTTATCAATTTTATCTAAACGTTTTTTCAAAATTACAACAGAAACTTTTCATTTAAAGTATTTCAGCTAAAAGAAATACGAAACATAATTCAAAAGTTATACTGAAATTTATTTTGAAGAAATGAAACATTACATTGGGCAGATGAACTGGGAAATAGTAAACTAGGTCAGTGTAGTAGAGTTGCTTTGGCCTGGGCTGTAGACAGATAAAAGTGTACATTAAAAATAGGAATTAGCTTGGAAAGCAACAGTGAAGCTTAAAAAAACAAACAAAAGTCATCAGCATACCTGATACGATCTTTAATTCTGCCATGTAAATCCAGTGCCACAACTTACAGCTTTCAATTTCAGATTTCCTTTGGTCTCAGTGGGAGATTGCCCAAATACAGATAATAGAACTCACCACAGAACAGTGTTTTTGAAGAGAGATAATTCTGTTACATAGTCAGAGTTTTCCTGAAGTTTTCAAAACGCTTCCAGTGAGAGTAACTCCTGAACAGTTCTAATGTCAAGTTCCTATTTTGATAGCAAAAACAGACAGCATGGACAGCTTTCTAATTGCGATTATTTTAGTAAAGCTGAATTTGTGACCCATATTAACTGCAAATATAAGACTATTTTCACATGAAATAATATGTACCTTTGAAGTTAACTAGAAATCTCTGCCTTTTAGTACCCGTCATTTTGTTTTTTCCATGTGGGGCAGCTATGACTCACACTACAGTAGAAAGCACATTTTTAAGCGTTCTATCATGTAATACATTTGTACCTCTACATTTTTCTGCCCACTCAGAGACTATGAAGAAGATATTTCAAGAAAAGGGCATCTTGGCAGGAGAAGAAAGAGCTTTTAAACCACATCTGACCTTCATGAAGTTGTCAAAATCAACACAGCTACGTAAGCAGGTGAGCTCACATTTCACATAGCTCAGCAGCAATCTAGAAAGTTTAATGTGGAGACGAACAAAGGAGTTGCTTATGCTATAGCATCATACTTTCTACTTTGTAACCAGCTGAAGGGGTAAGACTTGAAAATACTGATTTTTTTTTTTAGAAAAAATAATTAGTACTTCTACCATATAAACAGTGGTCCTGTACTGTACTTTAAGTTACCACTCTTGATATTCTCAGTGCAGTAATATCGAGGTCTATTTTCTTTTGTGAAACTATGCAAGACCAAAGGATGAAAGTACTTATTCAAAATTACAGAATTATTATTAGGGTGTAGATTATATGCATGCAGTTTGTTTGGATAGTTTTGTTTTGTTACTGTATAAAAGAAAATAAGCAAATAAACAGTGGAATTTATATTTGGATTATGCATAATATGCAGACTGTCAGTTCCCTCTATTGAATATGCTTCGGTGAATTTCAGAGTAGCGATGAAACACATCTTTTATATTCTCTCTTGCAGGCACTTATTTCTTGCCTATTTATTAGCTTTTTTGACAAAATACACAAATACATAGAAGTAGGTTATAACTGTGATGATAAATATATAGAAACAATACTAATATATCTAGCTTTTTTATTTCATACTGATTTAACAGTAATATTGTATAATTTAACATAAGGTATAGCTCCATAAAATTTTTTTCCTGACATTGTGTAGAATGTTTTACGTGATCCTTTAACATATTTTCATGTTATATCATATCCTTTAACAATTTTCAGTAAAAAATATTTTTAAATAAGAATTAAAGTATATAATATAAATATTTTAAGTAGATTTTTTTCCTTAAGAGTAAGCATTAAAGAAAAATACTTTAAAATTTCATTAGAAATAACTCTAAAAATGCTGAAGGTGCATATTTTAATTAAGTAGTATTGTGAAATCAATTGGAAGAAGGCAGTGAGATTTGAGATATGTCAAGAAACTTAAAGGGCACACATACTCACTCTGAAACAGAAATAAGGACTTGTCCACAGGTTGTAGGTGGTATATGATAGCTATTAAATTTGTAAGCTCACATAAGCTTTTGCTTGTATTAACAGTTGTTTTTTAAAAGTAATTTTAAAAATCCACAGCTCTTCTAGAGTATCAGCTGTTCAGTAATTTAACTGTTTGGTTAAAACATCTGAGACAATCAGGGTGAGGTTTTTGCCACTCTGTTTTTTGGTTGTTTTTTTGGCTGGTTGTTTGTTTTGTTTACATTTATCTACCTTGCATGAACTATTAGCCAGGATGCATACTTTCGGTGTTCTGATATTCACTGCTGCTGACAGAACCAGGTCAATGTCATTCCAAATCATCTTCCTTAGTCCTCCATAATGCTGGATAATGCATATGGTATTCTAAATAGACACTGTATAGAAAGATACTATGTATTAAAAATCTGTAAATTATTTTATCAGGAATTTGTCAATCCACTGTCAGGCATAAGCATTGGTCTTTACTTTCATTTTTTGTTTCATTGTGTCTGTGCATTTAGTGAGATAGTTTCATGCATTTACTGAAAACAATAAATAAAAACATGAAACGTAAAAGGAATAACTATTTTGTAGTACGTTTTAATATGATGTTTAATTGCATTTTCAGATCATACAACAGTATGAAAAACAAGGGGGAGTGGATGAAGATTACATGAGAAAGCATATAAAAGAGCAAATAGAACTAAAGTAGTTGAGTATAGTTCACAGCTATAGCTTTATAACTATATTAATTTTTTTTTAAATGTAAGTTTCCTTATTTGAAGCAATATTATGTTAAGTCACTCTCCTCATAATGACATCTAAATTCCACCAAGTTATCTTTTGGGGAAAAAAAAAATCTGTTTTTCGAACCTTAATATAGCTACAGGCATTTTTGAAATGCATATATTCTGAAAAGATTTTAACTTTCCCAAATTGTTGCTGATATTTACAAAGCAAAGAGTTTGAGAATTCAAAATTAATAAAGATCACAAGAAATCAGCTTTCCACTTTGAAGACACAGCATTAAGCTAAAAATGGTAAATGCAAAAAACTTGGAAACAGACATTAATAAAGCCTAAAAATGTGAGATAAAGTGGGTTAGAAAAGAGCTATCTGCGTTACTGGACCCCCTTTAGCTTCTCAGGTTAAAGAACTTATTTACCTACTCAGAAGTGGGAGCAACTCATTCTTCGTGGTTAGCTGGACAATTCTGAGATCAAATGTACCACTCAAAACTTCCCCAAAATAAGGAGGTACAGTGTGCCTCAAGCGGTACAGTGTGTGGAAAGAGATAAAGGGATATAATTTACTTGCACATGTTTAGTTATTTCCACGATTGATTGTTCGAATGGTAAGAATCTTGGGTTAGTATCATTATCTTCTATGCAAAGAACCTAATGAAACACAATGAAAGAAGCAACTGGAGTTTTGCACTTGAATATAACATTTCTATTCCTGCTTCCCTCACTAGCCTGCTACGTTGCCACAGGTCAGTCACAGCCCCTCTGCTTTTCATTTGTCCAGACTGCTGTTAATTTCAGGGTGTGTTGGGAGGCACACTTGATAAATGTTGTATGACGTTTGGAGATCCTTTGATACCTAGTGCTGCCAGAACTGTAAATACTGTGAAATGGATTTCATAAGTAGAAGATGACTGACAGCTAAATTGCTCTGATGACATCTGCTTAATTAGTACGGAGTATATCCTTAGCCTAGACAGTGGTTGACAAGAAAAAATGCCAAAAATATAATTTATGAATATTTAATACCTGATATTCTTCTGTACAGTATATCTTTAGAATGCTGTATGTATAGTTAGTAAAAGAGAATATATTAGTGAGAAAAATCCAGTTGTATTTACAACACTTGCAAGTGTTGTACAAGGCCTGATTCACTGTTGCCATTCATCTTCAATGGTAACATCGTCAAGATGCTAGATATTATTTTGCAGACAGTATTATTATGATTGCTTTGGAAATAGCAGTAACTGCATGATTCAGTAATTTATTCTTGTATTTTTTAATGTAAATTATGTTAAACTTTTGCCATATAGAGATAACATAAGGTACTTATTTTGTAATAATAATAATGATGATGATAATAATAATAGTAATTCCTTCATCATAAAGGAGGAAATTCCACACTGAATCAAACCCAAAGCAGTGTCTCCAAATTAAAATCTTTTTGATGTGCACTCACATTCATCTTTTTGCTATCTTCAGCTAGACATACCAGATAAGAGGTTTAATACTGATAATTATGAAGTTCATTACTTTTTTCTCATGTAAATTTTCTCTCAATTTATGTGACATTAATATTTTTGGCTTCTTGAAATCAAATATAGCTGAAGAGAGATGTAGTATACCTGCTGATGTCCTTTATTAGCCATACTGTAAGCAGTTACAGCAAGTTTTGGCAGTCAGACAATAAGCTATCTAATGTCTCTTCTGTCTTATTTAGATAAGCAATCTCAGGCACTTATGTCATTGCAGGAAAGGTTATTACTTCTATAGTGCTTACATATCATGTCTCCTGCTTCATTAATCTGTTAATGAATTTTTGTGGCACATGCATATATCAAATACTGTGTTCAGTAAAGATCCTCTGCATGACAAGAGAAGTGAAAGGGAATCCTCCCCTTCTGGTATTATTCCTTTAATGTTAAGTTTACTCAATACTCAAAAATAGAATACAAAACATGAATTTCTGTCTTACATCCCTAGTATAGTTTTCAGTTTCCTAGATTTGCAGTTTTGCTTTTATTTATACCCATACAACCCACAGTCGTATAGAACCCATATAGAACCTTATGAAAAGAGTGATTCTCAGTAAAACCAAAGCACTTCCCCTGTTTATCAGTCCCCGCTGATTCTGACCTCCAACATTCTTTTTATAATAACTCCTGCGATCTTGGCATTTTGGACAGAAACGCTGGTATAAGAAAAGCCGCAGAGCTCATTACATCCCTCTGTATTTCCATTTATCAGCCTCTATGTCAGTGGTTTGGTTGTGACAACTGTTGCTTGCAGATATGGGAGTCTGAGGCACATACTTATTTGGAATCTTTGATGCTGATCGTAAAACGGCTGAAACGATCATTTTGGCACAATAAAAAACAATAAACACTTTGCTTTCACAGTCTTATGAGACTAGCAGAAATGTTCTGTGATTTTTCTAGTTTTTTTTTAATCTGAAGATCTAACAACAGGGGCAGAAAATGCACAAACTGGGTGACCCAACAGCTAGACGAGGTTCTTGAATTCTCTTCTTTCAGTCTTCCTGCTTTCATATCATACACCATATTGCAGAGATTTGTAACTACAGTACTTGTTTTAAACAAGAAAGACATAACTATAGACAGTTTGTTACAAGCTAAAGGTAGTGTGAGGTGTTACTCATAGTGATCATTTTTTAAATTACCAAACTCTCCTACTGAACATGGTAGATATGATGTAATCTATGCTTTTACACATACCCGAATTACAGGACTGAGGCTGCAGAAGGCAGCACCTCTTTACGCATGAACTCTTCTAAGTCCACCTGGGGATCATCAAGGTCTAGGTGAAGAAACTTTTCCACAACAGACTTGCATTTTTCCATCCGATCTCCTTTTGAAGGATGATCAATACGTTTGATAGCTTTTCCATTGCGAATCAGTTCTGACACTTCCACTCCTCTTTCAATAATTCTGGCTGGCATTCCTGCTAATGCAGCGATGTTGGCAGCATGACTAACAGTGGACATGCCCTGTTTGATCTGATAGAAAAATATCAACTCATCTCCATCTTGGTGGGTCTCCATGGTCAGGTATTCCAGAAGAGGTGTGTCAGGCAGGAGTTCTAGCTGCATTAAACTGTGAAAATTAGTGGAGACAAAGACCTGCGGACACTGTGTTCCTTGACTGATCCAGTACCTCAGGACAGCAGCCAGAAGGGACAGGCCGTCCAGTGTGTTGGTCCCTTTACCAAACTCATCAATAAGTACCAAGGACCTCTCTGTGGCATTGTTTACTGCCTTGGCAACCTGGTTAAGATCAATCATGAAAGTGGAGAGACCTACAGAAACTGATTCCCTACTGTGGATTCTTGTGTAAATCCCATCAATTACTCCAATCTCTGCCTCTGCTGCAGGGACATAACTGCCGATTAGAGCCATGAATACTATAAGACCTACTTGCTTTAAGTAGACGCTCTTTCCAGATGAGTTGGGCCCTGTGATGATCTTTATTCGTCTGGTAGCCTCGCCACTGTTCACAGGATTGGCCACAAAAGTCTTTGCACATAGCTCCATGAGTGGATGTCTTCCATCCTTGATGTGGAAGCCATGGTGGTGAGTAAAGTGTGGCCGGCAATAGCCATTCTCCCGGGCCATCACTGCCAAAGCTAGCAGCACATCTAGGTGTGCAGTATACTCAATCACACTGTTAAGCACTTCAGACTTCTCCAAGATCTTTGTCTGCAGCTGGTGCATAATAAGTGTTTCCTGGTCTCTGATCTCACAGTGCAAGTCACCCAGCAGGCTGTCTAGCTCCTTAGTCCTAGCACTTCTGTAGTGCAGTTTATCCTCTGACAAGAACATGAAGTCCAAGCCTTCGATTTCAAAGTCACTCTTATCCACCATAGTTGGTAGCCGTGGAATGGAGAGAAGGAAGCCAATCAAAGGAATGTAGATCACACAACAGGAGGGAATATGATTGTCCAAGGTCTCCAATTCTTTTCGTGCCACTTCTGTAAGGAAGTCTGACAGTCCCATCAGCTTTCGTTTCTTCTCATCGATGGTGGGGTCCACATTGGGTCTAACAGTGAAGCGGTTCTCTGAGATGCTGCCTTCAAAGTCCACCACTTTGCTGATTAGACTAGCAATGTAGTGCAGATCATCAGTGAAGACACGCGAAATAGTCTGAAAGAGTTCAATAGTGTTGGGCAGAGAACGACACGTGTCTCTAAGGCACACTGCACTATACACTGTCTTATAAAGTGCTTGCCAGTCATTAACTTTTGTGTGGGAAAGAGTCATTCTTTTTAGAATAAGAGGCACATTTTTAATATTCTTGAGGCAACCTTGAAGAGTGAGGACTGTTTCATGGTTCTGAGCCAGCAGGAAGAAGTGGATAACATCTAGCCGTTTGTTCAGCTCTGTCAAGTTCCGAGTAGGTCGTGTGAGCCACAGCCTCAGCAGTTTTGCTCCCCATTTGCACCTGCAACGGTTTAAAATTCCATATAAACTGAATCCTTCTTTTAATCCACTGGACAGCTTGTACACAGAAGGATGGATATCACTTTTAAATATCTGCAGGACACAGTAAGTGTCTTGGTCCATATTGACAATATCTGACAGCACAAACTTTTTAAAGGCCAAAATAGGAACTGCAATCGTGCTTTCTTCGAGCTCAACTCCAACTCTTCTCCTGTCTAGGAACTTAAGGAGTCCCCCTAGGGCTCGTATCATGAGTGGGCTCTCAAAAGGGATGATTGAGGACAAGTAGAGAATTTTCTCTGTTGCAGTCATATGAGATGGGATAAATGGAAATTGCCTAGATAGGATCCGTTGCTTGCTGACTTCTAGGCCAAAATCTATGTTAGGAAACAGGACAATTTCTGGTTTTCCTATATCTTTATCACCAGCAGTAGCTGTTAGGTTGGTCAGGAATTTGGCAATATTCTGGTCCTGTTTTGCACTGGTCACTATGCATTGAGGATTAACTTCCCCAATCACTTTATGCAGTAGCTTGAGGTCTTCATTATCAGGTATGTCAGGCATGAAGTAGACCGAGCAATCTTCTGTATCATAATAAGTAATTGCAAGCTGCCCTGCATACCACAAAACAGACATGTGTGTCTCAGAGCACTCTTGGTCCTCTTGTTCGGGCCCAAGTGGCGGTGGCAAGGCACAACTAGTAGCTGATGTGGCACTCATTCTGTTGGAGAAAGATATTTTTATTCACAACTCATCCAAAAAGTCCTGAGACGTAACTATAATTGATAACAGCAGGTTAACACTCATTCTTCCAACCCTGGAGAAACTAAGATGCTACCAGGAATTAAAGACAAACGTCACCTGTTCAAGTGAAAAGATGCAGCCAATAACTACAGCCGCCATCTTGCTTCCAAGCAAGGTGTGACTGAGCTAACTACCAGCAATATTGGAATAGTTTTACAGTTTTCCTTTGTATCCTTTATTCTAGTAAGTATATATGTATGCCCAAATACCCATAAATACAGTAATGTACATGCACATGTATATACATGTACAAAATCATCCTCCCTCAGAGGTACGGGACACCCACGTGCACTGACCACAGCTCTTCACAACAATGCCACATAAACTCGTCATCGTTTCAGGGTCCTACCCCACTATTTATGCAGCACCATCACATAGTACCAGTTTCTATACAAGTACGTAAGTACTGCTGCAGGGACCGACCATACCAATCAGTTTCCCCTATAGAGTCCACAGTCACTGTCTGCAACCCACTTCCAACCCTCTCCCGCATCTTCCCCCCTCTACTCACCCTCCTCACCACAGACGGGCAGCTCGTCTCGGCTGCTGCGTCTCCTTGCAGCCCAAAAGTTTTATCTCGACCCGCTTCCCCTCCCTCTCCGGGCCGCCGGTTCGCGCTCCCTGCCCTCAGGCCTCCCCGCCGCCGGGGCCTGTCAGGAAGGCGCCGCAGTGGGGCGCTGAGCCCAGGCCGCGGCCGCCATCCCGCCCCTGCCGCGCTGCCGTTAACCGCCGGTCGCCCCCCGCTGCCGGGGGCCCACAGCAGCCCTCTCCCGGCAGCAAGGCCCTGCCGTCATGCGGGGAATGGCCCCTCAACCTCCCTTGCGGCCTCCCGGCTGCATGGGAGCACCCCTATCCTCGGGGCTCAAGCTCCTCCCGCCGGCCCCTGCCCCGTCCTCGGCAGCGGCTCGCTACCTCCCTCCCGGGCCTCCTCGCAGCCCTGCGCTGAGGCTGGGGGAGAGGAGGCGGTTGGGAGAAGCCCCTGAGCAGCCGGCCGGCAAGGGATACCAAGTATCTGCTCCCATGCAGCATCTCCGTGACCTGCCTCTGCACCGCCTGCCAGCAGTGCTCCAGCGGGACCCATGGCCGTCCCTACCCGCTGCCCAGCTCCCCACTGCTCACCTTTTTCACCCGTTGCAGCTTCTGCAGTTCACTTAATAAGCTACTTTGAGCAACTGTAAATGAATCTTCATATGCAGCCCTCACCTTCGGAGAGCTGGATGTGTGGTGCTGGGAGTTGGGCATTTTGGCCGTGGGGTTTGGTACATGGAAACTGAAGCTGCTTGTGGGAGGGTATTGGGCGCCTCGCTTTGCAGCCGTGATAAGGCCTGTCACCACTTGAGCCTCCCTGCCCCTGGTTCCATGAAGGGGCAAACGCCGCCTGACCGCCTGCTGACAGCAGCCATGGGGACTTCATGCAGCTGGAGGGTTTAACTGCATGGTTAAGGCTGAACCTTCCCCGCCTGCATACAGAGGAGGTGCAGACAGAGAGTTAACAGACATGAGAGGGCTACCAAGTGCTGTCTCCTTGGTGCCCTGCCAGTCTTTCAAGAGCTCCACATACAACGCCTCTCCAGGCCCACATTACACAACCATGTCCCTTTACAGGCATCCGTTCACTTCAGTGCTTCCTCAAGGGGCAGGTGTCTTCTTCCTCCCCTTCCAGCACCAAACATTTCAAAATGGCCTCTCAAGTACTCTTGTTTCTCACCCTCCCTCAATTATAGCATATCTCTGTAATCAGCATCTATAACTTTCCCATGGGGTAACAACTCCTCTCTTTCATCTCTACTGCTCCAGACTCTTTCAATTAAGAAATGAAATGTGACCTTCCCATGCACCTGCATTGTTTCATGCTTTCATGTCTCATTACCATCAGCGCTCCAGAAATTGCTCCAAGTTACTAAAAATATCATAGTTTTCCCATGGCTGCTTTTCCAAATATCTTTCCGTAGTGCATCACAAGCATAACTCAATTCCTGAGCATTCAACATTTGATTCACATGTTACCAATCTCTTTTTGACAAGCACCATCCCAACCTCTTGCAAATGCTATTTTTTTATTGGAGCGTGAAGTGGTGATTTTGATCTTTTCCTCATTTTGTTCCACGAGTACTCAAGGCGTCACATTTTGACAAGTATTCTCCTGGCTGAAAAGGTCTTTTTTTATTATTGATTGATGTCTAAATGTATTTCAAAGAACTGTCAGCCAAAAAGCAAAGAATGATGATTTCATTTCAAAATAACCTTAGTACATAAGGACTAACCTGGCCATAGATTATAAAATTTTAAGTAATGACAGTGAGGCTGGAATAAAAGTAGACTTCCAAGGAGGTCGTGTACCCGAAATGAAAAGCATCGACCACTAGATGTCATCGTTTCAGAGGTTAAGGAAATGGAAAGATATTTCTGACCTTCACTAAATTAGGCTTTAGGGGACCAAAAGCCTCTAAATTAAACTTTAGAGAACCAAACGTGCAAGTGCTTACTCAAGCAAAGTGCTTGTCAATAATTTTGTACCTAAATAAAAGCTCAGTAGGCATAACAACACTGAACCCATCTTACATATGAGTAATTGTAAATGAAGCATCAGAAGAAGTGCGCGAGTGTGATTCTCAGATGTGATACTCACATGAACAGATATAGTGTAAGGGTGTGAGGAAGGAGACGGTGTCTGTCCCCGTTAGGGTGTCTGATGAAGGACCTTTTCAGTGCAGAAGGGGATAATAAGAAAAGGAAGAAGCCCTAAACAACACATATAGAGACACAGACCTGACCAGCATAAGATAAGGGAGGCAGCAGCAAGAGCCAAGGCTGGTCAGCCACATGGACTGATATGGGCATGTGGAGTGTGGGGATGTTTATTTCCATAGGATTGTCTGGTTGAGGACCTTGTCAAATGGGATGGTAGAGGAAAGGGGGAAGCCATAAACAAAATATACGGAGACACAAACCTGTCAGACAAAAGAAAGAAACAAACCTCATCAGTCACACTGATGGGCTATCAAGAAACCTCAGGCAAACCGGGACTTTGTTGGGGATGTAAAGCTGAGGGTCCAGGGTGCTGGGAGGGGTCGGTGGGACTGTGCAAACGGATGGGGGGTGTGCAGGGGAAGGGGATGGGGAGGAACAAAGAAGGAGTGGACAGAATGGGGTGTAAAAGCGGCCAGTCCAGTGTAAAACGGGGCTGGTGGGTGTGCTTGTCTGACAAAGCCAGTGAGCTGGGTACTGGCTGCTGTATCTTCCCCAAACCTGGTGTGTGTGTGAGGGGTGTGGGTGTTCACTACCAAACCTCAAGCTGGACCAGCCGGCAGGTGGGGGACCTGTGGGGTGGGTAAGGGGGCCTGGGATCTGGGCAGGAGTGCTGGGCGGACAGAGGGGCCGTGATGGTGCTTGGGGCATGCACGAATGTGCGTGTGCTTGTGAATCTGGCGAGAGTCATGTGCACGCCTGCACTAGTGACCTTCTGTCTCTGCTGGGGGCTGTCCACACTTGTGTCTCATGTGAGCCATGCATGTGGCTGCTGTTGAAGGCAGCGCCTTGTCTGTGGCAGCCTGTGTAGCTGGCTGTGTCCATGTCTTCTGAGCAGCAGGTATATCCATCAGAGTCCTCTGAACCCAGGCACCAGGCTGGGCTCCAGCAGCTGGGCAGTAGGGAGTCCTGGGCTGGAGCTGCTGGAGGCAGCAGTCGCTCCTAACATCCCTTAGCATACAGTAACGATTTTTAAAAAGCAAACAGCATTATTCTGAGGTAGATTGAAGGAGAAAATACTGTCTTTCTACAGAGATCATCTATTTTTATTGAAAATACAATGGAATGAGAAGCCCTAAACTCTTAAAATAACTACTGAAATAAGGTTTTCTGAAAACAGCCTAATACAATATTTATTATGTTCCACTTGGTATATGCAAAACTACATAATGATACTGATATTATAAATCACTGTAAGTTGTTTAGATTTGCTGAGATAAAAAGCCTAGTGCTTGTTAAATACGACCACATTTTCCTGTTTGGTGATTTTAAAGATCCAGAAAACTGTCCTTGACAAACATTGGAGATTCTTCTTTGTAGTAGCATGCCCACTGATGACAGCAAGAATAATTTCCAGTTACATGTTCTGTGAAGACTGTTGCAAACTATTGGAAGTTAACGCAGTTGTAGCATTGTGTATGTTGATTTGTTTCCTACAGGACTGAAGAGGGAGGAGTAGAAAGGTGTAATGACACTTTTATTTCCTTGTTTAAGTTCTTTAGCAGACAGTGCTTAACTAAAACAGAAGATCTGGCATATTATTTTTTCAGTATTCTTTTTGCATCTTGAAGTAGTTTTCCATCCTATCTATACCTCTGCTTAAAATGAAAACTATAGGAATTAAATATGAAAATTCAGTCTTCTAGTAGAATGCCTAATTGAATTTTATGTTGCTATTTAAAGGTGAAAAAAATTGACTCAAGCCTGTATGAAGATTTTAAAAGCCATTATTTTGGAGATGAAATCCTGCACCGCCTAGATCTTTGCTCCATGTTGAAAAAAAAGCAACCGAACGGTTACTACTACTGTGAGTCCTCTATTGTTTTTGGTAAGTACATCTTCTTTTTCCTCTTATATCAATTGTGTCTATAAGTTATATGCCTGAAAAGCCATTTTTTCCGCAGTGTATGTTAGGTGATTCTTGTAATAATATCCATGGAGTCTGACAGAAGTCTATCCTTTAATCCTCACTCTCCAAGAACACTGTGCAGTGCTTATTGCTGACAGCTGAAGTTTATTTTCAACTGTCTGTCCCCAGAATCCAGTTCCATTTCTCATCCTAAAATGAGTGTTTAAGATAAGTGAGATGTATCACTCTCCAGAGCTGCTCATCTCTCTGTTGACTATAAAGACAGCCTGTGTGACTAAGTTAGATTAGATGCAGTAATTATAGATGATTAAATCTAAGTGAAATGTCTCTGGTTTGGCAGAGATGTGACCTTGCTTGGACTATATTCATATACAGAGAGAATTTCAGTGGTACAACAGATTTCATAATTGTTCAGAATACCATCAAGACTTTAAACACTGCACAGACACCTTGGCTAGATCATTACAATGCTAGAAATCACAGTTGTGTCCTCTTGCTTTATCTGAACAGAAGCTTCACATCCCTATGATTAATATTCTAGGCTTATCTTCTCGTTTCTGCCACAAGTCATGTATAGCTGGAACTTCAGGTGGTACACATAGAAGGTCTGTGGACTGAGAGACTATGGGATAATGGCTTGTACAATAAACCTCTCTGTGACGGTTAGTTCCCAGTAGCTGATAGTGGATCTTGGGCCTGCTATTAGTCATATTAAGAACATGAGTTAAAACACTCTAAGTGGAATAACTAGGGAATGTTGAGGATTTTTTCTTAAATGCAGTCACCCCTTTAAATCTAGGAGTATATTGTGTGATGTGTTGGGAATATTTTTAAAAATACCATTCCTGCACCTGCACAACTTTAAGAAATCAAATGACATGGGAAGATGGTCAAGTAGTAATACAAAACACAAAGTTTTTTATATTAATTGCTTTTTTCACCTGTCCTAATTAGGCTGATTCTTTATATATATCATGTTAGAGGTGAGTCTCAAAAGACGGGTTTATAGCAGGGAACAGATTATGGTCTTTGGAGGTCAGTTTATATTTTTTCTTCTTTGTACAGGTACAGCTTGGTTTTTATGTTTTTGGGATTTTTTTTTTTGCTGCAGTCATGTCAAAGGTTGAATGTAGTGGTGTTAGAAGACATGGGATACTGAAATTCATACCGAAAGTTCATGTGAAGACTTAACTTTGTCTTTTTTCTTTAGAAATAGAAATTTAGAAATAGAGCAAAACTCTATTTGGCATGTCGTCAATGAGCAATAGCTCCATCTCAACAGTATATGGACTGTCTTAATAAATCTTAATAAAGCAAAGTCTTAACTTTGACCTACTTAAGGAAAAGAGATGATCTGTTCTTGTATGGATCCTCTAATAATAGGAAAGAAATATGAAAAATCTTTTACAAGGAGCCGCAACAATAAAACACTTTCTTAAAGACTATGATAAATTTGCTCTCATACACCTTGCAACATTTTCCAGATTTCTGTTAATAAGCAGAAAGAGAAAAAAAAAAAATTGACCAGAAATCATTCCAACAAGCGAATTATTCAGTGGATCTAACATTTCCCACTCCAAAGCATACTAGCCTTAGTAATAAAAATATACATGACGAAGGAATGATCATACCCTCAGAAAGAAAGAATAAAACATGCAACATCTTCTAAGGGAAATCTTCTAAGACCGTTGCCATCCCAACTAGCTGAATAGAAATGACTTCACTGGAATCTTTTCTTGTGTGGACAGTTTTAAAGGAAAGCCCTGTCTTCATCCTCAAATAATAATATGGAATCTCTCAAAGATGAAAACTTCTATTTGTTATGAAGATACATCCTTAAGGACTAAGAAATCTCACAAAGATGAAAATTTCTATTCGTTATGAAGATACATTGTTAAGGACTAAGAAATCTCAGGAAGATGAAGACTTTATGAAGGTACCGTGTCCATCCCCAAATTCTGCAAAACCTCTAAACGTATGGTGAGCATAAAATAAAAGGAAAACTTCTGATCCAGGTACCTCTTCTAGTTGAGCTAATTTTGATGGAAAGACCTAACTTTCAAAGGCTTATAATTGACAGAAATACATGCGAGTAATGCATTATACTCCATTTTTCCTAAGCACATACTGTTTTTTTCATCATCGTAAAAACTATATCTGGTTAATAGGCAGCTTATATGTGGTTATACTTGGTGCCTCGTCTGCTGTTTTTCAGCTGCTTTTCAAGACCTGGATTCTTAATGCTGTCAAAACTAACACTATGTTGGAGACAAAGGGCGTTCGTGAGCAGTTAGTACTATTTCTAAATACCTGTTGTTTGGACTAGCTTTACATAAATACCGCTATTAAAAGTTAGTGCTGGTTCCAGGACTCCATATAGGGCTTTGGTGGCAACTTGGTTTCTCCCGTGTGGTAACTTGTTTCCCTATGCTGCAGATTGCAGGTGGAAGTGCTCACTGGTCTTGAGGACTGTTTTGAGGATGTATGATTAAATACCTATACAATGCTTTAAACATGTCAGGCACTTTGCAAATGCTAAATACTATTTCCTGTTAATGTTTTTGTTTGCACTTCGGGCCACCTTTATTTAGCTTAGGTAAACTGTTACAAAACAAATCAAAAGCAGTACAGAGGAAAAAAACGTGTAGGATGTCTGTTTAAATTAGTGACAACACTACTGCAAAATCCAGACCAGTCAAAATTAAAGTGAGATATATTTATACCTATCTATCTGTCTATATTATCATATTCATTACCTTGTGTTATGCATATCTCATAGTTATGTTTATTTCTATGTATATAACTATATATCTAATGACTTCTGTACATGTTTGTACATTCAGATATGTATTTATGTGCATCCAAAAGCTTAGCGAAATAGAAATTACAAGATTATTTAACATGGTATAAAATTTTTCATTTGGGTGAAATTGAGGCTTCACTATTCACAAATACACTTCAGAATAATTTGGAACATGTATCTGATTAAGGAATTTGGTAAATAACTCATTACAAATAAAAGCTGTTTAGTAGTATATTTGGTAGATATTGACAGTGTTCTTTTAAAACATTTGTTTAAATCTCTCTTCTTGAACTTGTCTTGTTACTGACATCTCAGAATGCTAAAATGAGACAGTCAGTCTTTCAGCTGTCTTGTGAATATGAGTCCCATTAAATGGTTTATAACAGCAGTCAATCAACTGGTATTCAAAGCAAGAATCAGATGCTTGTTTTGCTTTAACTCAATCCTGGTGTGACAATGCGTAAAGAATTTATGGGAAGTGCATTTTCACAGTCCAAACAGGATTCTCCTCTGAATTATTTTTACATGAGTACTACACCTGGCTTTCTCTAGCCATGGTATTTGAATGGATGTTCCTCACTGATACCGCATTAAGAAAGTGTAGTATTATTATCCCCACTTTTCTCAGTCCTATATGGAGATAAATGCATCTTGCCCAGATTCATACATTTAATTTTTCTGGATTTGTACACGTTAATATCTATTTATCTAAAGCCAATAGGAGAAGGAAAACAGCTATATTGGAACAGTGTTTAAATGACTTATTTTTTAATTTCAGAGAAGAAGAAACTATATTTTAATGAATTTTGAAAAACTAGTTTTAAGATGTTTTAAAATGTGATTTGAATAGGGTTTTTAGTAACTATAGGTAGCTAGGTTATTAAAATAAACACAGGAGGGAGTTAATGCAGTTTTATTAATACATCAGAAACAGTGAAATTTGAAAATTACTTAATACAGACAAAACACTGTATTGAGCTCTAGTTCTTTCTACGTGTACGTGTACTCAAGCATCTTCTTTCCTTGAAGTGCACAGAAAATACAAAAACAGTATTTACTTTTTGTTGCCTGGAGTTCAGACCAGACTTGAGTGTTATTCATCTAGTAAGATGAAAAGATCTAAAAAGGGATCAGAGCTAATGTTAGAAACAGAAATCCATATACAACAAAGAAGAGTTGCATACTACCATAGCTGATAAGTGCCACAACACATATCAGCTTGGTAGCTGTGCATTTTAAAAGCATGTTTAAAAATATGGGAAGCGTAAAAGCTTGATATGAATAAAGGCAGTGGTGAAACACCTGCTGAGCTGCAGCAATATGCACAGCAGGGTAAACAGGCTTTGACAATATGTTACGGAGTAGCATCCACTATCTTTAGCAGAGCCTGCAGACATCTGCACCAGAAAATTTCTCTGCATCTCCATGCCAGCACCACAGGGTATGTATTCAGGAGTTAAAATTTGACGTGACAGTGACAATAATGTTGAAGCTTCATCCTCAAAGTAGAGTTCAGTTTATTCTTTAAAGCAAACAAACCAGCAAGCCAACAAAGTGTCCTTCTTCAGAGCATCCACCTCATGGCAGCTGTTGTGCGTCACTTCAAATCCCAAAGAAGACCAGTGAATGCTGGAATGAGTTGAGCTTCTCAATATATACTCCTTCACCTGAATGATTGGTCAGTTCTTTGTATCATGGTGAAGATGTTCAATAGACCCTCTGACCATAAAAGGGAGCATTATGTAAATCTTCTTATGTTAAATATGCCTTTAGCATTAAGTATCTCACTTAAATATTTTCAGGATCCATTCATGAAGATTTTTCTAGACTTGTTTCGAAAAAAAATTGTTTATAGTAATATAATGTAAAATGAGATTATATACACATTAAAGAAAGTTATCACATGCCAATGTGCATTCAGCCTGCAAACTGTGATAAGGTTCTCCTGAGTGGCTAGTAAGGAGAAGTTTATATATCAGACTTCCTCTGTGCTATCTCTGAGGTAGAGAAACTTCAAGAAGTCTGTTCCTTGGTAACCACCCAGCAGGTTACTCTGACTTTCTGCACAGCCAGAACTCATATATCTGGAATGTGTGCCAAGTTGGAGGTTAAAGTGCTATTACAGTTCCCCTTAACCCTTGCAATCTAGCAGTAGCAATATGGAAATTGAAATATCAGACTACAAACATCTGTTTTATCTGGATAAAAGCATAATAACATGGTAAAAGGTAATGCTTCTTGCTGCTCAAATTATACCTCAAACAGGTGCCTTTTTAAGTAGCCAAACATTGGTGGGTCGATTTACATTTCAATGGAACTATGTACAAGTTTGGTGTCCAGTCTGACCTTGTCATCAAGGTACCTTCTGCAGTCTCTCTGAAATGGGAGACACCTACAGAAAGTCATTCATCCCATCCTAAAATGTGTGTGTAAGACAGGCAAGATCTAAGAGGTGTCTAAGATAGGCAAGATGTGAGTCTAAGATACGCTACTTGAACAGTTGTTAATATTTGTTAATTAGCTTGCTTGTTAATTTTATGTATGTATATATAAAGATAAAAATTTTCAACTAAATGACAAAAAGATGCATTATATTTGCAAGCTTTCTGAGGGAGATCAATAACATTATGAACGGAACATGTTACAAACAAAATTTATTCTTGCAGATTGCTGCTAGTAGGCTAGTTGAATTGTTTAAGTAACTTTTTAGTTGCTTAAACTTTAATAACCTTGAGTAAGGATTTAGTGGTGCAGTTTATGCTTTCACATTACATTTTATGATAGCCAGGCAGCTCCTCAACACCCATGTCTCAAAGAAAAGATGCTTCTGGTCGTACCTTGTATAAGAGCTCTCCAGACTGAAGATAAGATTGTCAGCAATAAGTTTTGGGGATACCCACCAAAAAGAAAGAATCAGAAGAAAGAAGAACGGAAGAAAAGACTCATCTGTACCTGAAACAGAAAATAGATATGATAATGTCACTTTATGAACTTAATACTGAGAAGAAATAGAAGACTGAAAATAAAAGAATTGGAAACCACTTGGTAGTTGGATAGATTGTCAACATCCCTCGGTTTGCTCTTTTTAAAAAATGCACTTACAGTGTCAAGCAAAAAATACAGTTATATTTTGCCTTCATCATCAAAGAAGAAGAGGGCTCAAATACAGTCTGCAATATGAAGTTTGCCCAATTTGTCTGAAATCTTTTTAAAGTGGCACTGGCTTAAATGAAGAGAAAGACTGCTGTTTGTCTCCTTTAGATACTCTCCTGCTTCTCTTTCTACAGCTGGTTTGACCTAAATGTGATTGATTTTATTCATACAGCAATGAAACATTTTCTCACATTTGAAACAGCAATGGTAACCGAGTAAATGTTGTTTTGATTGTCCAGATTCTACATCCTCCAAAATTATGCATATGGTGTGTTGGTTTCTTTTACTCTCCTTCTTACTCGCATGACAGTGAATCACTTCTTCTAAAATAATGAATCATTCTTTGATTTTATCTGTTATCTGTCCTTCTTTCTTCTTTTTCTATAATTTCAGAATACCCCTAGGTCTGTTTCTTTCACTCGTTAATTTTTCTTTCCTTGATAGTCTATTTGTAGGCTAGCTTCTACCTTCTCTACTCTATTAGGTAGTGAGTAACCACTCTTGAGTTTCTTGCATATCTATGGCATTCTTCCTAAATTTTAATTAATAATATGGCAGTCATACTGCTTTTGGATAAAAATGTCTTGGGCAGCTTCCCAGGGGCTATTTTTTAACATTTGAAATTCGTAATTAATTCACTGTTTGTGATGAGTTTATCCACAGCTGCTGCAATTTTGTGCATACAGTATACTAAACTCTTTGCTTACATAAAAAGCAACAGATATTGTGTGCTAATCAGTAAAGTCTTTCCCTGAAGCACTATTTCTTAGCAGAGTCATGTGGTAGAATATTGACTTATAAAAATGATTCTTTTAAACATGGCAGAGAAACACTCACGTTTTAGTTAATAACCTAGAAGCCGGGCTTTTTATGGACTAGAAAGTGGCGATCCAGTGGTTTCTTACACACATCAAATATTTTCCATTCACTACTGAGAACAGGGTGGTGGTCCCCTATTGATTCCTTTTTGCTAGTCTTACATTAAAACTTGATGGATGTTCTCTTAACTCTAGCGACATATCTCATCTTGTATTGCTACATTGGGCAGCTTCTTTTGTATTTGATAATTTTCTGCTATTGAAACATTGACCATTAGTATAGCATTTTTCATAATGAGTTAGCATTTTTATATTAACTTTGTAATACCAGTTAAAAGCGATATTGATAAATTCTGTGTGTGGACAAGGAGGTGAACAAACTGATTGAGAGGGAAATAACCAATGTAAATATGGTTTGAAAGTGGAAATTTTAATTTCAGAATGATATTTCATTGTTTTGAGGGCAAATTCTAATGTTCCTGACTTTGAGCTTTAATGCTGGCAAATGTGTAACAAACTTTTTATTAGAAAGTCACAGGGAGCTTTAAAGACAGGAATATGATGTTTAGTATTCAGTCATGCATCTCCTAATAGTGAAAGTAAGTAAAGCTTTCTCATCACATTCCGTGATTCTGTGATACGTGATTCTGTGATTATGAGGTATGTAGTATTTGCTTTATTGTACAGGGTAATTTGTGCCATTTTCTTTTAAAAATACCATAATGTAATTCTATTCTAAAGGCTATTGTCCTTTTATTTTTCAACAAAAAGGTGTTTGAAGTAGTGATGTGTTTTCATGCCAGAGCTGTTATCGGTAGTTGGAAATAAGTGAAAATAAGATTTTCCACAAATGACTTTCAAAAATATGTGCAGACTATGAGATAAAACTGATGAAGTAAATCTGACAGGAAAACACAAAAGCATATTTGACATCAGTAGGAATGTGATTCATGACTGAAAATTTAGCTGAGTGTATAAAAAAGGCAGAATTGATTTTTCACAACATAACATAGTATGCTATAAAATACAATTTAATAATGTCCAGCAGCTTTTTTGTATCTTAAGTATTTCTGCTTTAAAGACATTTTTCCTCAAGCAGACTTTGGTGTCCAAACAACTAATTTATTGCTAAATTTAATATATTAAAAATACATTGAAAATATGTAAAACATTAATTTCAAGATATGTTAATTGCAAAAAGTAAACAGACCACCTAGGAGGTGAGGAGTAAATTAAATATGTAATATTCTTTCATTGAATAGATCAGTAAAAGATCTAAAAATTACTTCTTATTCTTAAAATTTTCCTAGCTAGGATGTCGCTTTTGTTGATACGTATTTATTGTATAGTCTTAACATCAAACGGAAGGTATGTTTGATTTACCATAATTGAATTAAGCTCTTCTGCAGTTCCTGTGAGGGGGGGGGTTCAGTAGTTCGAAGGACATGGAGTGAAAGGAAAACCAGTTTTCCATTGTTCAAATGTCAGCATTTTTCAATTGTTGATGGTTAGTGCAGATCTGAAGAGCTTATCCAGTGTGCTGCATGTTTACACAGAAAGGGTCTGCTGAGCTTCCTACCTGATCCCTGTGAAGTATTCTAAAATAAGACATGGTTGCAGATCAATAAAGATCAGTACTTCAGGAATAACACAAACACTGCCATAAAAATTTAGTTGTTGAGGAAAAGGGCTTTGTTTTGCTTAATACCACAACTTACGTTTCTCTTTCAAACAGTACTCAGCAATGAACAGAAACAGGTCATAATTTCATTTCCAGTTGTTTTCTTATTCTAGGCTGTACATAAAATATTTTTGGAGCCCCTTGTATTTGTAAAAGTAGTTTCTTTTCAGTGGAAATCATTTCAAGATAAAATGTGACAGATTTTAAAGAAGCATTGTTAGTGTGGCATATAGCGTCATATAGAAAGCAGCAACACACTGTTTTTTATGGAAGTAGTAGAATGTAAGAGCAAGACTACATCAACCACAAGCTAAAACATGCCATTATTGTCTTAACAGTAGTAGTCTGCCAAATTACTTGGAAGTTTTAATCTGTTCCCAAACACATCAGAAAGGGCCATCACAGTACCTGCTGTCTACATAGTATGTGATCTTGTATTTTTCAAACAAAGCTCAAACATTTAAGATCTGAATTAATATTTAATGACAGGAGAGAAATCTGAAACACCTCTCTGTTTATAGGACAGTTATACAGATCTGTTGGATATGAATGTTTGGAGGGTGTTATTCATGAAGTATAGAGAACTTTCTGGGAGGGTGCAACATACAATTCATAAACATGTTGCTTTATTACACAGGTGAAGAGTTTCTATTTCTTCTTCGTGAAGTATGTTTGAGTTTGCATGTAGGCCCTTATTGGTCACCCATCCAGCTGTGGACAGTCCAGCATTGGGCTTAATCCCCCTGCCCAACAGCTTGAAAATTTACCAGAGGACGTGAGTTAGAATAGAACCATTGTAGGCAGAATGGTCCCAAACCTTGCCATTTACAGCCGATAATAAATGGCTAAGCAATGCATAAGAAATAACTTTTTTATGCTGCCTTTCATTCTATGTGAACATTACTCTGCTGTTCCATTGCAAGATTAAATGTGTTAACCACTCATGACATAAGCTATCTGAAATGACTTTAGTGGTTTAAGGTACCCTGCTTGCTTGTGCTGTGGAACAGACAAGGACTGTTCAGGATCAGGTGGAGATGACAATGCTTAATAAAGATGTTCTTCCTAATTCTCAAGTGTTGGCTGCCATCTCTAGGCTGATGCTATGGTGTTTAACTACGTACTAATTTCTACGCAAGCATTAGTAGGTCAGGAGACTTATGTGGCCAAAGCTGTGGTACCAGACGTAGGTCAAACATGCATACGTACTCATACTTACTAGACATACTTACAGACACCTAAACTTAGGCTTCCATTTTTTTAAGTTTCTAAACATGTCTACACTATTTTCTGAGTCAGTGTGGACTCACACCGCTTGCATTCTGAGCAGATATCTGGGTGCACGTGGTTGGCATAGTGCTGAGCTTGACAACTTGAGTTGCCACCATAGGTTCTGTTCACCTGGATTTGGGTCAGCTATGAGTACAGGAAGAGTGAGCTCCTCTTGTCCTCTCTAGACTGCATGGTTTTACTTTAGGTAAATAGCTTGATTTCTGAAGTGCTGAATACTACAGTTGACCCTTTAGCATATACTTTTAAAAACCTCTGCTGTAACTTGTCTTAAAGAATCCTGAGTAACCGTCCACAGCCTGCAGATTACAGCAGAAAGTAATTGCTGACTGAAGACTGTTTAAAAAACCTTTTACCTTTGAAATCACTTATTTAGGGAAACGGTGAAAATACCACAATTGCATTTTAATACCTAGGCACTCTTTCCATAACTTGTTTTTTTTTTTAAATGTTTAAGGTGTTTTGAATCAGAAACCCCAGATACTGAACTTTATTGCTTTAATCAAGAGAACAAACAAAAGGCTTTCTTACACATAAAACTGTTCCTAATTAAATACACTTGGAAAGTGGGTCAAGCTGAACAGGAACAAAGCACTCTTATTCCAAAATAAGAGCGTTCACATATGGAATTATTCAGAAACAGCTCTTAGTACTTTAAAATTCCCAGCCGCTGTTAATCTGTCTTATCTTTCAAATGCAGGCAAGCCCTATAGTTTTCCTTCCCCATTCCTATCTATTCTATTGCAAACACAAAACACATTGGATGTTAAAGATTTACATCACTTGATTAGGATGTTACACAACGTTTGGCAGAAGAGACTTGTTAGTGTATCTTTAATATTAGAAATGTTATTTTCACATGAAAGCAAGTAAAAGCAATCATTATTTTACATGGCAAATATACCTACTTATGGATGTACTCTTTTAGAAGCATATGTTGAATTCTTTGTGATCTTTAGTACTGGTGAATTCCATTTTCTATACATTATAGTTTCCTTTCCTGACATATTACCCAAAATGTAGAGATGCTAATCTCCAAATATCTCAGTTACCATCCATATTGCAGATCAGCTGTTACCTCAGTCATTTACACCTTCCATTTGTCTTGCAGTTATCTAGTTAGCTAGTTATCTAGTCAGAGCTTCTCATACATATTTTTTCTTTTCAGAAATACATAGAGCATCTGGTTTATCTTTCTTCATAGTTCATTACCTGGATTGGTTTGAATGTACTTAGTGGTTATTTATGTTCTTGGGGATAGCTTTTCTTAATTTTGAAGAACACAAAACACATGAAGGCATACTGTTTCTCCAGATGGAATTTAAAATATTATAGTACATTTCTTTCTATATAGGCATAAAAACCACATATTTCAAAGTAAACCTAAATCCATAATTTGAAATACAGATGTGTAAATCCTAATGCCTTAGTTATTTTTAAACTGTTGTAAATAATTTCCTGATAAAGAATCATCTATATTTTTACTGCTTCTCTGTATCATGGGGCCTTTTTTGGCTTATATTACCAATTTTCACTATGATGCTGTAATTATTCAGGTTGCTTATGAGGATCAAGGGCTAAGAGATTTTAAAAATCGCATTCTTTCTGATTGTTTATCTGCCCTTTCAGTTTTAAACTCTCCAATCACATTCAGTCCTTTTCTTCACTTCTTTCTTAGTTTGGGACTTTAGTGGTACAGGGCCAGTAGTGGTGAGACTTACATAATGAAATTCTAAGGAAAAGAACATTATTTTGGAAGAATACTGCTCTGTGGTAGGGTAGATGTAAAGGTAAGAATTATACAGTAGAGTGCAATAGGCGAGTACAAAATATTTTTGAAGATTTGAATATTTTTGAGCTTCTACTTAGCATCCCTCTTGTCTAGACTCTAGATGAGTTGCAATGCTCAAACATGGAATTAGTCAGCTGCATATATTTAATAAGTTTGTCTTTTGTACTGGTAGCTATTTGACTATTGCTTTTTTACTTGAACACTTTTGTCTTTGTTGGTTTATTTAATTTCATGGAAGAATCTGTAAGGGTTGCATTCTGTCACGTGTATACATTTTTTCAATGTAAACTTATATTTGTGCAAATTCAAATGTAATGGTCCATCCGTGCAATTTTTGTGTTACTTAGGTTTTTCTGAGAAGAATATATGAAGTCAATAACAAGAATCTGTGTATGACTAACCAAAAGGAGTTTAGTTCACAGTCATCTGTGAGAGCAAAAGCTGGCTGACATTCCCAGTTCTCCCTTCCTTTCCATTTAGAATGAGTTTTCTACTTTGGTCTCAAGAAAACCTTGGAGCAGAATACCATATGACATGAGTCAGTGTTTTACTGCCTGTCCTAATCTTTTAGTAGAGACTATCTGGCACTTCTCTTCACGATGATGAATCCAACAGATTCACACACAGGCAGCCGTGGTTTAGCTGGTATACTCAGAGTAGAACTTAACAGTTTAGCGCATTTGCTATCTGGAAAAGATTGTACTCTATGTATCAGCTTTCGCTGGTGTATATATGGGCTTAACCTTGTACTTACTGCTTTAAATTACATAGCACATCTCAGATGAAAGCTACGGGGTTGCACATAAATCAGATAAAACAATTCAAACAAGAGGGCAGTCTGAAGGGTCCATACTTGATCTCTGTTTGAAACTCTAGGGAGAGACTGCTGAATTTCTGAAAATAGCTGCTGAAGCTGCATGACGTATAAAGCCAGAGATGGTTCCATAGTCTAGCCTGATCTCTGCTATAGCATGGGCTGTTAGCCCACCTGGCCTTTCGCTGAGAGGAATGGGTTTAGGTAGGCTGAAAAGATGATGCTCCTATGGAGTCTCACAGGTGTGTGGTGCAGGTGTGGAACAAGGACGTTTTGTCAGTGGGCAAAGCCCTGGCAATGGTGGAGAATTAACTGCTTGGAAGACTAAGCTGCTTTCTCACCTCATTGGCATGGAAGAAGCTAGAATTCCTCTGGGCATCAGTCTTGGTCATTGGTCTGACTTCCTGCAATGTTTCATACGTGTGCACTAGTCAAGCACTTAAAATTGAGGATTCTCTGCACTGAACCTGGTTACTGATGAGAGCACCCTTCCCTCCTCCTGCGCCACTCATAGACCTTCTTCCCACTATGGCTGATATTTTCGAAGGACTGTTGGCTGTGAAAGGAGAGGATGTATTTAAGGATATATTCAAATCTAGAGATTCCTTTTCTGGAAAGCTTTGAGGTGAAATGTGTTATTTCAAAGGAAAGGGAGTCGGGGTTAATCCTTTTCTTTCAGAATATTTTTTTTCTTTATAATCTGAACAAACAGATTGGTTAAGGTGTGTTCCTTGGTTAGCTGTACAGTTTACTAAAGCAATGTCGTGGTTTAACCCCAGCCAGCAAAAATAAACGCCACGCAGCCGCTCGATCACCCCCCCCCGGTGGGATGGGGGAGAGAATTGGGAGGGCACAAGTAGGAAAGCTCCCGGGTTGAGATAAAAACAGTTTAATAATTGAAATAAAACTAAGTAGAACAGTAATAATAAAAGTGAGAACAACAACAATAACAGAATACACAAAGCAGGCAATGCACAACACAACCGCTCACCGACCGCCGACCGCGTGTCACGAACGGGGGGCGAGCCCCCCCACACACCTGGTTTTTATACTGAGCATGATGTCACATGGTATAGAATACCCCATTGGCCAGCTGGGTCCACCACCCCGGCTGTGCTTCCCCCTCCCGGTGCAAGCATCACCCAGCAACAGCCAAAGCATCAATGGGCCATCAACGCTCCTTTCACACCGAACCCAAAACACAGCACACCCCCCAGGCTACTGGGAAGAAAGTTAACCCTGTCCCAGCTGGAACCAGGACAATATCCACCCCTTATTCTATACCATCTACATCATGCCCAGGTCTCACATTTTCCCATACATTCCAATTAGTCACCGCTCCTTTTCCCTGCCTTTTGATATATACGCACACAGAGATATCATTCCCTTAGTCCATGGGCCATCCCTCTAAAACGTCCGTTGAGTTCATTTAGTCCATGACTTCGGGTTCCACCTGTCGTAACAGTCTTGCAGGGCAGGAGAGATGGTGTGTGGTGTCAGGCTCTTGCATGCGGAGGCCAGTTCTGGGCACTCGTCCGGTTCTATCATTGTTGCACCTTGCTCAGTTTCATCGGCGTTCATCCTAAATTAATCTGGGTGATTCTTACTGTAATACTGTTAATATGGCATATGGTAACCATAAAAGTGATGACATACAGTACTATGTAATAACTAACATCGTACAATTCAGTTCATTGGCTATTTTCACCCAAAATTAAATCCCCCTGAGGTACACACCGGACTTCCCCATCCTTTCTCATCACCCACCAAGTGCACCCAGGTCCCTGAGCAAAAGCAATCCCACGGATGGGTTTTCCCTTGCCAGAGGCAGGAGCAACCCAGACTGTCTTCCCCAGCATATTTCTCATATGCACGACAGGGACTTTATCCCCCTCTACAGCACGTAAGGGTTTGGATTGGGCAGGGCCAGCTCGAGTGACAGATCCCCTAGTGTTCACTAACCAGGTGGCCTTTGCTAAATGTGTGTCCCAATGCTTGAATGTCCCACCACCCATTGCCCTCAGTGTTGTCTTTAACAGCCCGTTGTATCGTTCAATTTTCCCGGAGGCTGGTGCATGGTAGGGGATGTGATAGACCCACTCAATGCCGTGCTCTTTGGCCCAGGTGTCTATGAGGGCGTTTCGGAAGTGAGTCCCGTTGTCTGACTCAATTCTTTCTGGGGTGCCATGTCGCCACAGGACTTGCTTTTCAAGGCCCAGGATGGTGTTCCGGGCGGTGGCATGGGGCACAGGATATGTTTCCAGCCATCCTGTGGTTACTTCCACCATGGTGAGCACATAGCGCTTGCCCTGTCGGGTTTGTGGGAGCGTGATATAATCAATCTGCCAGGCCTCCCCATATTTGTACTTCAACCATCGTCCTCCATACCAAAGAGGCTTTACTCGTTTGGCTTGCTTGATTGCAGCGCATGTTTCACATTCGTGGATAACCTGTGCAATAGTGTCCATGGTTAAGTCCACCCCTCGATCACGAGCCCATCTATATGTTGCATCTCTCCCTTGGTGGCCTGAAGTGTCATGGGCCCACCGAGCTATAAATAATTCACCTTTATGTTGCCAGTCCAGATCTACCTGAGCTACTTCGATCTTGGCAGCCTGATCCACCTGCTGGTTGTTTTGGTGCTCTTCACTGGCCCTACTCTTGGGTACGTGAGCATCTACGTGTCGTACTTTTACAGTCAGGTTCTCTACCTGGGCAGCAATATCTTGCCACAATGCGGCAGCCCAGATGGGTTTACCTCTGCGCTGCCAGTTGTTCTGCTTCCACTGCTGCAACCACCCCCACAGGGCATTCGCCACCATCCATGAGTCAGTATAGAGATAAAGTACTGGCCATTTTTCTCGTTCGGCAATGCCCAAGGCCAGCTGGATGGCTTTCACCTCTGCAAACTGACTCGATTCACCTTCTCCTTCAGCAGTTTCTGCAACTTGGCGTATAGGACTCCATACAGCAGCCTTCCATCTCCGATGTTTTCCCACAAGGCGACAGGACCCATCCGTGAACAGGGCATATTGCTTCTCGTTTTCTGGTAGTTTGTTATATGGTGGGGCCTCTTCAGCACGCGTCACCTCCTCCTCTGGGGATATTCCAAAATCTTTGCCTTCTGGCCAGTTCGTGATCACCTCCAAGATTCCTGGGCGACTGGGGTTTCCTATTCGGGCCCGTTGTGTGATCAGCGCGACCCACTTACTCCACGTAGCATCGGTTGCATGATGTGTAGAGGGGACGCTCCCTTTGAACATCCAGCCCAGCACCGGCAGTCGGGGTGCCAGGAGGAGCTGTGCTTCAGTGCCAACCACTTCCGAAGCAGCTTGAACCCCTTCATATGCTGCCAATATCTCCTTCTCAGTTGGAGTGTAGTGGGCCTCGGATCCTCTGTATCCCCGACTCCAGAACCCTAAGGGTCGACCTCGAGTCTCCCGTGGTGCTTTCTGCCAGAGGCTCCAGGTAGGGCCATTCTCCCCGGCTGCGGTGTAGAGCACATTCTTCACATCTTGTCCTGCCCGGACTGGCCCAAGGGCTACTGCCTGAACTATCTCCTGTTTAATTTGCTCAAATGCTTGTCGTTGCTCAGGGCCCCATCTGAAGTCGTTCTTCTTCCTGGTCACGTGATAGAGAGGGCTTACGATCTGACTGTAATTTGGAATATGCATTCTCCAAAAGCCCACAACGCCTAAGAAAGCTTGCGTTTCCTTTTTGTTAGTTGGTGGAGACATGGCTGTTATTTTATTGATCACATCTGTTGGGATCTGACGACGTCCATCTTGCCATTTTATTCCTAAAAACTGGATCTCCTGTGCAGGTCCCTTGACCTTACTTCGTTTTATTGCAAAGCCGGCCTTCAGAAGGATTTGGACTATTCTCTCCCCTTTCTTGAAAACTTCCTCTGCTGTGTTGCCCCACACAATGATGTCGTCAATGTATTGCAGGTGTTCTGGAGCCTCACCCTGTTCCAGTGCAGTGTGGATTAGTCCATGGCAAATGGTAGGGCTGTGTTTCCACCCCTGGGGCAGTCGGTTCCAGGTGTACTGGACACCCCTCCAAGTGAAAGCAAACTGTGGCCTGCACTCTGCCGCCAAAGGGATGGAGAAGAATGCATTAGCGATATCAATGGTGGCGTACCACTTGGCTGCCTTTGACTCCAGTTCGTATTGAAGTTCCAGCATGTCCGGCACGGCAGCACTCAGTGGTGGCGTCACTTCGTTCAGGCCACGGTAGTCTACTGTTAGCCTCCACTCTCCATTGGACTTTCGCACTGGCCATATGGGACTGTTGAAGGGTGAGCGAGTCTTGCTGATCACTCCTTGGCTCTCCAGTCGACGAATCAGCACATGGATGGGGATCAAGGAGTCTCGGTTGGTGCGGTATTGCCGCCGGTGCACTGTTGTGGTAGCGATTGGCACCTGTTGTTCTTGGACCTTTAACAACCCCACAACAGAAGGATCCTCTGAAAGACCGGGCAAGGTGGACAACTGTTTAATTTCCTCCGTCTCCAGGGCAGCTATACCAAAAGCCCACCGGTACCCTTTTGGGTCCTTGAAATACCCTCTCCTGAGGTAGTCTATGCCAAGGATGCACGGAGCCTCTGGGCCAGTCACAATGGGGTGCTTCTGCCACTCCTTCCCGGTTAGGCTCACTTCCGCCTCCAACACAGTTAACTCTTGGGATCCCCCTGTCACTCCAGAAATACAAATGGGTTCTGCCCCTTTATAGCCTGATGGTATCAGGGTACACTGCGCACCGGTGTCTACGAGAGCCTTATATTCTTGTGGATCTGATGTGCCAGGCCATCGAATCCACACAGTCCAGTAAACCCGGTTGTCCCTTTCCTCCACCTGGCTGGAGGCAGGGCCCCTCTAGTCCTGGTCATCATATTCGCTATCTACTTCTTGTAAGTATGAGTCAGAAGTCCCTTTGTTAAGGTCGGAAGTGGAATCAGCCCTTCTACTCTGTCTGGGGAACTCACTGGAGATCGGAGCAGCGGTTTTCCTGGAAGAACCCCCTTTTGTGGTTGTTTTCCCTTGCAACTCATGTACCCGTGCCTGTAGGACTGAGGTAGGTTTTCCATCCCACTTCCTCATGTCCTCTCCGTGGTCACGCAGGTAAAACCACAGGGTGCCCCGGGGTGTGTACCCACGATGTCTCCTCTCTTGAGCAGAGGGACGTTTGCTCCTAATGGCTGAGACGCTGGCCCGTGCAGGGGGGAAGCAGGACATATCCTCTTTGATTTGCTGGACCTCCTGAGACAGTTTCTCCACAGCAGAGACACAGGCCCGTAGGGAGGAAGAGAGACTTTCTTCATATTGCCGGAGTTGGCCAGCCAGTTCATCCACTGTTTGTTCCTCTCCATCTCTCCAGGTCATTACTGCCAATGAGTTTGCATGTGACGCTGGTGCGCTCCGTACAAACTTCCGCCACATGGGTCGGGTGCATTTGACCTCATCTGGGTCTTTGGATAACTGCTCGTTGTTCAGGTCATCATAAATCACTTCCAGCACGGCTAATTCTCTCAGGTACTGGATACCTCTCTCCATGGTGGTCCACTTGCCTGGGTGGCATATAACATCTTCCTTGAAGGGATACCTTTCCTTCACACCTGACAGGAGTCGCCTCCAGAGGCTGAGGACTTGTGCCCCTTGTCCAATTGCTTTGTCAATGCCCCCTTCCCTAGAAAGGGATCCCAGCTGCTTGGCTTCCCTACCCTCTAATTCCAGGCTACTGGCCCCGTTATCCCAGCATCGGAGCAGCCAGGTGACAATGTGCTCCCCTGGACGACGGCTGAAGTCTTTTCGCATATCTCGCAGCTCACCCAGAGATAGGGATCGGGTGGTCACCATCTCATTTACGGGTTCTGCCTCCTCCTCCTCCTGTTCTCGTGATGGCCCTGGTTCATCTTCATCCCTTACTAGACGAGCTGATTTTCTTGTGCATTTTCTCTTTTGTATAGGGGCGACTGATACTGGCAGGGGTTGGTTCTCTGTCGCAGGGGGCGGAGTAGCTGCCGTGCCTGCCCTGGGGGGTGAGGGAGCCGCTGTGCTTGCCGTGGGGGGTGGGGTAGCCGCAGGGCCTGTTGCTTTGTCATCAGCTGCAGAGACGTTTCCTTCCCCTTGGGGGTTCTGAGTGGTGTTAAACAGGGCTCGGTAGGCGTGGGCCAGGCCCCAGCACATTGTAGTGATTTGTGTCTCCCTGGAATGGCCAGGGTGACAGCATACTTCTTCCAAATATTCTACTAATTTTTCAGGGTTCTTCACTTGTTCAGGGGTAAAGTTCCAGAACACTGGGGGTGCCCATCGCCCTAGGCATTTGCCCATGCTATCCCACTCGCCCTGCCACTCATAACTATCCAACCTTGGGGCAGATCTCTGGATGACATTCTTAAATTGCTTACTAACCTTGGAGAAAACCGCAACAATATTCCCAAGGAGTACCAAGAGATATATCTTAACTACCCAGGGATGTTCAAGGTACTGGCAAGTTATTTTAACAAAGGAGATGAAGGTAGTGAGGGTGCCATTCTCTATTTCCTCCATAAAAAATCTCTCGGAGGAAAAGGTATAATTGCTAATGGTCTCCATGAGGTGGTACCCGAAATGCAGAAACGGCTTCATTACGAATCCCAAATACCAAATAACCCCCAATGCCAGCGTTTTAGTAACAAATCTCCCAGGCAAAACATCATTAATCACGGCAGAGCACAACAGACTACAAAACCCAACTCCAATTTTTAACAGGTACAGTAAAAACAAGAGCATGGTGCAGAACAAACGAATATGTTACCAGATATAAATTCCTTAATATGTTCTAAATAATCTGTCGTTATCTCAACCCTTCGTGCCCCACGTTGGGCGCCAAAAAGGACTGTCGTGGTTTAACCCCAGCCAGCAAAAATAAACGCCACGCAGCCGCTCGATCACCCCCCCCCCGGTGGGATGGGGGAGAGAATTGGGAGGGCACAAGTAGGAAAGCTCCCGGGTTGAGATAAAAACAGTTTAATAATTGAAATAAAACTAAGTAGAACAGTAATAATAAAAGTGAGAACAACAACAATAACAGAATACACAAAGCAGGCAATGCACAACACAACCGCTCACCGACCGCCGACCGCGTGTCACGAACGGGGGGCGAGCCCCCCCACACACCTGGTTTTTATACTGAGCATGATGTCCCATGGTATAGAATACCCCATTGGGCAGCTGGGTCCACCACCCCGGCTGTGCTTCCCCCTCCCGGTGCAAGCATCACCCAGCAACAGCCAAAGCATCAATGGGCCATCAACGCTCCTTTCACACCGAACCCAAAACACAGCACACCCCCCAGGCTACTGGGAAGAAAGTTAACCCTGTCCCAGCTGGAACCAGGACAAGCAATGACAGCACACAGGCAGATTTCATTAAGGTGAAACAATCTAGCCAGTGCTATCAGCTGACAACATCAAAACCTTATTAACTGTGATTTTTTTAAATATAAGTTTTACATGGATTCCTTTGCTGACTCAATGCTACTTTCCTTGATACAATCTTGAAAAGCCCTTGATACAATCTTATAAACATAGCTGTAATGCACAGTAACTAGCAGTGATCCCTTCATTTCTGTTCTTTAATGCTAAGTATTTATCTGCGCAGCACCAAATACCACGTTTTGACTGGCATACCAGAATAATATGGCAAAAGACTGAAAAATGGCCTGAAACGCTGGGGTTTTGTTCTCACCAGAAAGTCAGCAGAAATAACCTGTTACTACCGATTTCCAGAACTTCAAAGAGCATAAAGCATCTATCTATTCAATATTTACTTTTTCTTCAGACTATAAAAATACATATTTAAGGAGCCTTCTGCTGGTGTACTGTCAAGTACCTCTTAAATAAATGAAAATTTTACAGAAAGGACTACCTTAAATCTGAACGCTGTACTGGCTTGCATTCTTACCAGCAGCTTTAATAAGCAGGAGAAGACGAACTTTGTAATATTCTCAGAAAGTTATCAAATCTGGGCTCTGGAACTCCAAATGTAGGAGATCAGGGAAAAGTTGCAATACTGAGGAGTGTTGCAACAGGAATGGAAATGGGGCTGTAACCAGGGCCTCCTTGTGCAACCTTATGCCAGCTAAATTTTGGGCACATTCAGTGAGCCTATTTACATATGTGTTCCAAATTCTGGAAGAATTCTAGTGTAGAACGATAATGAAGAGCAGTACATCAGCAATAAAATACTGACTGTGGTCAGCGGCATTAGCAGATCTGAAGCAGATTACAAAACTGGTACAGTGTCAGTGCATTTCACTGACTTTCTTGACGAACTTTGAAGGGAAAGATTATTAGTAGTCACCATTTATTTTAAAGGTTTTTTTTCTTTTTTAAAAAGTTCATTCAATTTCCTTGTTCTAGTGGAAAATTCATTTTGATTTTTTTTTTAAAAGAATTGTTCTTCTAGGCTGTGCACAACACTCAGTATTCCGGAAAGCAAGTTTTAATATAATGTCATTGCTAATATATCTATATCGCAAAAAATATCTCACTGTGCCGTGTTGATATTGCATTTTATTTTAAATGTAAAAATTTGTCATGTTTCAATGGAGAACAAGGGAAGGAAGTACAAGAACAGACCTTGAACTTCTTTTTCTTGGTAGCCAGGTTTTCCTGTTCATCAAAGTAAATGTTTAAAAATGCTAAGTGTAATCAGGAAAGTAAAGTAAATATTCAAAACAACATTTGGGAAAAAAATGGAAGTCCTCTTAAAAAAAGGCAAACAGCGTAGTGATAATTTGTTGGAAATTAGGTCTGCCAGTTTAGATATCAGAACATAGTCATTAGAGCCACGCCACTGCCACATCTTTCTCTTGTTTAACTTATATACACATAAGAAAAAAAATTCTCATTGTTTTACTGTAGTAAATAAGTTGAAAGTAAGGGAAAGTTTTTATGTTCTCCTCACAATTTTTTTGGTGTCCTCACAGTCAGGTTAACTCTCAGTAAACCATCATTGGACAGTGATAGCTGTCTCTAGCTACTTACTGCTTAGCAGAATCGTTGAGATACTGCCAGGCTATGAACACAACTCTTTTCAAGCCTCATTATCACAACTGTTCAGTTCACCTTTGAAATTTTAGAAGGAAAAAGTATGTAAGTACCAAAATTTTTGCCTTGACTTAAATTGCACTCGTTTTTGACATGTGGCATTTAATAATTTGTATTAAGCTAAGAGATTCGATGTCTTTTTGTGATTTTTGGAGGAGTTTCCCCCCACAATAACTTAGGTATCCTTCAGTTTCTGGTCCCCCTGCTTTTATACATTCCTTAATCTTTCTTTTCCACAACAGCAAGAACTAGCTGAATATTGAATTAAATGAATGCTTGATAGGTCTCAGAGGCTTAGGCTTGTAAGGTGAGCCTTGGGAAGACGAGGCTAAAGTATGAGGTGTACCTTGTCCCAGCTTTTCACATTGTCGTTGTCTTAGGGCTTATCTACAAGTCTCATACATCGAGGGGGACACATTCTTGTAGGCTGGCATCCACCTCGTACACCCGGTCTCAGTCAGGCAAAATGCAGGAACAGATGGGATACCTCGGGACATGGACGCCACAGACAGACACGTCTACTCTGCAAAGAAGGGTGCCATGAGTACTCTGCGGAGCTTGAATATATTTGGAGTTTTCACCCAGAGGTGCTGTATGGCTTATTCTAAACACGGCTCTGAATGCATTCCTGAGGGTAAACAATCTGGACAGTTGGCAGATTTGATCTTGAGCCTCGCCCTGAGGTTGCACTTAAAATAGAAGGTGGGCGTATCAGTGGCTGGCGTCCCAACCTTTGCTGAAAAGGTACAGTGCGTTCAGCAAATGGAACTCGGAGAAATAGTGTTTTACAGTGAATAGGAGCAAGATTCTCTCTCTAGAAGGCAGTGTTGTAAAACACATATTAGTGGTGAGATTTCGCTGGAAGTGTTTTAATGTGGTTTAAAAAAGCATAGCTAAAATAGGCACTTCTATTTTAGAATGCAAATGCCAATCATTTTCTTCTTTATAGTACATGTTTTGAGGAATATTCTTAAGCCTTTGAAGAATAAGAACATCAAATACTTCAAAATTAATTTAGTCATTTAAGCTTTTTCTCCAGAAAAATTGAATTAGAAGTGTTTTCAGAATGACACAATTGAAAATTTGATAGAATTACACATTGCATTACAAACCAAGTATCAGAAAGAAATGGGAGCATAGTCTGCACTGTCAAACACAGTAGGAAAACATTTGCATTTTGGGAAGTCCGACAGACAATTTGTTTTTCCCTGGTTTTTCTTCTAGATGGGGATTGTAATTCTGATTTGGTAGGTGCTCCCAAAACAACACTTACAGTGATACACTGTCTTCTGCACTCTCTCTGTGTGTGTATGTGTGTTTATATGCATAGGCTTGGGAACAGCTTAGGTTCTGAGTGCAGAAATACTTTTAGGTTGAAATGCAAATCAGCTTTTCTTCCTCACCCACTTTTTACATAATTTGCACCACAAGCATCATCTAAAAAAAGCTTTGCTAGGTTCCTTCTGGATCAGCTGAACAGTGTTCAGGAGCATTAAGAAGGCTGAAATTGCCTCTGCTTAGAATTAATACCTTTTAGTTTCCCTTAGTCTTTATCCGCTCTGAAGAGAGACACTTCCCAAGATTCAAAATTGTAATTTCTGCTTGGTGGAGGCCAGTGGTTCTGTTTGCTGGTTTTGCACCAGTTTGTCTTGGCTAGTCTAGGCAGCCATCCTTGATAAAGGGTGGCACCTTGCCATCCTTACCTGGAAAAATTCCACCCCTCAGCTTCAATCCCAAGGTGCCCTCCAGCTTCCCTGCCTCCCAACAAAATACATACCAGTGTCTTGGGGCTTGTTCATTTTTAATAATACCTTGGCTGTTCAGGCCTTGTATGGCTAGAGTTATTATAATTTGATATCCAGTTACACTTGTGTGCCTGAAACAGCTGAAAGCTTTGCCACTATGCTATGACTTGTAAAAATGTACCTTGTGTATCTCACCGAAATTGCAAGAGATGTCAAAACAGAACAAACTACAGGCCTTGAGCTAGCAAAGCACTGAAAATGTTGTCAGGCCCATCTTTGTCATGGAATATATGCCCAAATACTTAAGATGGACCATATCCAGCTGGGGAGGCTTCAACTGACTTCATGGTCCCTACCCTCAGCTTGCAAGTTAGAGCATGTACACTGATCTGGCCAGTGTTAAAAGGCCAGGGCCCTCCTTGAATCCTCTGTTTCTTCTCTGTATCCCCATTTGTGCGTATGTGCTTTGTTAGTTTTGGCTAACAGATGGCTTGTAGATGGATGAAAGAGGTCTGTCACTGGTTGTGACTATTCCAGAATTGCTTAATATAGTATTGTCAGCCTGACATCCATGGATTGCCAGGACAGCTTAGAAAGCAATCAGTAAAAAGAACTATGGTTATTGCATGTTTTAACAGAAGGATGCTTGGTTTTACGTACAAGAAGACTTTGTGCTTCATATGCTGCTTTGTAAAACATGCTTGTCAAAAGATGACAGCACCAGGAGTTTTGTATTCATTTAGGTACTACATAGATGTGATCTGTCTATATAGAAGGAAATTATGCCTACATAAAACTGAAAAATATATGTTATTGTTTGGTGTATTACTTGAACATTCCTAATTTTTTTTAACTTTTCCTGGTGGAGAATATTTGTTTTCTTGCCTAAAATGTTGCTTGTGTTCTTGTTTTGATCCTGAGCAGAATGGAAGATACTGCTCACTCTTAGAAATAGTCTCTCTGTGCTTTGATGACTGACTTCACTTATGCCCTGTAGTATTCATGTTTAATTCACTGATGTTGTAGAATATGGGTCATGTTCTTTTCTTTTTGCTCTATAACATCTCCTCAAGTGAGGCAACTGCACAGCTGAAATGAATTTCTATGAATATAGAACTTAATTACTGTTACAGTTATTTAAAAAAATTGAATACTATCCTGATTTTTTGTTTCTGCTACTGGAAGATAATAATTCTTAAAACAGTAGATGATTTAATTATTGTTAATAACAGAGTAGTGATGGAAAAGAATAAAAAACTTACAACCTGGCAACGTTATTTTAATGCATTTTAGTTTTGGAATAGTACTTAGCTTAAAGACAATTCTACATGCCTTACAATGCCTTACAGATATGTTAAATATATTACACTTGTTCTTCTCAGATAAGCTGACTTATTTCTATAAGAAATATGAAATATTCATAGGATTCTCCAGTCTGAGATTCTTACATCTAGGAAAATAAACATATAATTTCATGAATCAAGTAGTAGTTTGAATTCGAAGTACTACACATTTTTGTGGACAATATCTGCCTCTGATTAAGTTACTGGTTTTCTGGAAAGCATGTCATACTAACTAGAACACTTACAAAGTGGAGGTTAATAGCAGAGAAATTCATTCATTTTGTGGCAAGTGGATTCTTTTTTCAACTGTAAATACTAGTCTTTAGAATATAAACAAGAATATAAAAAAAAGTCGTCTAAGCCTTATCATTTACTTTATTGGTGTGATAAGGAAAACAAGTGTATGCTTTATCCATCCTTCATATTAATATTAAATGTTAAGAACCGTTGCTATCACAGGCTCTCTGTTATATTCAGTGGGGGCTCGAAATATATCAGGGATTGCCGGTATTACCAGAGAAGGTGTGCAAGGTTAGGTCTTTTAATGGAAAGTATTTGTGAATTTGGTTTCTTCCAAATTTTTTTTTTTACATTCTGAATGTAAAAAAATTACTTTCAAAAGCAAAGATTATCTTTCAGTGAAACACCATGGTTTCCCTGGATCTCCTGGACAGGAAATTGTGTGCAGACTTTCTAGACTGTAATCCCACAATTTCTATATATACCTGCGTTCCTTCATTATTAGCCTAATGATAGAAGGCTTGTGGGATCACGCCTTGCATATGTGTATGTGCGTGTGTTATCTGTCCATTACAACAATAACTTTAAAAATTGTTGGCAAATTTCTGGTAAATTAAACAGATGTAGAAGTCTCAAAATATTAAATATCTACACGTTAGCAGAAATACACATCCAGATAGAAGAGAGAGATTTTGTTAATTCCTCCAATGAAGGAAAAATTGTAGTATGACCTCAACTTCTAAGAGACCTGGGGCATCCAGGGACTGTTGTCATTATGAATGGCTTACCATGGGTCAGTCTTCAATATGAATTCCTTGGACACCGAAGAGCTCCTTCTCAGCCACGTAGCTCATGTACATTCTGTGTTGTCTAACAGAACTGTTTGTGATGACAGCTATTTGCAGTGAAAGCTGGGATATTCACAATATACTTACTCTGCAAGGATGCTTTGATAGCTAACAGTGTGTGAGCACCCCTTGTCTAATTCCTTTAAAAATTCAGTGAACCACAAGACAAAGTAGGTAGGAAGCTGGGTGGTTTTGGTTTTGGTGAACGCAAGAATGTCTTTACATTTGCTTTTATTTACATACTTTGGATGAATGGACTCGGTTTGCCAAAGCTATACAAGCTGTGCTTATTTACCGTCCTGTCTCACTGTGCATGCCAAACTTCTACTCTTAGGTGTTTTATTACTTATTCACTTTCAAGTAATTAATGACTGGTTGAGTAATGTTGGGACTAGTACTAATCCCTGTAGGACTGCCTTTGATTGCTTTTCATCTTTAATCACTAACTTACTCTCTGCTGATGTTGCATCTCGTTAGTTTTTTATTACCTTAGAAAAGCCTAAGTTTATTGCGTCCACCAGGTGACCTTCATCAACCACACTTGTCATACATACCCTGCTGAGAAGGAAGGCTAGTAACCTGGAGTAAAGCCAGGTGACCAGCTCTATTCCTGTGATGTCCGTAGCGAATCCCAACCACACTGAGAGCAATAATCCCAGTTTGTTTCTCAACATCTCTTACTAGGGCTGCCGCTTCTCCAGCGGCTTGACCAGCTTTTTTCCTTGCTTAGTCTTAAAACCTCATTTTTGCTTCTGGAGGAAAGAAGGCGATAACCCATTTATTAAGTATATATATACTTAATATATACTTAATCGTATTTTCTCCCCTTTCTCAGGACACTTCTGTGAAGTGGAGGGGAGTAGTGGTGGCAGAGGACACACAGCCACACTTAGACTTTTTGAACGACCGGTGCCTTATTTAAGGGGGCCAAATTGCGCCTATTTTTTTACGTGCCCACCCCTCCTTTAACAGAAGAACGAGAAAGGGGAGATCGGGCAGTTGTCTTTAAGACAAATTGCGTGGCAGGGAGGAAAGTGCGGGGTGCCGGTGACCCCCAGAGCGGGAGCCGCAGCCGGAGCCGAGCGGCGGCGGGGCGGGGCGGGCCGGGCCGGGGCGGAGCCTGCCGCTCACTCCCCGTCTCCCGCTCGCTGCCAGAGCAGAACAAGCAATTTCTTCACGGGTTGCAGCCCAGTCTACGGCTTTTGCTTGAGGTGCAGGCAGAGAGGACGAGGAAGAAAATATAGCGGTTGATGCCATGGGCCAGCTCTGCTGCTTTCCTTTCTCCAGAGGGGAGTCAAAAATCAGTAAGTAGGCGGCAGCGTGCAGCGCTGCGGGCTCCGGCGGGGCTGCTGCCGCCTCGGGGAGGGGAGAGCTGCGGGAAGCTGACGGGCATTCCTTGGGGTTTGGTTTTTTTTCTTCCTTTTGGAAAATTAACTGATTGCTTTTCAGAGAAAGGATGGGGATTGCTGGGGACAAATTGAGCAATATTTCCACTAAGTAGATGAAGAATTTCTTTGTAATAGAGATAAGTAATTATGTCTGATTTTATTTATTCTAGCGATCCATTTCTCTAGGCAAATGTAGTCAAAGTGAGTATTTTAATTTTCCTTTTTAGCAAGTGCAATTTAGAGTAAGAGATGAAAAGCAACTGCGATTTTAACAAGTACGATTTAGAGTAAGAGACGAGAAGGTTTTGATGTTGATGGCATACACATGTTCATGGTAATGCTCATTAGCAACAGATAGAATGGAGATTTTGTTGATGGCAATGTTGACAGATGAAGGAAATCATCAGTTCATTTTCCATTTGGGTGTTGGTTGGATGTGTAGTTGTAAGCTGACTGAGTGAGGGAATAGTTGCAGTTTATCTCCACATATTCGTCGGGTAATGTCTGGAGTGACTATCAAGTATATATCTCTGGTTTTGCTTTTAGTTGAGTAAATATAAGTTGAATTAGAGGAAGCAGTTCTGATTGTCTCATCCTTTGGTGCACTGAGTTAAACTAGCTGATTTGACTGGAATGTTGTTTCTGTTAAATTATGTGCTGAAAATTATGTTTATCCTAAGTTTGGTTACACAACAAAATATTTACTCCTGACTTTTTACTCAGTGAAATATTTTCAACCTTTCTTCTAGAAGATGCAGCCAAATTTCTGTCACATTGTGTCTGAAATCAGTTTTAACTAAACTCACATAATTCATTAGCTGTAGGCTAGAAAATCCAGTTTTCTGATCTGGTTTATATTTCATTCTTGTTACTCAGGAAGCTAGGCATAAATAAAATGAGAGCTTATACCATCAATTAAAAAATAAATGTGTACAGCAATAGTGCAAGAAATCCAGAAGACAGCCTCAAGAAAATGAGTCGGCTGTTTTAAAATGTTTTTCTATCACAGGTCACGGTATGAAGGTAAATGTTGTAAATTTTGCATGGGGAAAATGGCTAGGAATGCTTTATATTTCAAAACTTTTTTATCATATAGCCAGTACAGAATGTCTTTATGTGAAAAGCAAGTAGCTAGCACATCTCACTTCTAATATACAGAATAGGTGAAGACAGACAGCAAATACAAATCGTTTTTAAGATTGTTCTGTTGACACAGAACAAAAGATACCAAAGAGTGATAGATTATTCTGCATCCTGCTTCTCTCCGTCCCCTCACTTCACTGCTTTTTGACTTTGCTTCTGCCATTACCTGTCATGCACCAGCTTTCTTCTTATGTGCTCCTGTGAGTGCAACATACACTGAATATAACATTTAGCATAGCATGATCTCAAACTGCTTGTAGTCAAACAAATCATTTGGGAGATGTCATTGCATGCAAAGTCACAAAGGCTTTTGAAAGAGGTGGGCTTTTGGCATGTAGCAACTGAAAGGTGTGGCACAAACCCCTGAGAATGAGGAAGGGACAAAAAGGATAGTTATAGGACAATGGGAATCTAAAGCAAAGAGGTCTGGCTATGGATGAAGTAAGAGGGCGGTGTCTGAAATGAGGAGAGAAAAATAGATGTGGCACTGTTTTACCGGTGTTTATGGGGGAGTAAGATAGCCTGAGACATCTTAAAAAGACAAAGAGGAAGTATGTGACGAGGATGGTGGATATGATTGGCTTTTCGCCTAGCCCATCACAGTCTGGAGAAAAGAGAGAGAAGAGAAAGGGCTTTCCTTTCAACTGGTCCCTTGGCCTCCCTCCCTCTCTTCTGCCATACCTGGTTCTTCCTCTGGGCGGTGGGAGGAAGTGCTGCCGCGTATCTAGCGTGGCCGTGCCCCAGCTAGAGAGACCATTTGATGCTGCGCGCATGGAACAGGCAGAAGGGAATGACTTTCACATCTATTTTTCATCTTCCTATCATATTATCAAGATGGCCTTTAAACTGGTTGTGTTGGGAAATAAACCTGGGCTTTTTATTGCCACTAAATTATCCTGGTTAGCAAACATGCAGGTGCAAATCATGATCATGTGGTTGTTGTATACAAGAAACAAAAAGTACATTAAATAAAGGCAAGCATTTGCAGTAAACAGCAGCTCACCGTGCTACTTGACTCGCTTCAGTCACAGTGAAGACGAAAATGTCCAAACTTAGAATCATAGAATAGTTTGGGTTGCAAGGGACATTTAAAGGTCATCTAGTCCAACTCCCCTGCAGGGACATCTTCAACTAGATCAGGTTGCTCAGAGCCCCGTCCAACCTGACCCTGAATGTTTCCAGGGATGGGGCATCTACCACCTCTCTGGGCAACATTGCAATCGTAAAAAATTTCTTCCTTATATCTAGTCTGAATCTACGCTCTTTTAGTTTAAACCATTCCTCCCTTGTCCTGTCACAACAGGCCCTGCTGAAAAGTTTGTCCCCATCTTTCTTGTAGGCCCCCTTTAAGTACTGAAAGGCTGCAATAAGGTCTCCCCGAAGCCTTCTCTTCTCCAGGCTGAATAACCCCAATTCTCTCATCCTTTCTTCATAGGAGAGGTGTTCCATCCCCTAATCATTTTCGTGGCCCTCCTCTGGACCCGCTCCAACAGGTCCATGTCTTTCCTGTGCTGAGGGCTCCAGAGCTGGAGGCAGTACTCCAGGTGGGGTCTCACCAGAGCAGAGTAGAGGGGCAGAATCACCTCCCTCGTCCTGCTGGCTACACTTTTTTTGAAGCAGCCCAGGATACGGTTGGCCTTCTGGGCTGTGAGTATGCATTGCCAGCTCACGTCCAGCTTTTCATCCACCAGTACCCCCAAGTCCTTCTCGGCAGGGCTGCTCTCAATCCCTTCATCCCCCAGCCTGTATTGATACCGGGGGTTGCCCCGACCCAGGTGCAGGACCTTGTACGTGGCCTTGTTGAACCTCATGAGGTTCACATGGACCCACTTCTCGAACTTGTCCAGGTCCCCTGGATGGTATCCCGTCCCTCAGGCGTGTCAACCGCACCACTCAGCTTGGTGTCGTCTGCAAACTTGCTGAGGGTGCACTCGATCCCACTGTCTATGTCATTGATGAAGATACTAAACAGTACCGGTCCCAATATGGATCCCTGTGGGACACCACTTGTCACCAATTTCCATCTGGACATTGAGCCATTGACCACTATCCTCTGGATGTGACCATCCAACCAATTCCTCATCCACTGGACAGTCCACCCATCAAATCCATATTTCTCCAGTTTAGAGAGAAAGATGTTGTGGGGGACCATGTCAGAGGCCTTACAGAGGTCCAGATAGATGACATCTGTAGCTCTTCCCATGTCCACTGATGTTGTCACATCCATAACCTTATTATGGTCTTCCTGTAAGTTTTGTTTCAGTTGAGGTGCCTCAAGTTGACAAATGCCAGTTATTGAATTGCTGAGAGTTCATTGCTTACTCACTAAGGAAATGTTTCCATTTCATATATAGCGTAGTTTCAAAAGGTGTTGTAGATTATATTATCTGGTACTGTTACATAGCACATATTTGTGTTGAGTGAGGTAAAATCTCACTGCTTTCATGGCATGGTTTTTAAAATTTGAGTTTAGATCTATTTCACATCAAGTCTGAATTGAATTTAGCTTCAACCCATTGCCTAATCTGCATTATTTAAAAGAAAAAAAAAAAAAAAAAAAGAAATTCAACCTTAGAAATTAAGAGATGCCTATGACCGAAATGCACCAAAGTACTGACAAGTGGAAGCTGAGTTGTGTTATTAACTTTGAACAGCCACTTGCTTACATGCTGTATCCACACACAATATGTATTTCACATCCTTCTCTATTATCTTCAAATACAGGTATAACCTTGGAAAACATTTAGCCGAATTTTATGGTTATGGTAAGATCATAAGAGTGGTTGTTCTGGACCAGATTTAAGATCCCTCTCCCCAGCATCATAGGCACAGGGTGCCTAATAAAACCATTAGAAAAGGGCAAGCGTAAGAACGTGTTTCCTCAAAATACAGCTCTAATGCTGCAGCAGTTCAAGGCTTGTGGACTTCGTGAAGTGGGGTGGCATCCTTGATAATTAAAAGTCATTAATAAGTTTTTCTTCCAAAAATTTTTCCAGTCACCTCTTGAATCCATGTAAACTTTTACTATCTGTACTATCTTCTAGCAAGGAGCTTTACAGCTTAAATGTGTATTTTGTGAAGAAGCATGTTAGGCAGGGCAACAAATACCATTGGGTTTACTGAGTACTATCTAAATAAACAGTTTTTCTGCCATGCTTGATGGAAATCAATTCCCAGAATGTTCTCCGGGGAGTAAAGAGCTAGGGTATTCTGCAGAGAAGGGAAGGAAAGAAGTATCTGTCCTCACTACTGGTTGTGGGACAGAGGTACAAGTAAAGCATGAGTAGAAGCTGTTGTAACTTAGGCATTTAAGATCTTCACAACCTATTCTTTCAGTTGTCTCAGTGAACAATCACGTAACCGCTCTAAGGCTGGGGAGCTTTCTGCAGGGATGCTGACACCTGATTCAGCATTTCCAAATGCTGACTTTATGTATATTCATCTGTGCATCCTATATTGAGTCATTTACCAGACAACCCTTTTTAAATAACCAGAGGCTTAACTAGTTTTTTCTCTTTTTTAGGTACAAAAAATGAAACCATTGACATTATTATCCTGATCTTGCGTGAGACATCCCTCAGGTTCCTATAAATTTGAAGGAAGTTATGCTTGTGAATGGAAAGAATAGTTCTAGAGGTTACATAAATTTTGATAAAATTTATGAACCCTTTTTTCTACATTAAATGTTCTTAGGGTGGAAATCTGTTTACTTAAAAAAAACAAAACACAAACAAAAAAAATTTTATTTCTTCTCTCATTCAACAATGTTAAATTCCAGTGAAGTTAGTGGGGGTTTCAAAATTTGGCTTGCTATGTTTAAGGAGGGGCTTTTGAAAGAGTGTATATTCCAAAAAAAAGAGTAGTGTATAGTCTAATTCTTCACATTTCTGAGATCATGAAGGAATTCCCTGTATGATAAGTTAGACCTCATATTGATTTGCTTATGTCAATGCTAAATAAGTGTTTTCTCATTTTGGAAGTTATCTCAAATGATCTTTAACTGCTTTTTGAAATTATCTCATTGGAAGCTTATTTCTGGTCTGAAGTTTTTTGTTTGTTTATTTTAACTTCACAGCATGACACTTCTAATGTGGCATAAAAGAAAGCATTTTACAAAATAAGCACCGTTACACTTCATCTTACCTGTATATGTGTTAGCCCATTTGCTGCCTGATAGGAAACCAAGGATTAGTCTCCGTTGTACTGGCCAGAAATTGTTAAAAAAGGCTGTTAAATATTGAATACATACAAAATTCCCATGTCAGACAATTATTGATGCGAAATAAGGCTGGTCACGTCAAAATAGAACATGAAACTTTTTTGCATTCTAAAAGATGTGATTCACAACTTGAGAGGGCAGAGCATAGCAATGTGAGCACTCTTACACGTTTTGAATGAGATTAATGAGATTAAGCACTTAATTGTGGTTTGGTAGCTATTATACACTATTACTTATGGTGCATATTGAATATAACACATGCAAATAGTTGTGGAAAGAAGTAAATGAACATATGGCCTGGGGCTATGTACCCTGTGCACAGGAACCAGGCAAGCAGGCAAGCTCCAACACGCAGCCAGGCCAGCGACATTCAGTCCAGATCTTGCTCTTTTGGGCCTGACCAAAAATTGCCCAGCTGTATCAAACTAAGGATTGGTTTTTGAGGGTAAAGGAAAGTTCAGTGAATGAAATGCAACTATTTTATTTAGGTCTTAAAAAAGATTTTTACAATCCTGAAAGTTATATTTGCAAATCAATGACTTGGTCAAATTTGCAGTTTGTTGTGAGTTATCATGAATTATTTTGCATTTGTACTATAACCACATAAAAGATTCATTGTCTGGCTTTCAGTCATGAGAGACAGGACAGGTTTGCCTTCCACAAATAGTAAGTCAATCCCAGTTGTTAAACAGCCCTTTTACATTTGCCAGGCTGTCTAACTAGTTTCCAATACTGATAGCTCCCTGTCCCACAGGTTGTGTCTCCTTTTCACTTCTGTTTTGTGAGGTTTTAACTCTTAGTTGCTCAAAGTGATACTGCTCTGGTACTATAAAGACACTCTCCTTTTCCCTTCTTCTTCCCTAAATGTGAAAACACACACTTGTCAGCTGAGCCCTATATACACTCCATTCTCCAGTACTTATGTTCTTTCCTGTCTTGCCAATCTCCCTGTGTAATGTTGTTTCTTCTCTCCTACGCATACGTTCACTCATACACACAACATAGACGCAGACAAAGAGGTGCATGATGCGGGTGAAAAACCACATAGTTTGAAGGAAAGGTGCATTCCTCGAAATGAACTTCAGAGTGCCCGTGATTAGGTTGCTAACATTGCTTCCATTCTCTATTGGAAGAAAAGAAAGAAAATTTAGTGGGCCTAACCAAAACTAAATGTTCACTACTTACCATGTCAAAGTTGAAAGTTACACAAGTCTTTCTCCTCCTGCAACCAACAATGTTAGGTTTGATGACCAAGGTAATAAGCCTAAGCAAGGCCTGATGACAGCCAAGACTGTCATTAGTGTTTGTGAATCACGAGTATCTCTCCTTGTATGTCCATTCTTGGGACTGACATTGGCTGTCGAAAATAATCCCTCAGTAATGAGGCTAGACTGCTGGAAGAATTGTACACACCAGTGAAGACAAAGAGAAAGCAGAGAATTAAGGAAAATCTGGGAGAGAAAATAGGGGGTTCAGATGAACTGTTAAGTTCAACTTCATTACAAGGTATCTGGGGGGGATGACAGAAGAACAGGCTTTTAAATAGGAGGAGGGAGATTTTAAAAAGCCTTCAGCAGTGGTTGCCTGTTTGTGGCCTCAAAAAATGGAGAAATATAGTCATTTTGAAGTAAAGAGAATAAAAATAATATTGACTGTGAAATTGGGGAGTTTTTAAAATGATGTTAGATGTATCCATATGCCTTAGGCAATCCTCCTTGAAATTAAAATGTCTATATTTTTGGGTTTGTTGTTTGGTTTTTGTGTTTGGTTTTGGGGTTTTTTTGTTTGGTTGGTTGTTTTTAAATTAGTAACTGCTTTTAGAAAATAGTCCTACATGATATGAACACATATTGCTGAATTTCCTCCAGTGTCTGATCTATAGTCATCTCAGGTGGCATTTGACTTTTAATTGAAAAGTGAAATTCAATTTTTTTTTCTCCCTTTATGTTTAATACAAGTCCAATTTAAATCCTATCAGCATATATGGCCCGTGGAAAGAAATGAAATCAGCTTATTGAATTTAACTTTTGTACTGGGTTTTACTTGGGTATAAGTTATTTTGAAGCACGGGATTACATAATTTTTAAAACTAGGTTATGTTTTACTATTTCACGAGTATGCAGCAGACTGTCTTGCTCTATACTCAATTAGATTGCACATGTTAGGCTCCCTTCCACCTTCCTGGCAGGATGTTTTGTGTAAAATGAATTGCAACTAGAAATTCTGGAGATGAATCAAGTCAAACGTGATTGCCTTGCTATTAAGTTATGTTACTGACGGGGCGGGGGGGGAAAGCAGCAGTGTTTATTATATAACTTATATATAACTTATTTAGAGATTTTTTTATATAACTTATTTAGAGAACTGATTTTTTCCTGAAAGGAAACATGAGCAAAGACAGGGAGTTCTTTGGTTCATAATCAAAAAAAGTCCAGGTTAATTTGTAACTATTCTAAAATAGTGAAAATTGTAAATTCGGTTAAAAGTCTAATCTTTATGTAACATGCACTTATGTATGAAATGAAGATGTATGTGGGGCTGAAGGCCTTATTTGGGAGTACTTTGGACCACAGTGATCCATAACTACTGTACACTGAAAAACTTGAGGAAAGCCCTTAACCAAACCTGTTTGTATTAAAGGACTTGAAGACTTACCCATGAGAAGTTAGGAAGAGATTTCATTTTATTTCAGTTGTAGCAAGCATAAGACGAGGACTAGCTAATTGGTATAGGTGACTAGTTTCATGATGGGACAGGTACCAACACTTCTTCTTCATCTCACTAAGAGAAGATGAGAAACAAAGAGAGTAATAAAAAAGTTCAGAAGACCCTGATGAGAAACTTTGAAAAGGAGATAAAGTTGCTAAAAATGACTCCATGTTGATGGAGTTGGAACTTCAATAAACTTTTCAAAAAGTGTGTCGGCAGGAGAACCAGCCTCCAGTGATTTGTGACTGTGTAGCGAGATGAGAACTGCCCAGGTCCCTGAGTGCAGCCTGCTGTTACATATACATATTGCAGCCTGCAATATATTTGGTTGGTTTCTATCTTCCACTGATGCCACCAGGAGCTGGTTGCAGAAAATGTCTGTGCTGATGGTTAAGACCCTCTTAAAACTTCCCTCCTGGATATTTTTGTGGGCAGTTTATTCCTGTCTGTTTTATCTAGACTGTCCATTAGCTTAAGTATTCAAGGGTAAATAGCTTAATGTCCATCTTACAGTCAGTGTAATTGCCAAACCATCACTTTGCATAGGTGGAAAAAATAAGGACCTTTTCGGCCTTCAGATGACATAATATTTTGCAGAAGTATTTGCATAGATTCTTCCTGTATTGTTGAAATTGCATTTATTTTCCATATTGAGGCCAAGTGCGCCATCCTCTATTCGCATGCTACTATTACTTTACTGTCAGTACCTCTGCAACTGTATTAGGTCCCAAACACATTGGGAGAGGGAGAATTATATATATCGTTTATATCCGTTTAAATGACTGGCAGAGGGGGCATAAGATAACTCTTGTCTTTTGCTTTCACCTTCGCTATGATCACAGTCCTCTTCACCTCCTATGTGGGAGTTCTGTGATCTTTGGCGTGCCTACTTCCCTGATAAGTCTGCCTGTACTTTGCAGACTTCTTTCCTAGTGAGTTCTAGCAAGAAATATGTGATCATACACAGTACTAATTAACCTCACTTGTTACAGATAAATGTTGATAGAAACAAAGTTACTATGCTGGCAGTTGATAGATAAGCAAAACAATAATGGCTCTATGGCCATAAAACTGCGCATCCTCTTCTGGATTCAGAAGTGCTGACAGAAGGGGTTGCTGATCCCATGTAGTCATTGCTGCCACCATCCCCAGTCACGTACACCGTGCGCTGGTGATGTACGCTGTGTACACTGATCCAGCAGAGCAGGTTATGTGAGCACTCCTTTAAGGCAAAATCACCCCAGCGAGGTCCTGTAGCGTTTATCACGCTTGTATTTCACAAGAAGGTTGTCTTCAGTTTGTATGCTTCCCCATCCTCTTCTGACTTGCAAAACCATAATTCTCTGAGAATTCCGGAAATGAATTTATTGACAAAGAAGTGACAGTTAGTTAATGCCAGTCTGGGAGTGTTAAGAGCCATGGAAGAAAATGAAACAACTCATGCAAGTTTATACCTCATTTCTGCTGTGAAGGGCATTGTATGAGCCATTTGTGGATTTTTGGGTAAAATAATCTAATTATACCGGAGCAGATTCTTCACTGTTTAGTCATGTTAGTACTGCAGTGGATAACTCTGTTATGGGATTTTTCATTGAGCAGAGATGAGAGACAACATCAAAATCGTTTTGTTTACAGCTGAAGGCTTCTTTGCAGATGATGGGAACTGAGCCTGTGATCTCACTGAGCCCATACAAAGGTCACCACTGCTGGAACTAGTCAGCACGCTTGTCAGACTAACAGCAGCTGCTGGTTGAGGGAGTTGTGAAAAATGCACTATTAGTTACACTATGGTTATGCAATTCTTTCTGGGTGGAAATAAACACAGTAAGAGATGATGATCAGTACCATGCAGTATTGCTGCTATTGTATGTATAACACTGTAAAGGAAAGAAAAAAAAATCCTCTGTCAAGGAGAGGGGCCTTCCTTACAATATTTATTTTACTGCACATTGATGCAATTCCATCATTTGTTTTCTTGCTTTTGCTCTCTATTTTAAAAGTTATGGCCAAGTAACTTTTTAGTATGCTTTGCTACAAGGTCAGGCAGTCAGCGTAGAGAAGTAATGCACTAGCAACTTGCTTATGTGGAGAAGTTTCTAACTGTGACGTTAGCCAGACGTTTTATTTGTTGTTTCCGGAAGGTACTTCATTCAAAGAACTGCATGAATAAAAGAGCAGATTCCGAAGGAAAAGTAGTATTTTCTTGGTCTCCTTACTGAGCACACTGATGCTCCTTCAATTAAATTGATCAGCAAATGTTTGGGGAGACAGGAAGCTTCGGTAGATACAGAATTGAGCCGTGTATTTCTTAGGTTATATAGATATCAGTTAAAATTCCATCCACCTTAGGTCATTTCCTTGCCCTGTTAGGAGGGGGGAAAAGGCCCAAGAATATATCCAGAACACTCTGTATGGTAGTCTAGGACAAAGGAAGCTTTAGGATGATTTGGAATATGAGCAAGTTCTGCTGCAATAGCATTCAAATAGCCCTGGGCATTTCTGTGGGCCACCAGCTGCAGTAGCAGATTACAGCTGAAAATTGCATTTAATATTCCAAATTGTGCCGCTTCTTGGTTCAAAAAACCAAAGAGCAGTGCAGACCAAAGAATGGTGAATACCATTTCTCATGGGGCTAAATCTTTCAAATGCAATTAGTTTGTTTTGTAAATCTCCAGCATAAAGTTAGAACAAAAACTTGAATAGAATTGAATAACTCTTTTTAAATGTACTGTAAGGAGTAATAGCTTTTAATCTTTTGTAAAGGGGAAATAATTGACAGTTAACTATTGTCTATCAATTTGCAACATAACATAAATAAGAATATATGTTGCTTTTGCCCACAAATTTATTTCTGTATAATAAAAATCATACTTTTCTAGTAGTGATAAAATCTCAGAAAAATTTCCAATGTACAGTAACTGGGAATTTTAATAATGGTTATATTCATTAAAAATAATAATTTCAATAATAATATACCATTTATTACCGCAGTGCTTGGAAGCTGTCTAAAAGGACACTTCAGCTGGAATATTCAATTAGAAGCAAGCTAACAGTGTTTCTGGATTTTTACTAAACACGCAAGTAAAACCATGAAAGTGAGACAGATTATCTGGGGCGTGAATCAAGCGTTAGTGAAAATGTCAAGTGAAACCCTTAGCAGTGCTAAGCAAGAACAGTGCTGATTTATACCTACCGAGGACCCGGCCTGCCAAGTGTCGTGGCTGTGACAGTCCGCTGGCAGTCCCTGGAGTCAAGGGCTGCAGCGAGATGGATGAGAATAACAGCTAGCCCATTTAAAAGCAGACCTTCTATAAATAATATCAGAGAGATTGGTTCAGATGGCAAGCCAACAAATTGCCAACTCCATCTGGAATCCTCTTTGTAAATACATACATAGCAAGGGAAGGAGCCTGGGTAAAATACTGTTCTTGCAGCCCTGGGCATTAAAAATCAGGCTGGTAGTCTGCTCCCTTGGCTCTTGCAGGAGACTTCCAACATGATTTCTTAAAGCGAGAGTGAGCCTGGAAGGAAAATAAGATGATCACTTTTACATTTTCTGCATTTACATTAGTTTGCTGAAGCAGTGTGTCTGCTGCTATACCATAGAATCATAGAATCATTAAGGTTGGAAAAGACCTCTAAGATCATCGTGTCCAACCATCAACCCAACACCACCATGCCCTCTACACCATGTCCCTAAGGGCCTCATCTACACGTCTTTTAAATACCTCCAGGGATGGTGACTCCACCATTTCCCTGGGCAGCCTGTTCCAAGGCCTGACCACTCTTTCAGTAAAGAAATTTCTCCTAATGTTCAATCTAAACCTCCCTTGGTGCAACTTGAGGCCATTTCCTCTTGTCCTATCGCTGGTTACTTGGCAGAAGAGACCAACACCCACCTCGCTACAACCTCCTTTCAGGTAGTTGTAGAGCACGATGAGGTCTCCCCTCAGCCTCCTCTTCTCCAGGCTAAACAACCCCAGTTCCCTCAGCCGCTCCTCATAAGACTTGTGCTCCAGGCCCTTCACCAGCTTCGTTGCCCTCCTCTGGACACGCTCCAGCACCTCCATGTCCTTCTTGTAGTGAGGGGCCCAAAACTGAACACAGGATTCGAGGTGCAGCCTCACCAGTGCCGAGTACAGGGGCACGATCACCTCCCTGCTCCTGCTGGCCACACTATTTCTGATACAGGCCAGGATGCCGTTGGCCTTCTTGGCCACCTGGGCACACTGCCGGCTCATGTTCAGCCGGCTGTCAATCAGCACCCCCAGGTCCTTTTCCTCCGGGCAGCTTTCCAGCCACTCTTCCCCAAGCCTGTAGCGTTGCCTGGGGTTGTTGTGGCCGAAGTGCAGGACCCGGCACTTGGCCTTGTTGAACCTCACACAGTTGGCCTCGGCCCATGGATCCAGCCTGTCCAGGTCCCTCTGCAGAGCCTTCCTACCCTCGAGCAGATCAACACTCCCACCCAGCTTGGTGTCGTCTGCAAACTTACTAAGGGAGCACTCGATCCCCTCATCCAGATCATTGATAAAGATATTGAACAAGACCGGCCCCAGTACTGAGCCCTGGGGAACACCGCTCGTGACCGGCCGCCAGCTGGATTTAACTCCGTTCACCACAACTCTCTGGGCTCGGCTGTCCAGCCAGTTTTTTACCCAGCGAAGAGTGCACCTGTCTAAGCCATGAGCCGCCAGCTTCTCTAGGAGAATGCTGTGGGAGACAGTGTCAAAGGCCTTACTGAAGTCCAAGTAGACCACATCCACTGCCTTTCCCTCATCCACTAGGCGGGTCACCTGGTCATAGAAGGAGATCAGGTTGGTCAAGCAGGACCTGCCTTCCATGAACCCGTGCTGGCTGGGCCTGATCCCCTGGTTGTCCCGGACATGGCTCGTGAGCACCCTCAAAACCAACCGCTCCATGATCTTCCCCGGCACCGAGGTCAGGCTGACCGGCCTGTAGTTCCCCGGCTCCTCCCTCCGGCCCTTCTTGTAGATGGGAGTGTCCTGGTTCCAGCTGGGACAGGGTTAACTTTCTTCCCAGTAGCCTGGGGGGTGTGCTGTGTTTTGGGTTTGGTGTGAAAGGAGCGTTGATGGCCCATTGATGCTTTGGCTGTTGCTGGGTGATGCTTGCACCGGGAGGGGGGAGCACAGCCGGGGTGGTGGACCCAGCTGGCCAATGGGGTATTCTATACCATGTGACATCATGCTCAGTATAAAAACCAGGTGTGTGGGGGGGCTCGCCCCCCGTTCGTGACACGCGGTCGGCGGTCGGTGAGCGGTTCTGTTGTGCATTGCCTGCTTTGTGTATTCTGTTGTTGTTGTTGTTCTCACTGTTATTATTACTGTTCTACTTAGTTTTATTTCAATTATTAAACTGTTTTTATCTCAACCCAGGAGCTTTCCTACTTGTGCCCTCCCAATTCCCTCCCCCATCCCACCGGGGGGGGGGTGATCGAGCGGCTGCGTGGCGTTTATTTTTGCTGGCTGGGGTTAAACCACGACAGGGAGTCACATTGGCGAGCCTCCAGTCGTCCGGGACCTCCCCAGTTAACCAGGACTGCTGGTAAATGATGGAGAGCGGCTCGGCAAGCTCCTCCGCCAGCTCCCTCAGTACCCTCGGGTGGATCCCATCCGGCCCCATAGACTTGTGAGCATCCAGGTGGCGTAGCAGGTCGTTAACTTCATCCTCTTGAATTATGGGGGGTTTATCCTGCTCGCTGTCCCTGTCTTCCAGCTCAGGGGGCTGAGTACCCTGAGGATAACCACTCTGACTACTAAAGACTGAGGCAAAGAAGGCGTTGAGTACCTCAGCCTTTTCCTCGTCCTTGGTGGCAACGTTCCCCCCCGCATCCAATAGAGGATGGAGATTCTCCTTGGCTCTCCTTTTGTCATTAACATACTTATAAAAGCATTTTTTGTTGTCTCTCATGACAGTGGCCAGGTTGAGTTCTAGCCGGGCTTTTGCCTTTCTAATTTCCTCTCTGCACGACCTAACACGATCCCTGTACTCTTCCTGAGTTGCCTGCCCCTTCTTCCACAAGTGATAAACTCTCCTTTTTTTCCTGAGTCCCAGCCAGAGCTCCCCATTCAGCCAGGCCGGTCGCCTTCCCCGCCCGTTCTTCTTGCGGCACATGGGGACAGCCCGCTCCTGCGCCTTTAAGACTTCCTTCTTGAAGAACGTCCAGCCTTCCTGGACCCCTTTGCCCTTCAGGACCGTCTCCCAAGGGACTCTCTCGACCAGTGTCCTGAGCAGGCCAAAGTCCGCCCTCCGGAAGTCCATGGTAGCAGTTTTGCTGGCCCCCCTCTTTACTTCACCAAGTATCAAGAATTCTACCATTTCATGGTCGCTAAGCCCAAGCCGGCCTCCGACCACCACATCTCCCACCAGCCCTTCTCTGTTCGTGAACAGCAGGTCAAGCGAGGCATCTCCCCTGGTGGGCTCGCTTACCAGCTGCGTCAGGAAGTTATCCTCCACACACTCCAGGAACCTCCTCGACTGTTTCCTCTCTGCCGTGTGGTATTTCCAGCAGACGTCCGGAAAGTTGAAGTCCCCCACGAGAACAAGGGCTAGCGACTGGGAGACTCCTGCCAGCCTCTGGTAGAATATTTCATCTGCCTCCTCGTCCTGGCTAGGTGGTCTATAACAGACCCCCAGCAGGATATCTGCCTTGTTGGCCTTCCCCCTCATCCTTACCCACAAGCACTCGACCTCGTCATCACTACCATTGAGCTCTAGACAGTCGAAGCACTCCCTAACATACAGGGCTACTCCACCGCCTCTCCTTCCTCGCCTGTCCCTTCTGAAGAGCTTATAGCCATCCATTGCAGCACTCCAATCGTGCGACTCATCCCACCATGTTTCCGTGATGGCGACCAAGTCATAGCTACCCCGCTGCACAATGGCTTCCAGCTCCTCCTGTTTGCCGCCCATGCTGCGTGCATTGGTATAGATGCACTTGAGCTGGGCTGCCGATTTCTCCCCCAACAATGGCGTGCGGTCCCTAGGCTCTTCTCTAGTGAGCCTGGTTTTATCCCCGTCCCCCTTCGAATCTAGTTTAAAGCCCTCTCGACAAGCCCGGCCAACTCACACGCGAGAATCCTTTTCCCCCTGCGAGACAGCTGAACTCCGTCCCAGTACCATACTCAGTACCGTATCCTTTTGGGTTTGAAAAGGAGAATAAAGGTCAAAAAACAAAGTAATCATACATAAACATGTCTTCGGTGAACTGAAGAGAGTAACTTCACTGATTGTCCTGTATGCAGATGTTCCACTGAAGAAGAAGAGGAAGTGTTGTATTAGACTTCTCATTAAGTATGCAGGTTAAACATTATTGCTCATTAGTGGAAAATATGCTTTGTATTCACCCCATATACACCTAGATATGAGACATTCTGTCTTTTAAGCTGTTAAGATGATTTAAAGATTATCTTGGTAACACCATTGCCACAGCAAAAAGAAGACTGGGTTCTCAGAGGAACTCCGCTTGCTTTACCCTAGCGTACTATTGCATAAGGCAAAGGCTACAACATCATGTTTTTATTGATTTCTAAAGGGTAAATTACAGGCTGTTGCTCTCAGATAATACTAAAAGCTGCCCTATATTCCCAGTGAACAACATCCAAATACCTTATTCTGTATAATGGAAATCCTCTTAGTACAGTTTCTCATATTCATTATTATATACTCCTTTTTCAGTTTACTGAGTTTTACGTATTCTCTGGCATGGTGCTTCTCAATTCACTTTACAAATTGTGCCACTTGTTACTCACCAAACAGTAAAAGGAGCAGCATGGTTTTCTGAAGTGCTGCAAGACCTGCCCTGAAAAGTAGAAAGCCTCGGAAAGTCTGAATATTTAGAGTTATGAATTTTACCTTCCCATTTCCTTACTTCTGGAGATTAAAGCAGCACTACAGCAGTAGGATTTCATTGTAGTGGAAGGGGAAATGGAAATTGTGTTGTTCCCACAGCTTTACTGGAGTCACGAGCCAAATCCTGTCCTCTGTTCTTAGTTCATATTTCTGTTCTCATTTGTGCTTTGGAGTTACGAGTCAAAACCTCTGCCAGCAGAAATCTACAGAAGTAACTGTTTCATGAATGTGGAACTTGGCTTAATGTGCTTCTCAGCTTTGTCTGCAGACCACTCTACGTGTCTTGGACTCCTGTGTACTACATGAAGGGGTGTTTGGGGATGCGCCTGGCGCTGGGACTGCCTTGCCCATGCTCATGAATTGTTACTGTGGGCCCCGGCATAGTTCCGGCCCTGGCAAAAGGACACCTTCTGCAGCAGCTCCTGGGCCCTGCTGAGGAGTTAGCACCAAGCCAAGTCCAGTCCCAGCAGGCAGTTTGCATGCAGCCACGCCGTTTCAGAGGCTAGCAGAGCTGGGTAGGATGGACCTGAGCTGCGCTGTGCTAATTGGCCTCGTAGCCAAAGAACAAGTACTGGCATTGTGGAGCTCACCTGTGTAAACGTAGCCAGGTACCTCTGAATGAAACGCTGGGTTTCAGAGATGCTTTTCATGTTACTGTGAGGACAGGCATTTTGTCTAATGTCAACATAGATCCTAAGTTGAATTTTCCTTCTCTGCTCAAAAGTGATGCGTGAGCGAATCCATATTACAGCCAAATAAGAAGTGTGACATGCTGAACATGAAATACTGTTCTCTGTTACTATATAGGAACAGCTACCCCAATTTAGATACTCATTTGCTTTGACCTATTATATTGCTGTATGACAAGTCCTACTGTAATCTAATCCCTGTGAGCTTGGAGTGGAGCCACTCACAATGTAGAAATTGTAGCATATGGAAAAAACATCTATTACAGAAATAGAATAGCCACACTTGGGAGTGGAAAAGTGTTATACAACCAAAACGTGGTAGTTGTCTGCTTCTTCCTAACCTGATGTTTTAAGTGTGCTTTTTTTCTCTTATACTGTCTTATTTGTGCTGCTTAATGCTAGCTAATTGAGAGCTTTGTTTTCTAATGGAGAGTGGTATTCCTGGAAGTAGACGGGCATGTTTTAACCTTTATTCCAGAAACCATTAAAATATTAAAATTTTAAAAAAATTATAAAATTGGTCTGCACAACCTCTCTTAAAGATGCCATATACTTAAGAAAGAGAAAATAAGTTATTTAATTTTGTTTCATTAAAGGTCTCTAGAAACCAAAATCTGGACAAATAATCAGACTCTGAAATTTGACATTTCTAAACTGATCTGGAATGATCAGGAGGCTGTTCTCAGTCTTCTTTGAAAAAGGGGGGAAACTGATTTCATCTATGGAAAAGGTTCACCTCTGGGAAGGGAAAAAAAAAACCAAACCCTATCTCTTTTTCCCCTCCAGCAAGATAATGTGCCACCAGACCTACAACGTTTTAGCAGAAATGGCATGCATGCAGTGCTAGCTAAATCTGCACTGCAAAGATCAGTGTAAGTTTTGTCCTAGAAGCTCAAGAGGCACAATCATGGAGCAGAGGAGGAAGAAGTGTGGAAGAAGGATTACATTTTCAAAAGAAGATAATGCTCCAAATGTGAAGTAGGAGCCCAGGCTGCACTTCCAGAAAATGCCTGGGGAGCTGCGGAGCTCCATCTTGGGGATAACCCATGTGCTCCGAGAGTAGGAACTAGCTAGTTTTTGGGAAGAAAGCTACAAAGCCAGAAGGCAGGAAGAGGAACTGGTTAACAGGATTAAGCAACTGTTAAGATAGCACGAGATTACTTACATTGCATCATGCGAAATAAGAACAAGAGAGAACATTTTGTATATATTTCAGGGAACGCTTCCTGTCAGTGACAGATGCCGGACTGCAGAGAGTCTCTACGTTTTGCAATGTTGTGACCAAGATTTTCTGATTAATGCAGATAAAGAAAACAAGGCAAACAAAGGTCCTTGGTCCAGTGAGGGGCTGTCCTTTAGATGACACTGGTTTATTATGATTTGTGGAATTATTATAGGCAAAGTGGAAAATAAAATATCTTGAAAAGTATCATAGTAAGGCATACTGGCACCCTGTCAGCAACTGATTTATTGCTGATTTAGTAATGTTTCATACCTAATCATTTTTGCTGTTCCTAAAATTGGAGTGATTCTGTTTCCATGAGCTTGAACTGTAGAATTGACAGAAGGGACTGAGATTTAGAGGAATTTGGGATATTGGAGAAGGATTGTATATGTTGTAGAATATGCTGCCTTAACAAAAGGAAAATGGAATGGAAGCCACAAACATTGTTTAAAATTTAGATACCTTCCATTGATAACCATTTGACTATAGACTAAGTCCTTGGGCTTTAAATAGCTACAAGTGCACTGTACCAGTGATAGATTTGGCACTGCCAAACTTTTATAACAGTTGGTGCTTTTAGACTTGTAATTCTGATATTAGCATACACAGCTGAACTTTTGTCAGGCTCCTGACCCTGCCTGTAACTCTCATGAACCTTAAGAATTGCTGTCCTAAATTGGTATGGAGAAAACTCACTCCTTATTAGATACCTCCTCTGGATGCCAATCCCCAAAAATATCAAAATCCACCATTAACTTTATCTTTTCTGCTGATGACTTAATCCCTTTGAATATCTGCCAGTCTCAGGTGGACTTCATTTGGGCACTTGCTGAGTTTCCTGTGAGTTAAAATCCTCAGGCATGGATAATTCATTTGCTCTTGCGAGATAACTTGTATCCTTTTGCTAAGAGGAGAAACATCTTATGCCATGGTCTATTATTGTGTTACTCATTCTGTTTCACATCATAGCAATAATCTTTTAAATGGCATTTTATTCAATTTTCCACTTTAGTACAAAGCACAAAAAAGAACAAAGAACAAAAACATATTAAGTATCAGGCGTGTTTTCTGCAGCACTTACTGTGGCTGAGGAGAATCAGCAAATGAGTAACATTTTTTGCTGTCTTAAAAATCCATTACCATCCAGTATAGCCTAATGCAATCAAAAAGGTTTTCCTTTCTTCCTCTCTTCTCTCAGCTCCCCTTTTACTTTTCACATACACATCGCTAATAGAATGTGAAAGGTTTTTCCAGCACAAAATGAAAAGTTTATTCTTGTAGTTCTAAAAAATATAACCCGTGACTAAAGTGAGTCTAGTGATTGAACGCCTTCCTAAAGTCTGGGATTACCTTTTTTTTGTTAAAATGAAATTTGGTGTAGCATTTGTGTGTTTTGAAACACTGTTGATCCTCTGATTTAATGAAATAAATGTTGCTTTCTGTTGATCCCACCTGTGTGCCCTATACACACATTGTGTGTGTTCTCCATTATAACTAAACTGAAACATTTGGAAGGAGGGCCAAGTGTGATAAGGACAGAGGGCTTGGTATAACGCAACCCAGATCATGGAGGCATTGCCTGTAATGCCTGCTTCAGCACAAGTGAATAATACTACTAACTCCATTTCAAATGAAGCACGTAATTTTGCTTTGAAAGATGAATTCATTCCCTTGGACCTCTTTTAGCCATAATCTCTATAGAAGGCATAAAATAAGAATTGACTGCAGGATTAGACTTTGGATAAAAACCATGTTATGTGGTAAGATGTGTCCAAGTATAAGTTGCTCCATGAGCAGCAGAATAGCTGGATCAACGTGGTGCTGGCCCCAGGCTGTGAGGACAGGCTAATTCTCAAATGCTTTAGGTTATTGCTTCTGGTGCCCCATGTGGTAATAGCGCATAACCCTCTGATGTTTAGCCATACCTGCATTCGTGGAGTTAAAACCACATTGCATTGTGCCATGCAACTATCGTGTTTACCCATCTCGGGAAAGCTCAAAATCATAATGATACAATTTGCTCTTAAAAGGAACTATACCCATCTCCTTCCTTCTCCTCATCCTTAATGACCTTTTCTTGGCCCCTGTAGCCAAACATGAAAGTGGGAGAACTTTTCTATGTGGAAAACATAAAGGCAAAGGGAACTACGGAATCAAACGCATTGCTGTTTAGCTGGAGTGAAGAAAAAATACCTGCATTTGATTTCACAATTGGTTCTGAATGTAGTGAAGAGAAATGCAAAACCTGTTCTTGGCATGAATATCCACCTTTATTCCTTTACTCTGAGTTGGACAAAGACTGAGAAAAATATTACTTTAAAATAAGAGAGGATGAAGAAACAAAGATGAAACTTAATTAAGATTCAGTTATTCCTGATTTCTAATGGTGAAGCAGACTCAAGAATAATGTTAATTTTGATTACTAGGTGCTTGTTAATGGGACAGAATTAGAATTATTAGGATGCCGAAGAGAAGGGATGGAATTATGAATACTGTGTAGGCAGAGATTACAAAATTTGTGAATGGAAAAAGGAGCGACAAGAGAAGAGAACCATCAATTTCAAGGCATAGTAATGAGCAATCCATTATGGTACAGAGTGTAAGTTGCTAAAAGTTGTGAGGATTAGTTCAGTTTTTGGCATAGCAGACATATTTTTCTGGATTGATTTCATTGAAGTGCTGCTAGAATAGGCTTTGACTCACTGAGTTTGAGGAAGTAGAAATATGGGGGAAGAGAGAGAGAGGGAGTTGTTCTTTTTCTAGAGTGCAGTGTAAGAGCTGTGGGGAATTACTCTCATGAAAGAAGTGTTGCTATTAGTTAGGGAAATGTTGATTATGTTCTTAAGGAGTTTTATGTTGTTTCACAAAGAAAATGCTTTTACAATTAATTGATATTCAGCATAGGAAGGATGTGAAAGTAAGGCCCACTAGTTTAAACAAATAATCAGGATTCAGTTATTCCTGATTTCTAATGGTGAAGCAGACTCAAGAATAATGTTAATTTTGATTACTAGGTGCTTGTTCATCAACTTAAGACACATGCACTATTCATAAAGAAAATAGGATGGAAAAAAATGAGTGTTGTCCTCTAATATTCTTAGTCTTTCTTTTTTTCTTGTTCTAGATTATAAAGTCTGCTTATTTTATGTGAAGGATTGATTGCGTTATATTTAGTTTTATGACATGGCGATGTTTCAATTTTTTTCATGCACAGATTTCATTAAGTGATCTCTCCTTACACTATACTCTAGCAACGATTTTTAGATTCCTGTGAATTAAATTAAGTGAACTGTAGTCATACCTTCAGCATTCTTAGCTCTTTAAGTACAGCTACTCTGATTTCTTATGGCTGGGGTGACCAAAAACCCCATGACACAGAGCAATTTATTATGACCAAACACATGTCTGAATTTGTTGCTTATCTTACCTGAATATTTTTCTTTGGATGTCAAGATTCACTGTTCTTGCCAGCGAATATATTTTGGCTTTTAGAGAGAGATTAAAGTTGAGGAAGAGCTTGTCCTGAAGCAGATCCTGAGCAGTGTTTTTAAAGGTTCAGAGCCATAGCATTTAAAGAGAGGTCTAAACTTCTATGAACTAATCTTTCCACGTGTCTAAAATAAATCTCATATTTACAAACCTTTCATAAACCTATATGTGGTAGAGCAGTGAACATTTATAGAGCTACATCTCACAAAATCAGAGTGAAAACTTATGTCAAATTCTGGCTTTAAAAAAAACACATTTAAAGTGGAGGTTATGTGGCAAACAAAAGGGAGGGAAGAAAGAATAATGCTAAATACATTACTTAAGGCAAAATATAGAATAGATAAAGGGGATTAAGGTAGGAAATGCCATGATAACTACTTAATGATTTTTTTTTTTTTAATGACATTCAGATTGACTTAAGGGTGTTATGTTAGTTTTCCCAAAGCTATTAACAAACTTGGTCAGACTCTGTAGGTTTGATGAATGAAATGAAAGACAGCAACAATACTACTCCTACGTTCAAAAATACATAAGTTCATGGTTTGCCCAAGAAGCTGATGAAGTGGGTTCAGTTCCTTCATGCAAGATCCTGGGGAAAAGGGATGAGACCCATCTATTTTGACAACCTTAGGATGTAGTTACACTACCAGTTCAAGCCTATGTAAGATGCTCTTACCAAAAGAGGTGACTCTAACCTTCTTCCATTAGATTTAGGGTCCATTAATACAACTACAGAGATGTTAAAAATACTTTCCAAATTACATTTTTCCATCAAAATTGCGCCTTATTACAGTATTGTATGGACACTGTTGGACATCCTCTTGAATTGCAATTATACTTACATCTTAAATCTTTTTTGGACAAGATTTTATCTTCCTTTTACAGTTCAAGCACTACTCAGCTGTGTTTCACAACTCATGTTACTGCAGTTGAAATAATTAAATCAAAATGCATGTTGATTAAAATGTGACTTTTTTCTCCATAATTTGCAAATATTTTTAAAACTGCCTTTCCTGAGGAAAGACACGTACTATGTGAGAGACTATTTCATAGCATGAGTTTGTATGGAGTCTCTTTCTGAGCTCAGGACGAGGAACAACACAGGATCAGCTTGTTAAGATTTACTTATTAACACTTGTTTAACATCTGTCTTAGTCCAAAAAAAGTTGCTTTTTTTAGTCTACTTGATAGCAGCATGAAGAAGTCTCAGCCAAAATAGTGTCCCATTGGAAGCTGTATAGTAACAGATGAACCCTAAAGAAATGAAACTGAAGTTCACAGAGAATATAAGAAGAATGGGAAACAGTAACGAAAAGTGAATGTATATTAAATGACTTCCCTCATCATGCTTGTGAGTAAACATTCAATTTTCGTGGTTGACTGGTCCATAAGCAGGAACTTTTAGGATTTGGCAACACATTTGGACTTTGGCAATTAAAATCTGTGTATATCCTATTTTGGTTGGTTGCTGCATTTCTTGGGCGTACACCCCCCTCAGCTTAGTGACCTAGCAGGGTGATTTTCTGCCTTCAAGACTATCCAGCTCTGTCTGTGGTCACTGGCGACCAAGGTTGATGGGGGAGCAACCTACGCTGTCTCCGACGGTGCGTTACATTCTCAGTGTTGTTTCTGGAGGGCCATTGAAGATGAGGGACTGCCAGGTCTGACCTGTTCCAGAATTCAGCTTTTCCCTGGGAAGCGGGGAAGCCTGGTCTCTCTCTCGGGCTCTGAAAATAGCAGGAGGCTCCCCCTCGGCTGCGTCCTGGAGGGAGGAGGAACTCTCCTGCCCTCCCCGCCAGCCCTGCTGGCCCAGGCGGCTCCTCTTCCCCGTTTCCCTTGAGCTGCTAGCACCAGACAGCGCGGCGGATGGTGAAGGGGGGTGAATAATTCTGCCTGGGTGTTTGCTATCGCAATCTGCCTGGATGTTTTTGTTCTCCCATTGTCAGCGTGCAGGGTGGATGTTCCTGTGGTGATGTAAAACCACGTTTGTGGTTGGGCTGTTTTCTCTACCTGAGTATCAGTGAGAAAATCAAGTAAAACTCGCAGCTTTTTAAGCCATCTTCTTTCCTCCAGCCATTATGTTATCTTTGTTTCCTGTTACGCTGGACTTCTTATAAATTCACTAAGTTTAAGCATTAAACTACATTAAGGGAGTCAGGAAATTTCTCTGTCAGCAGGTCTCTTTTAATAGGAAAATAAAACCAAGATATTTAACAGAACTGCCAGGAGTAGAGTCTTTAGTTACCTCTTTTTTTTTTTTTTTTTTTTTCCCTGAAGGCTCGTGCCTGTGGCATTGCATCCTGCAGTGCTCATAGAAGGAAGATTAGGTTTAGCAGGGCACATCCTGTTTCTCCATTTATAGTTAGAGGTGGTCAGAAATTTTAGATCACTGAGCTTCAAAGGGTTTTGTCTGAAACAAAACAAACTTTTGCCACATTTGCCAAGCCTCCAGCTTGAAGGGAGCTGCAGGTATTCCTGCTGTCATCACTGAAACTGGCAAGAGCACCATTTTCCTGAATAGCTGTAACACCCTTAATTTCCTCTTCACTAGAAATTGCTATTTCTGTTGGGTTTATTCCATGGTGGGCCAAATCAAATGAAAAAATCTTTCCAGCAAACTGGAAACCCATGTATTCAGCATGAAGGACAGATTGGTATTGCCTGTATTGCCTTGTTAGACCGTCCTACAGAGCAACATATGTAGAACTAAAGAAGTTTGTTAGATTTCCAAGAGGAGAGCTAAACTACCCAGGCTGCTTAACATCAGGTGGGAACATCCTGCAACACAAATGTCATCACCGTCATGTCATAATGAGGTTATAATTTCACCCTTCCTCTCAGTGCCTTATTTGTGCCAATTCCTTAAGTGACCACTCAAGAGACATTTCATGGAAGTCCTTCCCAATTAATGAGGAAATGTTCAGAGTTGTGACTTCCCTGTCTATGCTTATTGTGTTGATTAGATATGGGCACATGCTCATGTTTGTGTTCATTACTTCAAAACCATGATCTTTAATGTGCTGGCTCATTCACAGTCTGTTGCAAGGGTGGGAAGCATACGGTCTGGTGGCTAGCTATAGCTTGTTATTCAATTTATCGCAGACTCACTGACTTTGCAGGGCGAGGGCGGATGGTTATTTCTCTAATGCTATAGTTCTGTTTATATATGGCCTACCAAATGTATCTGAAAGTCCTCAGTAAAGAAAATGTTCAGCACATTGGTCTGATGCATAGGACATTGCAGTTCAGTATGTAGGTGTGGGAACCTCATCCGATTCCCATGGAAGTCAGTGAGATTTAATTTTGAATCAGATTCTGCAGACACAAAGGTCTAGTGTAGGAAAAACTAGATGTTTCCACAGACTGCAGCTGGGCATGGCAGCCTTGCAATAGTCTACATCTGCCTGGGCATTGCGAGTATAAACGATGTCTTCACTCTTATGTCTTTTCCTGATAACATAGAGATAGTGAACCATGATAAAGGCACAACCACTGATGTCGCAAACTGTATGAATTCGCACACTGAAATCTGAAAAGCATTTGTTTTATTGGCCTTTCTTTGTTTTCTCTAACTCCACCATATGCAGAAATAATTGATAGTCATCTGCTGAAGGGTTTCTTAGTCTGCCAACAGTTAGGGTAGTTGTCTCCTTGCATCCAGTCCCGCTATACTCTGCACACCAGCAAAGCTTTTTGCCCCTGTACAGAGGGAGTAATAATCAATTATCTTATAGTGAGGGATTATTATGAGTTGGAGCCACTGAGGAGTCACCATAGAAATGCAGTCTTGTGGTGAAAGCTTTAAGTGTTTGCAACAGTGACTTGGCTCACCCTCTTGGTGTCAGTCAGAGGCACAGTGTAAGTAGAAAAATGAAGCTTTCCAGCATTCAGAAGTAATTTCTTAAAAATTACCTTTGGAAAGACTGCCTAAGTCCCTCGTGGTTTTTTTGTTTCTAGATTTTGTAAAAACAGTATTAGAAAACTGATGAACCAAAGGGTAGACAGAGGCATGCCTGTTAGCACGGCCCTCCCCAGGGTGCAGACTGTAACCTCTGCTGCCAGAATACGGGCTTCCCAGCTGGTCTCAGTCACCTATTCAAAATACCAAGGGTCTCCTTTATAATTTGCCCTGTCCTGGCATCATTTTGTTGTGATGAAAGGTTGTTGGAAGGAAAACCAGAACCCAGTGTGTTGAGGCCATGAGGCAAGGATTGCAGAACGTTGTCTTGGAGTGCAGCTGGTAAAAGGTTGTATAACTGGCTTTTTCTGTAAAAGGGATCCACTGTTGGTTCCTTCAATTAAATCTCTCACAAAAAAATGGACTAGTAGTATAAACAGGAGAGGGATCCAAGTAACTGTCCTGCCTCTCTCCAAATCTGAGATATCCACATGGACTCTAAAACAGGCTGTGTCAGGACCATGAAAATGCTGTACCAGGACTACGAAATCTGATTTGTTCCAATGCGGTGTTTCAAAATCCAGATCACAGTCTTGTGAAGTGTAAGGGGGTGTAGACTTGGAGAGTGCACCTAGTCCAGTAGAGAGGTACAGCAGTGAATTTGAATCCGAACTTGGATTTGGTTGCAGGGCTCTGGTTCATGGCCATAACTGCTAGCAGCACGCTCTAGGATCATAAAGCCCCTTTTGAATAATTCTGTGCAGTTGATAGTTCCCTTTTGTAAAAAATGGTGGTCGTTTCAGGACAACAGGTACGCTTCAGTTTCAGTAATAAAAAGCACTGCTTAGTATGGATGCATTGAGATACACTCACAGAGTATGAATTTGTTTTCATCTTTCGAAAATTATAGAAGAGAATTCTGGGGTAAACAAAATGAAAGGTTTTTTTCATTTTTTATTCTGAGCCACATGCAGGAGAAGGCAGTGGAAGTTTTTTATTCACAGGCACAGAAATAAAGTAGTGGCACAGTCCATACTGGGAGGCACAGCATAGATGCAAATACAGTGCATGTGGTATAATCTGTTCCCTTTTCAGAACAGAGTTTACAAACAAAGCAATTCTGAATTTTTAAACCTCTGTTTTAAATCTAAAACATTCATATCTACAATGGCTTTTTACTGGTATTCTGATAATTCCTATAAAGTAAGACAGTCCACACAAAGAAGCGTTTGCCTGCTGCAAAGGAATTGTATACATCTAAGAAGCAGGCAAGCAGCAGATGCAGCATGGAGAGAGAGATATAAACAGGACATATACGTGTGTTAAATATTCAAGTAAATATAGATGATCAATACCTGTTATTATTACGTGACCTATTTCTTTTTGTCGACAGTCACGAATAGGAATGATACAATAGTATGCAACTACCTTGCCAATGAACCTCAGCATTGCACAGACACTCACACCACTGCTATTTAGGGAGTCTGAGAATATAAACAGAGCATGAGTGAATCATACAGTCCCATGTGCCAGTCCACCAAGGTGGCCGGACGGATAAATCCAAGGGCGCCCTTCATACAGGGATGTGCACGTATTCGCATTCACATGTCAGTCAGATCGCGTGTATGTCTTCCTAGTTGGAATGCAGAGCGTACTTAGGAGGTATTATAGACTTGTCTCCAGACTGTTGGTGAGCCTTGAATGTCTCAAAATATTAAAAACAAACAAACAACAAAAAAACCCCAAAACATTCTTCTGTAGCTATATAAACTGTACTTTTAAAAGGCTCATTTTAAGTAGTCTGACTTTTTTCATGCTTGAGAAGTTACACAGTGAGCTACCTACTTACTTTGAAGGTTTAAATGCAATAGTAGATATATGGATTTTATACATTTATGTAAATGAGAACTGTTTTGCAGAAAATATTTATGAGAGAAGAGCTCTGTCCTTTTTTAGACTGTAAGAATAATACGTAATGTACTACAAGTAAAATTACATTCTGAGTAAATACAATCACTACTGTTTTGTGGTATCTGGAGGCCTCTGTGACTGATTACTCATATTCTGCATATTAAGTACCATAAGGTCAAGTGTCAGAGTGGCTGAGCACTATATTTCCCATTGATTTTCAGAGTTGCGTGGACAGATCGTTAGAGCTGTGTGAGTAACAATTTCTGTGATTCACTGGCAGTTCTGAAAAATAAGAAACTCTCCAACTGGAAGCCACAGTATTGGTTTGGGTTTTTTTTCCTAGTGAATAAATAGACTGGGACAACCAAAACATTTTGTCGAGCATTTTTAATAAAAGCAAAGGAAATTTGGAATCAAAGGGCTGCATTCAAAGGAGAATGTGGGATCAATTCATAAAAGCTGGGAGGAGATGCTGCTCATATATATATCTTAGGTCTCCTGAGAGATAAGAGCCTGAATTAAGTCCCTCCTCTAAGTAAGTTAAAGGATAGACTTAAACCCAGGATTTACAGACAGAGAAGGAACATGGTAAGCAGTGGGCCAGAGACCGCGGAGTATCTAGCTGTTTGAGTGGTTTTGGGAATAGTGCCTGTGCCTCCCTCGGACCTGCATATTAACCTAAAATGTTTCTTCTTGGAAATGCTAAACCTGTTTTTAATGTTTTCTCTTATTTTTTTTTAATTTTGTTTTAACCAAAACTATTCCCATAGCTGCCTTTTAAAAATATTTTTTTAAGAGTATTTTTCCAAAATTTTTGCAAATTGTAATTAAGTGCTTTACCCGGGTCTAGTCTGATGACTGTTCGGCTGGAGAGCGCAGTTTTCCTTCCCCACAGTGACAGTATTGTGGAGACCCAGAACTGAAAGAGTTTGGTCTGTCTCGCTGTTCCAGAGCGGGATGCTCATATTAACAGCTAATGAAGGCACTGCCTCTGAAAATGAAGAGTTTTCTTTACCTCTCCCTCTGCCCCTCCAATCCCCATATGAATTATGTTTTATCAGTGAAATCAATCCTGGGTTGTGCAATCTACTAAGACGACTAATAAAAGTCTTTTATAACTATAATCTACATGTGCTAGCAAACTTGAATATATTTACATATATGAAAAAGAGCAAATTTGGATAATTGAACAGTACAGAGCTTTGTGCCGAGGGCAAACAATAGTATCTCTTTCACCAGATGTGTGTGACTAAGCAGCCTCTTATTACTGGTTGCAGAATGCTAAATCCAGAAAAGGACATTAAAAGTATGGCTTTTAAATATAGATGGAGGGAAACAGGTATTTACCTAGTGCAAGAAATTGCAAAGTGGAAAATTACATGGCCAGTGGAAATCGGGCAATAAAATCTGCTTTTCCTGGATTGCATTCTTCATAAAAGGAGGATGCTGTAGTAGGCTGTATGGTTTATTAGGAAAATGATTCATGGAGAAGTACAATTTCAAAATATATGTAGTGATGTATGAGAATCCTCACTAGGTATACAGTTATTTCATTGTATATGTTTATTCATGTGAACTCTTAACAAAGTAGGGAGATGCCAGCTTCTTGCTTTTATCAGCAGATATCTAAGAATAGACTGCTGGAACTTGCATTCCCTCAACGTCAGAGCTTTGAGTTAGAAGACAGGAGAGAGACAGGGAGGGTGTATATGGTTTTTCCAAGTTTTACGCTTTGTTTAGAAAAAAAATTTCTAACCTGTGCTTAGAGTATTTTAGTCGTTTTTCCCGTGAGAAACTCTTGAATTACAAGCAATGAATAAATAGGTAGAAGATTTTAGATTTATTAAGCAAAATCACAAAACAGGGGCAGCTAAATTTAAGAATGCTGCTAAAATGTAAATTCATCGTGTGCCGTGTTCCTCATCTTTGCCCAGATGGCAGAGGTGATTGTTGGCCAGAAGAAACTAAATTTGCACGCTTACTCTTCTAAGCTGAGTGGGTGCTCGTAGTGTTAGCCAGTGGCTTTTACTGCAGTGTTGCAATAAAGATGAGCAGCGAAATATTTTTGATCTCATATACTGTATACATCTTCATGAAACACTTTTGATTCAGAGCTTGAGGAGGGGGAAATTACTTTTTACAATCAGGAAGAGGCAGCTAATAACTTAAAATCCAGCTCAGCCAGAGGCTTCTGATACAATTATGGCTGCTCTCTTTCCGTGGCAATGAATTCCTTCTCTTGTCTGTTGTGACGCATAGGTGAAAAACATGCAGCAGAGCCAGACGATGCAGAGCTGGTGAGCCTCAGCAAAAGGCTGGTGGAGAACGCGGTGCTGAAGGCTGTACAGCAATATTTAGAAGAAACGCAAAACAAAACCAGACAGACTGATGGAAGCCCCGTGAAAACTGAAGAAGCAGCAAGCAGCACTAAGAATGAGAGCGACAATGATAACAGCAAGTGAGCACTGTGCAAAAAGCCCAGGAGCAAATGTCCCACCAAGAATAACCACAAAAACATGTCCCAGCTCCCTGCTGAAATTTGCTAAGTGGTGCTGGGTGACAGGCACTCTGCTTTGTGAGTCTCTTATCAAAAGTTTGTTCTGAAACGAAGGACGCTGTCTACTGGTTTAATAAGTGCTTGCACTGCTGAAAATCTGTTGGGAGGGATGGACGGTGGGAAAAGACAAGAATGGTGAAGCAAGCGGCTCCAGTCTTCACTGGCTCTTGATACCAAGAGTCCCTTCCTTGCTTTTGAAGAGAAACTGAATGCTTTGCATTTGCCTTTCGGACTGTCATGAATGGCCGTGGAAGAGGCCTTGCCGTAAGTGGAAGCGATGCCCTCGGCCCGAGGGTTTGGCACTGCCAGAAGGCTGCTTACTCCATGTGGGCGCACATGCTGTTTCCTAGTCAACAGCAGTCAACCCCAAGCTAAAAATTACCACTACCGATATTCCTCACAGATACTATTACACAGTATGTAATATGGCAGGAGTTTCTCTTAAATGTGACGCTGTACTGTTCTTTACTTTTTGGTAGCATTTGTTGATGTAAATTACATTTTTTTTGACAAAGTACCCTTTTATAAAAAATCAATATGGGCAAAAGGCTGAGCAATTAATACTGTTCAAACCAGATTCGATCTCTTTCTCTCCATACATTAATGACTCGAAATGACATTAGTTGTTATAAAATGTATTATATTGTTCTTTTCCTCTAGGAAAGAGCCATGAAGCAGACTTAGTAAAGGAAGCTTTGCACAGAGAAACACAGGCCCTGTTATCCAGACTGAATCAGATAAAGGAGCTGTTATCCAGTTCTGATATCCGCACGAAAATTAGGAAAGAACTGTTTGAAGACAGGCACAACTCTAACAGTAAATGGAAAAGTTGTATTGACTCTGGATCTCCGAATGGATGATTGTAAATTGCCATGATGTAAAATCTTATCGGGTTGTTTAAAGACAAAAAATATTTCTTCAAGAAATTTTCCTTTCTGTTTCTTTTTTACTGAAAATATGAAGGGGTGTAAATGGCTCACGAGGAATCATGCTGAAATACTTGCACAGAAGGAGTGTATTTCATAACGATGAAGTAGAGCCACTCCTCAGCACTGCTTTGAAACACGCTTGAATGTGCAGGTATATGTCATGACTCCAAAGTGGAAAAATACTGGTTTCAAATAAATCTGAGCAAACACTGTGCCCTTCCTTTATCATTGCAAATAATTCAGATTTTTCTCATAGATCCTTTCCCTCGCAATGATATACAAATATTAAAAAAAGGAAGCTTTTAAATACTTTAAAATGTATATTTGAAAAAACCTCTTTTAATTATCTGCCTTTTGGATATGTACTAGCATTTTGGGTTAGCACTGTCTGGTTGTTTGGTTTTTTTTAAACAGCACTTGAATACTTGTATAGATGCTGACATGTTGTTTCTGCTGATGTTTACACTAATGCAAGAATGTTTTAAATTTCAGAATGAAATTCGGGCTCCACTGATCTCAATGGGAGACTCTCATTGGCTTTAATGGAGTCAGGATGCTGCAATTAAAATTTCTCGTGAGAATAGTAATATTCCTTGGGATAATATTTGCCTTTTTACTTTTGTAGAACTGTGATTTTATCTTTTGTTTTTGATGTTTCGTCCATCTCTACCTTCTGCTGCCTGAGGTCGAGTGTCAGTTTGCTCTCATTGTTCCCTCCACACACCTGCAAGATTCACTGAAGCTTTGGATGTACAACAATGCAGGAGTAGGTCCAATATTTGCATTTTTTATAAACATTGTTTAAAATTGCCTCTGATCATAAATGCTATATGATACATGTTGTGATTGGTATCAGAATTGTGCTGTTAGAACAGCTGTGTGCATATTCTTCATTGGTCTCAAGCACTGGTTATTTATCTCATGCGTCATAGCTTATTTTTTTTTCTCATTTGATATATAACAGTATATTCTGAAGTACATCTCATACATCTCTAAGCCATGTTCACAATAAAGTATTTTTTCCTTTGCACTTAATGTACATTTTCACCCATCTCCAAATAGACTTTAATAAAATGAAGTACTTTGCAAGTAACAAACCTGACAGAAACGGTGGTTGTATGAATCACGCCATTAAGTTGACTACGGATATTGTGCCAAGATACTGATCTCGAGCTTGGGCGCTGAAATCACATGAGGAAATTCATGAAGATAAGCTAGTCCCAAGACATTATTGTTTTAAATGGAAAAACTTTGGAACTCTAGAGATTAATTTCTACTCTGGACAACATGGGATTAGAAGGAAGTACTGGTATAACTTCCTAGAGGTCCGTATTTACTCTTCAGCCTCAAAAATTGATTTTGAGTTTAACAATCAGACTCGGATTTGCTTTAGAGCAAAAAAAAAAAATATCTGAATTTACCGTCATCACTGGAGATAAAAACCATAAGTGGATCTATAAATCTCTGCACAGTGACTCTCTGAGCCCAGTGTGTTCCCTTATTCCATAGGCTGAGGAGAGATGCTGGAATTACTGTATGCTTATATAAAATAAGTTTCTTTGTCATATCAAACATTAGTGAGTATTAATTCATTCAGAGGTAGCTATTCAAATTTAAATCCAACTTGCAGATGAAAACACAAGGCCAGACAATCAGCTATGAAAAGAGGAAAACAATTTATTGTATTATATCTGAATTACAGGTTGTCATCTCCCTTTCCTCTGTACAAGTCATTGCCATGAAAGTGCCTTTTTAATATCATTCAGCTTGTAACAGTCATAGTCCACAAGTTTCAAGTAAAACTGTAGAAATTAATCACTGAATTTATGTCCAGGCACTTTGATAGGTGACCTGGTTATTAGAGATTCTGCTCATTCACTGTTCTTGTGGATGGCATCAAGAATACAGCTCGGAAAAAATAAAGTGTAGGGGACTTAATGGCCTGAGCATAGGCAGCTAGTATCATTTGAGGTGCCCTAGAGTGGGCCTGGCATGGGTCTGGCAAATATGACACAAACCCTACAGGAGACGTGTTCTTCTGGATCAGGAACTGTGGGCTAGAGGTACCCCAGAGCCTCTTAAAAAGACACTAGATACCTATGTTTAAACAACTAAAACCCATCTTTGATTTTCAGATGTTTTGACCCTTGAAAGTCAACAGGGCTTTTGTTTCTAAAGCCACATTCTTTTAAAATGTCAACCATAGCCTTTATTTCTGGTTTTGACAAGACACCGCTATTAATTTACTCAAAATTGAAAACAAAATAGCGTAAAAAAAAAATCCTGCATCTGGATTCATTCTTTTCTGACAACCCTTCTTGTTGCTTTCTCTATTTTTTTCTATTTTTTTTTTTCCACTGGTAGTGAAGCCTGGCTGCCAAATTAAAGCATCAATCATCTCGCATGGAGCTTTGAGATGAGCACTGAAGAATGCAGATACACAGAGACTCAACCTAATATAGACAGGTGTGAAGCTCTGAGCCGCACACACCAGAACAAATATGTTGCCTTCCTCACACTCATAAATCTTTTTCAGACAACAATTCTGCAATTCTGTTTTTTAATTAAGCGCTTCTTTTGGGGAATGTCTTGAGGTAGTGACGCACAGGTTACTCCGGGAAAGTGTTGGCGTTTCAAAACAGATGGTGCAAGTTTGTCCATGTTTAGTTTTCAGTTCTACCTTCTAGCTCACTCATCATCAAGGGTATTTCTACACTGCTGATTGTAGAGATGTCTGTGACAGGTTTAAAAGCAGTAGCTCAGCTTCCAGCACTAGTCTAGGTGGAAGTCTTTGGACTGCCGTGACCCACTGAAAAACCGTGTCTGACTTCAACACTTGGTCTAGGCGTAGACTACAAAAGTTGCAGAATCCGTACATTTGATACCTGAGCAGCTCTTGCCATAAATTGTGTGCACTGTTGAGCTGTGCATCAGAGATGTTTAAGAGTTGACCAAGTGACCAGAGAGATCAGTAAATCCATGATCCACAGACCCACAGGCACTAATTCTCTGAGATGGGAAGAGAGTCTGTTTTAGAAACCCATGTCTCTAAGCATGGGTGAACATGGCATAAGGATGCTCAGTCTGGTAGCTAGATAGTAATACAGCAGATGAATGTGCATCTTTGTGAAAAGGAAACTAAACAGTGTTTCTGTGTTAACTGAAGGTGATATAAATGTAAAAAGCATTGGAGCTTAAGGTCAGATGCAGACACTGTGTATCCAGATATACAAATAGAATCATAGAATCATTAAGTTTGGAAAAGACCTCTAAGATCATCGAGTCCAACCATCAACCCAACACCACCATGCCCACTGAACCATGTCCCTAAGCGCCTCATCTACACGTCTTTTAAATACCTCCAGGGATGGTGACTCAACCACTTCCCTGGGCAGCCTGTTCCAAGGCTTGACAACCCTTTCAGTGAAGAAATTTTTCCTAATGTCCAATCTAAACCTTCCCTGGAGCAACTTGAGGCCATTTCCTCTCGTCCTATCGCTTGTTCCTTGGGAGAAGAGACCAACACCCACCTTGCTACAACCTCCTTTCAGGTAGTTGTAGAGCGCGATGAGGTCTCCCCTCAGCCTCCTCCTCTCCAGGCTAAACAACCCCAGTTCCCTCAGCCGCTCCTCATAAGGCTTGTGCTCCAGGCCCTTCACCAGCTTCGTTGCCCTTCTCTGGACACGCTCCAGCACCTCCATGTCCTTCTTGTAGGGAGGGGCCCAGAACTGAACACAGGATTCGAGGTGCGGCCTCACCAGTGCCGAGTACAGGGGCACGATCACCTCCCTGCTCCTGCTGGCCACACTATTTCTGATACAGGCCAGAATACAGATGCTGGGACCCACACTGGATAATGCCCATCTACTAATGCTCCTATTGAAGAAAGTATGATGCTTTGGGTGATAGAATACTACTTCATGGCAAGGTTATACAAAGTGAGGATTCAAGAGGCTTCATGTTCTATATTTATGGAAGTTTCTGATTATAACTATGCACGCTTTTGTGTGTGCTATTTTAGCCTAAAGGCCATGTGAGTGTGTCATGGATCAGAGAGTGTCAGCCATGCTTCATTCTGGTGACAAGAATGATACTGTTTCATTTTTATGTCAGTCTAGACATGACTCATGTATTCTTGTTAGAATTCTGTTTTTATAAAGGTCTTGAGAGATATCCTACACATTTCTGTAGTCAGCAAGCAGGAAAAATAGACGAGAAGAGCAAAGCTGCTGCGCTCAGCAGAGCTTGTAAGTTGAAGTTTAGTAAAAACACACATTTACTTTTTAAATTCAGTTATGTCCAAGAATATACTCATGAAATAAAGTGTAACCTGAAACTTTTTCACTGCAGATGAAATACTACCTGCAGAACCAGCTCCAGCCCCGTGGAAGCCAGGAGGCAATCTGGTTGCCTCAGTGGAGCCTGGCAGCCAGGTGCCTGAGGCTTGCTTCACGCAGCTTCTAGCCTGGGACTTTGTTCTGCACAATCTTTTTCAAAGCAGTCTTTTATCTGTGAATGCCCTCTGCCCCTCTTCAGCTCTTAACGGCATATTGTCTTGGCCTTAGAAAATGAGGGACTGAACCGGTACTGTAGCTTTCAGCTGTTTCCATCCCGTTGGAGGAGGGGGGAAGTGGTCACTGAAGTCCCAAAGAGGTTGATGTCTTTGCAGAGACACCTCTGGTCTCGCTCGCACTGCCAGAGGTCAGAGGAGGGCCTCTGTGGCTGTTCGCTGAAGTCTTTGTCTAGAGATGACTACTGTCTGATCCCGAGGCAGCGGAGACGGCCCAAAACCACTGGACAAAAGCAGTTCCCGAGGGATGCACCCTCCCAGAACCGAGACGGTGAGTAGGTCAGCTGCATGATTAGTGGGCAGTCGGATAAAGTAAGTGTTGTTTTAGCTTTATGAAAATTGTTCTAAAAGTAATTTAATTTGAGAAAACCTTTTGGAATTTTGATTCTTCTATAAGTTTTCACATAGTGATAAGGGGTAATCTCTGAAACTGATGAAGGTGCTTTTACTTTCGAAGAGCTCATTGGTGCCGTACCGTAATGTTCTACAGAAATGCTTTGCACTTTTTATTTCAGTAAAACAAAATCATTACATTGGCCTGGTTTCAGAGGCAAGGAGTCACACCATTCCTATGGGAAAGGAAACTGTTTGAACCCTGGAAGTAGGAGCACGTTAATGCTGACATGTTTTACTCTGCTGTTCCTTTGATCAATACAGTTTCTGTATAAGCAAGTTCTTAGCATGCACTCATTTTCTCATTTATATTCTCCTCGTGTTAAGTTTTTATAATGAGAACATTTGTACCGAATGAAAATCAGTCCTGAGAGACGGCTGGGCTGAGGAATAAAACGCACTCATAGTGGAGCAATAATTAGAACAGTACATAGGAAAACAAAAAGTGATATGCCTGCCATTCCTGGCATAGCAAAAAGGGCGCTCTGGCGTTGATAAGCAAATACTTCTGCAGCAAGAAGCTGGAGTTTGACTGCTGGGTTCTGGTCTCTGCTCCCACCATTTACGTGCTTTGTTTAGTGACTCTTGGACGCAAAATGCATTAGCAGAGACTGGGACGTGGAACTGTTTCTTGCAAAGGACTATCCTCATTGCTGGAAAATAAAGCCCCCTTTTGCGCCTGGTGATTAAGGATTAAACCAATCAAAAATGCAGAATTAGGGTAGTTAAAAGGAGTTGATTAAGAAACGACACATGAGGATTTCAGCAGAAGCTTATTTGAAATAAAAGGAGTTTTTCTTTCAGAGAAGAAAGGCAGAGATGTTTTGAGGCCAGGATTGACTCTAGAGATTATGCAAATCTCTAGGTTTTCAGCAAAATTACAGTTTGAATTAAAAGTCATGTAAAGCATTGCACTTTCAGATCCTTTTTATTTTTGATTCTTTTTTTTTTCCCCAGCCGTATAGAGAATTTCAGGCACTGAAACAGTCAGAAGAGAAGAAGAAAACATGCTGATATGATTTAACTTCAGTCATAACTCAGACAACCAAAATGTAACAGAAAAACGAAGCCAAGAAGAAATGCCAGCAGCTACTGATAAAATCCGAACGTAGCTGCCAGCGTAAGAAAGATGTAGTAAGTCCAAACATTTAGAAGAATAAAGGATGAAATGAAGCAAAACGATAGCGTTCTCTGCATCCGGTCAGCCAAATGGTGCACACCTGTCTTTGTCACTCAGCTGTACTGTACAGGCCAATGACCCGTTTCCCAGTCACATTTTCCAATCAAACACATCTGAGAGGGAAGGCTGAATGAGCACGTGGCTGTGGAATACCGCTGGCAGAGCACTGAAGTGAAGGGCGGCAAGAAATATTGCAGGGTAGAGGCTGAATCAAGGCAAAGCTCAGGGAGGTGATCTCTAGAGGAGAAGGAAGAAGCAAAGAAACAGAGCATGCATTTGAAGCTCCTTTTGCTAACACATTTTATCATTGTGTAGGTCCACTGAACTTTTGTGTCTAGAAATCAAAGTGGACCTTAAATGCACAGAAAGCTACAGAAATTAATTGCTAATAATCTTCAATTCTGGGGTATGCATGCTGCCAGCCAGCAGAGCAGAGTGGGAAGCAAACCTCCCTCCTCCACAAACAAATGGATGACGGAATGCTTGCAAATGGCTGAACGCGATGGCTGCCGCATCAAGCTGCTGCTGCCTTACTTTATGCTTGTGGAGTACAGGAAATGGGAGTACAAATCCTGCGTAAGAGGAAATCAAATGTCTATTCTTTGTACAGGTAACATCAGCAAACTTAGTTAGGTCAATTACCAAAAAAGATCCACTGCAAAACCAGGCAGAATCATCAGGCAAATATAATAACTAGGTAAATTAAAAGCAGCTTTATAATTATGCTCTAAAATGAGATGTATCACTGCACCGGGGTGGATGCTCTTGTTTGTAGAATGATTGCTAACAAAGGGAATATGTGGAGAACAGCTAAACCAACCTCCTAAATGAATAATACTGCAAAGGTAAGGAAGACGTTTCAAAAGTGAAAGTGCAAAAAGGAAAAAGCAGATTAATTTTTTAGTAAATCCAGATATTCTTAACTTCACCCTTCCTAGCAAAACTTCAAGTGCAGGACAGGTCTTTAAAATGTATAGCTCCATCACACTAAAACCATAAAAAAGCCTCTAATGTGTTAATCAAGGAAACGCATAACTGAAACTACTTTAGCAGACATATAGATTCATTGCTCATCAAGCTAACATTTACTGTAAATTACCTGGCATTTTTGTTGCATATGCACTCTATAATTTTCTGTGTAGACATAATAATAATTTTTCTAGAAATACAGGAAAGGGACTGAAATACAGAGGGCACCCACTTAATTTGTACCTTAAAAGAAGATTATAAAAAAGGAAATTAAGTTACACACTTTTTTGAGAGACTGGAAATTAACTCAATTAGTTATGTACTAGACACTTTTTGCATTTTCAGTATATGAGGGTTTAGTACTTTCAAAATAACACAGATTAAACGTTACTGGACATCACTGGACTTAGTGAGTTAGACAAAAGATATGCATGGAGAAGCCACAGATCAATTTGCGTCATTTTGTCTTGTTGCTAACCTGTAACTTCAGACTATTGGAAGACCACTTTCATCTGTGGCAACTGAGGAGATGCTCCTTCATAATTACTTACTAAGCTTCTGGGTTTTTTACTAGTGTAGCATTTCTGGACCATAAATGTGAATTAATAATTTATAGACATTAATAATTTACACTAGGGAGTCTGATGGCGTAACAAAGGCTGGAGGCCATGGAATCAAAGGGAGGAAAGATCTTCTGTGTAGTCAAGATCTTCTCTGTAGTCAAGAGCGTGTCAGAGCAGGACCTTGGCTCCGGGGTAGGTGAGCAGCTAACCCCCGGCTGGAGGGAGACCCATGACGGGGGCTGGCCTAGCTTCGCAGTGAGCCAAAGGCGAAGTCACAGAAAGGGAAGAGGACCTAAGACGTGGTTGCAGGTGGCCTGTACCAGGCGGGAGAGCCAACTCCTGGCTGAACATCCACGTTGTCCCTCCCCGGAGGAGCAGGGGCGAGCACCGGGGCTGAGGAAGGCCAGCCGTGCCTGTGGCGTGCGCTCAGGCACCCGTCCCGGGCTGCGGGCTCAGCGCGTGTTCGGCCAGGACCCCGGGCAGGCAGGGGCAGTGCCAGCCCGTGGGTCGCAGCACGCCCCGCGCCGCCGCGGCTGGCCCTTCCTGCACCGCGTCACCCCCGCGGCCACCAGGCGACCGGCGACCCGGCCGGGACCACAGTTGTCATGCCAGCTGTTCCCCATACCAGCAGCCATCTCCATCCAAATACCATGTTAGCTTATGCATGAGTGGATTAATGTTACTATTAATATTCCAGACTCAAACTGGTCCTTGCAAGAATTAGAAAAAGGAGGTTTCAGAAAAATGCTGGCTAACATTTGTTAATCATTACTCTTGAAAGAAATCCCGTAGCACTTGGCTCTGCCAAAATGTTTGGCATTTTCTTACCCTGTCTCCTTTTCTCGCTGTAGAGCAATCCAAAGGGAAGATTCCTTTAGCCATGGCTGGCCCCAGAGGGTTAGTCACAGAGGCATAGGAGGCCTGTGGCCAAAATCAAATGGAAACCTGGGGAGATGGACATTGAACACAGATAAAATCTCCATATTGCAGGTAGTCTTCTTCCTTTCTCTGGTTTGCCTGGGAATCATCTTGCAGTGCTCCTCTGGTGGGGTTTACACCACATGGAAACGCTCCTGTTCGGCTGTTTCATGTAATTCATCCTTCACTGTTTGTGTTATTTAGACTTGTAGGTTTGCATAAGACCAGTTTCAAAACAAACACGAGCCCAGCAGAGACCTAGCACAGTCTGGCGTGAACGTTGCAGCAGCTGAGTTACACCCCCCTGACATTAAAGAAGCTTTGTATCCTATCAGCACTTACCCTGGAAATCGCGCAAATAAATTAAGCAGCTTTCAAAAGAACCCATTTCTTCAACCAGAGGGAGAAAAGCTTACCAACGGGCTAGCTGCTACCCAGACATTATTGACTGTACGAGCGGGCACGCTAGGTTATGCGCAAAGCACAGGCCCAGGAGCCTGGTGGCTGCGGTGGAGGCTCCTGCATGTCACGCGTGGGCCTAGGCTCACGAATTCACTGGTGTTCCCTCCACTGTCTACTGCAGCTACAGAAGCCCATGCCACATAGGTTACCTGTATGACAAGAAGGGGTTTGCCCATGTACCTTATGTGAGCACCATAAGGTCTTCCTTCCCACCCTCAATTGCTTTACCGGAGAGAAAAAGAAGCTCAGGGTGGTGTGGCAGCACACCCAAAAGCTAACAAACCTGGGCTAGGAGACACCAAAATTACAGAAACTGATTTAAAATCAAAATTACCTTCAGGAGAGTCTTTCATCACCCAGATTTCTGTATCGAGAGGAAAGATGTGGAAGTAAAATCTCAAACCAGAACCAGTAAATATTTATTAGGCAGTTGTTTGTAGACGGGGCTGCTGGGATGGTGTGTAAAGTAGCCTCTGATTTTATTTTTTTAAATCAGACTACTTTAGAGTTGTATTTGAGAACTGAAAATGCCATTGCCACCCAACTGAGGTAAATTCACCTAGCAGTCTACAGGAGAAACATACCCAGGCTGGGACATTTACATTAACAGAAATGAAAGTAGCCTTTGGGCAACAGTGAATACCTTTAAAACTCTTGTTCTGAGCCTCTGGGATAAACACAGTTAAATAATGGCAAAAAGTAGACCGGTGAACATATTTACAGATTCATTCCGCAAGTCACATTATTGCTTTTTATGGGCTCAGAAATCATTATGCATAAAATTAGGCAGGAATAATCAGCCCAGCTTTTGTGACAAACAAAACATTAAAGAAACTCAACATTTTTTGTCAGGTTTTGATTGTTTCCCTTCCTATAGCATTTCAGAGCCAAATGAGAATAGGAAATCCATCCCCTGTCTTAACAGGTATTACATATATCAAACTGTAGTTTACATGAATAAACATATTATTTCAAAATAGAAATTTTCCCCATCTACTTTACTCATGTGAACGCCAGAACTGAGTTAGAGCAAAGATCCCTGTTGCTGGCTTGTAGAGCAGCCAGCAGTGGCTGCTTAAACAGGGGCAGCTGAGTGTTTCTCTCCCTGGCAGATCCTCCCAGTTTCCAGCAATCAACCCTTCAGGGATTTTGTGTCTGGAACTGGAGACTTTGATTACCAGCCTGATTACTAAAACTGAAAATGATTTCCAAAGAGCAGAGAAGAGACATAAGAAGACAATAATAAAAGACAGTTGAAGTCATAAGTGAATTAATGAGCTAGAGAGAAACTCAGTTCTATTTAACAATAATGAATTGAGTATTATTTGGTATAGTCCCAGCTCTCACAGAAGTAGAGGTGGGCTGCAAAATGCTGAGTGGCTTGGGTTGCTCATATGCTCTACTACTATGGCTATGAATTTGTACTCATAGCGTGCACAGGGAATGGCAAAGCACATACTACACCAAGGTTCGTAGCATCCTCTAGCAAGCCTTGCCGAAAACACTTAAATACTGAGATTGACAGCTGTCCTTTTATTGCCATGCTGAATCACAAACGTTTGGCTGTTGTGGCGAGGAGGATGTTCACAGCAACAAGTCGGTGGACAGCTCTGTTTTTCAAACAGGACACTGCAAATCCTTGCCACCTGGGAGGCCCAGAGGCCACGGCCACCAGCCAAGGAGCAGTCTGGCAGCCATGCCAGTGGTTCTGCCTGGCATGGACGTGGTGCCATTAGCAAGATCTCCTTCTCACAGGTAAGCAATTTGGGTAATTTACACCCTCCCAGGGCAAATGTATTTCAACTAGACCAGAGGGTCAAATGCAATACAATTAGACAAAATAGCTAACGCATGATAGATTTGTGGCTGCAGAAGATAAAGCCATAGTTTGAAAGAAAATGTTCTTACTGTGCTATTAGGTCAGGAGAAATGTTGCCTGAATAATAATTACAATTGAAATTACACTTTTGTTTTTCCACTTGGTTTGGGAGTGAAATAGCATTGCCGCAGCTAGCAGAAGAGTCTGGTTCTTAGTGCACCAAACCTGCCAAACGGAGAGAAAGAATTATTCATATTCCTTTTCTGTTATGCTCCTTTCCTATTTATGTTCTTTTAAATTATGGTTCTTCTCAAATGCGTGGCAACAGGCTGGGTGCATATTATTTTTTGATGCTTCAACAGCCTGGATCCTTTCAATATACTGTGTTGCAGTAAGGGGCATCAGAGGAAGCGGGCAGGACACAAAACAAACAGAAGAAGGGGTTTGTCATGCAGCAGATAATCGACCTGCGGAACCTATTGCAGAAGTATCTTCGTAGTGGAAAATCTTCACATGGCTCAGGGGGACAAATGGATGAGTACGTGAAGGGCAAACCCACTGTGGATTGATATGGAAATCATATCCACTTCAGGAAAGCCCCAGCTGTGAAACTATTTCTGTCTTTTAAAATATGAAATTATTTAAGTTTTTAATTCAGCTAGTCTGTAAAAGCTGTGAGCTTTGTTACCCTTACTCCTTGGGCTTTGGAAAGTTGCTGTACTATACATTCGATCATATACAGGAAAAACATTGTTACCAAGCTGCGATCAGATTACGAATAAAAATATAATCGTAGACCTGGTAAATTCAGGACAGCCTGTTGGAGGTGATAAGATGTGCAGATCGCTCTTTTATAGCCCGAGGGGATTTTCATGCTTCAGCAGCATCTTTCCCACCACTGGCACAGAGAATTATCCTCCTTTGTCCCTTATCCCTTAGTTCAGTTTAGAGCTCCTTACTAACACAAATAACCTACTCGCTATTTCTCTTTTATTTGGGAGTGTGAGTTCTTCTCAGATGGGAACCATTCTGTATTTCTGTATTTTCATCCTTGTTGGCCATTGTTACACCTCTAGCTCTAGGACAGGCCCTCTGGGCTGATGTGACTAGGACTGAAGACACCATTGTCATTCCAGAGGCATATACAGTCTGGCACGATGATGTTTTCTTTTATATTCCCTATTTCTTTCCTAATAGTTCCTAACATTCAGTTTAGCTGTTTGATCACTGCCCTGAACTATTTTCAGAAATTTTCAGAGAAATATTCACAACAATTTCAAGATCTTTTTCCTGGGTAGTAATAGCTGATATAGAGACCATTACTGTGGATGTGTAATTAGGGTAGGTTTTGCATTATTTTGTATTTATCAGTATTGAATTTCTGCAGCCATTGCATTGTTTACTGATATTCTCCCAAAATCTTTTTACAGCCCTTGATGGACTTAGCTTTGACTACTGTGAATAATTCAATATTGTCAGCAAAAAGTGTCTCCTAATTCTTCACATTCTTTTCATGATCACTTACAAACATTTATGGAGTTCTACAGCTATTCCATTTCGTACTACTCTACTAATTTTATACTATAATTGCTTAGTTTCTTTAATGCACTTTGAGGAGAGAAATTGTTAAAATGATTTGGTGATGAGCTCATCCTTAATTGTATGTTTGTTGATATCTTCGAATAACTCCAACAGATTTTACTCTAAAAGCCATGTTGATTCATTCCCTGTATAACATATTTATCTATTTTTTAATATTTTTTCTTTTAATCTGCTCAGTATATAAGGCAGATTTAGCTCCCTCTAATTCTGCAAATTTCCCCAGGGATCTTATTAAATATTGATGCCACATTTACCATTTTCCAATGCTTCCTAATTTTAAGCAACGGGGCAGAGTTTGGTCATTTCAAACCATCCTAGGACTGAGTCAAGCAGAAATTACTCCTGGTCTGGTAACAGGACTTCACCGTGTCTGTTTTGCTGCATTGCTGTGGGAAATTTCAGGGGAAAAGCAGCGCCACACTGCAGGCTTAGCACCTCATTCACCTGCAGATGAGCACACCTTTCATTTGTATCAGTTGCTTTCAACTCCAGGACTTCTTGGATTTGTTAGACTACTTATAAAGGCTCGACCGAAAGTAGTAAGAACAGGCACCTGTTGTCGGTGGCCTTAATTGAGTGTACAGTGCACTTCCAACTGAAAGGTTTTAGTGGTCCTTGTCTCAAAATATGCTGTGAAAATTCAGTTAGATCCTTTATAATAACAAGTTTAACAAAACCGGCATGGATTAATTAATTTTGCTGTATGAGAAGCTCAAATAGTTGAGCTCACGTGCAACTGCCTACTTCTCAATTCAACAATAACCAGAAGAACCTTGGACCATACATGGCCTCGCAACTGAAAAGAAGAAGAGTGTTTCTTCTCTTTCAGATGAATAGTTTGGCTAACAAAAGCTCCCAAGCGAGGTGAGCCCATGCTCACCTCAGCGGAGAAAACAGAAATACTGGTGGAGGTCAAATTGCATGGGCCTCCCCTTTCATCCTTCTGCCGAGGCTCATGCAGGTGAAACCAGGGCACAAACTCAGACAGCAGTTCATCGTAGGAAGGAGAAGATGGGGGGTCTTCCAAGCATTTACAATAGCTTTGCTCTAGACTTGTTTCCCCTTGACTGTATTTAGATTTAGGCAATTTGACGGGTAGGAAATAAAGATCTGAGAGAGAGAGAGAATTTAACAAAAAGAAAAACCACGCATGCTGAAGTTAATAATGTTTCATACAAGAAAATTTATTTTTGGCCTTCAAAAAGAAAGCTGCTTTCAATTTTCTCTCATGCTAAAGCCATTTTGCACCATCTGGACTTCTGTTCCAGTTTTCAGGCAGGAAATATTTTCATTCCTGTGTAAGCTTCGTATCTTACTTGCAGTGATCTCTCAAACTCAGTTACAATAATAATATTGCATAAGTTAGACTAAATATTGAGCATCCAATACTAAATTGATTTTCTCTTCAGAGATTCCATTTCTTTAACGTGCAAGTTGTTACATCCTCGCAAGGAGCCTGTTACAGCACTTGCCCTTCTGCTAGTGCGAGAAACAGAACGAGAGTTCACCCCGTGGCTTGATCCTGAACCTGCTAAGTATAGTGGCAACGCTGCCTGCTCTTTTAGCACTACGGAAAGCAAACTTGAAAGACTCAAGGTCCCATCAGCCTTCTGAGGCACGTGGCAAGAGCAACAGATGCAAGAATCCAGTTTAACACTTCATTTTCAAATGCAAAACTCAGCACTGGAGATCATCTTTGGCGTATGTCAATATAGTTTTATTGACTTGAGTTTGTTCTACATCAGGACAAACCTACCTGAAAATGTACCTTTAGGATTACATTATCCACAATGACAGAGAAACAGGTATATCCAGACAAAAATTTTCTTCTGTATTTAGACATAGTCCACACCGTACATCTCCTCATTTGCAAGAGTACAAATGTTTGAACTTTGGTTCACAGGATATATCGTCTTAATATTTAAAATAAATTTAAAACAAGTTCAACAGTCTCATGCCTCCAGATATCGCAACTGCCATTGATAAGTAATCCTGGAAAATCCGCTTAGAGATAACAGCAGGTGTTTAGATAAGCAACTAAAAAAGCACCTAAACCTTGTGGCCTGATTAGAACAAAGTTTTCCTTATGATTACTGGTGTTTCCTCTTCCTGTTTGGGCTGAAAATAGTTTCGGAACAGTTTAACAAAACTATGCAGCAGTTCCAGTCCTAGCAACATCTGTGACACAGAGAACCAAACATTAAAAAACAAAAATTAGCAAAAGTCTTCAAAATCCCATAAAGTTTGTTTGACATCAGTTATTATTTTGAAATGAAAATCTGAAGTGGAAACCTTCCTTTGAGGAAAACCTGCTCACACCATTCTTTTCTTGGAATGATCTCTCTTCCCTGGCAGAAATGCTGAAAACACCAAGAAACAAACAGGTTCTCCATAGATTTTTTCATCTGGGGTCTTTCTTCAGTTAAAATGTTCTTAATCTCTTAAGAGTGATCTGATGCCACTTCTTTGCATGCTGCGTGAGTCCTCTTCTGACCTTGTAAATTGAGTTTTATATATACACTTGTCCACAGCTCTCATTTGCAATGCCAGAGGCAATTTAATTGTTCAATACTTTCATTAGTGCCCTATTGATCGGTTCCTTTTCCTCCCTGCTGTGCAGAGAAAGGTACATTTCCTTTTGCTATTTGCTATTTAACAAAACCTTCTTACTGTTTCTTTGGCATTTTGATGATACTTGATGCTAATCTTGCCTAGTGGTACTTAAAGCAACTTTTTTATTTAATATTTTATTTAAAGTAACCTTTTAAGCATTTTTACCTGGCCCTGCAAGTTCTTTTACTCTGAATCTGAAGCAAATCACTTCTCCTCCCTGCTTCCCTCCCAGCATCTATTAAACCAAATACTGGGCTGGGAAGTGGGAGGCTTTCCTCACCTAGCGGAAGGCATTCATGGACTAATATTGTAGCGTGCCCTCTAAGGCTACTCTCTAGCGTGTGCTGGGAAGTACGGCACCCTAACACACTGCGGGTGTCGTTAGCCGGGACATCGGGGCCTCTAAGATCTGAGAGAAGCGTCTGTGATTGCCATGCGACCTCGTTGGAGCCAGGTGAGAGAGCAGCCATGGGAAAACCCTGACCTGCCTTGTTCCAGCCAAGGCGTGTTACACGAGATCACTATGACATATTAATTTAAAATACAGTCTTTTGTGTAGACCTAAGCTTTCTTTCATGGCATAAAGCCACAGCACTCCCATCCAGGTATGTCCATTTCTCCAGCTGGTGCCTCCTCTCTATTTCTAGCACATTTGCCGACCCCTGGGAAAAGACCTTCTCCAGCTCGGTGAAGAAAGTCCACGCCTTTGGAGACCATGTGCTCACGGCAGCTGGGGCTGCACCAGGCTCCCCATGGTCATGGTGGGATGCCTCCGCCTTGTGTTTTGTGTTTCGCTCCAGTTCTGTGGTCTTTGGAGAGTAAGACTTTTTGTTTTCAGTTTTCAAATTAAAAATTTCATTCACTACAACAGTTTTTCTGCGATTGGTTTTGTTTGGTTTGGTTTGGTTTGTTTTAGTTGGGTTTTGAGCTTTTGAAACAGATCAGACAACTAAAGGTCTAGGAGAACGTGTTGTTTAGGTGCTCACTATCACAGGGGAAAAATTAAAACCCTCTTTCACTTTTTTTTATGGTAAACCCCAACAAATTCATACTATGTCTTTTAAACACTTTATTTTTAAATTGTTCATACTCGGATTTAAGAGTCTTTAGGTGAGTTACTGGAGCAGTGACCAGCTGTAAGGCGGGAGCTGAACGTGGTCCCAAAGTCCATGTAGCTACTGAGGAACTGATTTGCCCCCTTAGAGCAGCTGATCTCCCCCAAAGTCTGGACATTTCAGACACGTCCCCTTCCCGCCCCACACTCTCTCTGGTGTTAGTCACAAGGGACAGAGGTCTCTGGGGGTGGTGTGGCCTCAGAGGCCTCTCTCAGGTGTCCCCAGGGAGCTGCTTTCCCCCAAGGGAGGAGGCAGTGTCTGCAGCCACCCCACTTCTGGCTGAGGGACCCAGGAAGGGCCCCACCAGGACTAGACAGGCTGGACCTGATGTTGAAAGAACAAGAACAGCGGGGAAAGAGAGCGATTTATTTTACCAAACCACCTTAAAAGAGCTAAAGATACGTACATATGTTTTTGTACGCACAGCATGCCCCATTCAGTAGCTCACTCCCAAGTTCTGCAGATGGGAATGAGCTGGTACCTACGAGACATTGCCAACATGTCCTGCAGCTACTGCTGCTGCCAGACACAGCCAGTCTCCACCACAAGATGGACACACGTTTACAGGGACACCATTGTGGGGCCAGTGGTTACTGGTGGTTGCCCCAGTCTGATAAACAGATGCATCACAAGACAGCGGGCAGCTGTAGTAAATCACTGCATAGTAACTGCCAGCAAAAAAAAGGGCTGTAGATGTTTGACAGCATCATTGTATTCAGGCTGTTTTACAGATTTATTAATTTACTGTTTTTAATGAGTTACTGAGACCCATAATTCTTACAGTGACCTTAAATGTCTCTCGGGTGAGAAGCAAGACTGGGACTCACAACATATACTTCGAAAGGTGTGCTAAGATTTAGGGACAGAGGACAGCTGAGCTTGCTAGTAGGTTAAAACTGTGCTAAACTGTCACATCTGTTTTGTCTTGTGTCCCCTGGCCTGCACAGAACAGGACTGAAAGTCATTGGAAGTGGCAACACACCACTTCATCAGCGCTGAATCCTTCTGCCAGAATGACTCAACTTCAGCCAGATGTTCTTTAAGAAAAAATATGAATAAGCATTGACATTGTTTTATGGTATGAAAGATCAGATCCTGAAATTTAAATTGTTATTACAAAGTTTTCTATCAGAAAAGTAATAAGGCAGACATGAAAAAGCTCTGGTGGTGAAGTTCTCCATTACAAAGGCCCTTCCTGACGCTAGTGGAAAATGTCAGCTGAGTTTCCGCCCCAGTCCAGCAGTGAAATCTGCAGGTATATCACTGAGAGTTTAACATCAATATGGAAACTGTTGATCTGTTTTTTATTTCTGGCTCTTGCCCATGAGATTGGTTCTCATGCATTTCTTCTCTTTTCTCTGCTCCCTCCCGCCTGTTGTGGTTCAGGGTGAGGCAGGCAGGCAGGCAGAGCCTTGCTTTGCCAGCTTGCGAGCTCGTGCCAGGGCACCGAGCACCCCTCCTGCCAGTGTCCGTCATGACAGAAACAACTCTTCCCACTGCCGTTCTTGACAAAACCATTGCCTGGCGCTCACCATTGTGCAAAACGCTTTTGCAACCAAGGTCCACATCATGCTACAATAGCTTTGGTGAAAGTCATGTGGCGGACAACTGGAGAGTCCTGCTCCATTTTTTAATGGTCATCGCTGACAGTAATGAGGCCCGAGCACTTAGCGGGGAAAAGAAGAAATACAAGAGTAAAGCTAGAAACAGTGGGAGGCTCAGGCAAGAGCCCCCAGCACCTGGCCCTTTTGGCTTGGCTTTGCCTGCAGCGACACAAGGGAGCAGCCGGGCGTGCTCGGGGCATCTTCTTGTCCCGGACCCGGTGCCGCCGGCCGCCTCCTCTTCCTGCCAGCACACGGTGCCTCTCAGCCTGCTGGGAGGGCAGTGGCTGCTGGGCTGGCGGGATAGCAGGCTGCCCGGAGGCAGGAGACCTCCTACCTGGTCGGGACACCCCATTTCAGCTCGAGGCTTGGCCAGAAATGGCTTCATTTGGTGCAAAGCTCTATCCCATGGAAACAAAGTCACTGAGCTTGTCTTGGGACAAGTTCTTCATCTTCCTTTGGGGAAGTCGTGCGTCCCGTGTGAGCCACGGCCATTCCCAGGCTGGCTGAGGGCCCTCCAGCCCTGCCCTGTGTTGCAGACCCACCACCTCCACTCCCGAACCTCCCTGCAGAGCCCCTTAGCGCTGTCCTGTGCATTCAAAATGACATGCCAGTAGTTACGGAGAAACCAAGTGCTTGGTGGTCTCTGGGGTCCCGGGGGGATGCACCTGGCATACTGACATGCATGTTTTCAGGCGATGGCCGCAAGCAGAATGGGTTACAGCCACACAGTCCTCAGCATTTCCAATCCTTAAAACAAATACAATTCTCTGTACTGCAGCTTGCATGAATGAGGAAGTTTTAATGGCATCCAGAGAAAAAATGGCATGCTCTTTACCTCTGTGAGAGCTCAGGTTTTTGCGGCACAACCCCTTTACTTCAGCCCCCCGGCCCAGAGCCAGGCTGCATGCGCTGTGTCGCAGGGCTGCTCGGGGCTCCTCTGGTTTCTCTCATCCTCACTTCACTCTACAAAACGAGGGCTCAAAGCCCCCGCGGACAAAGGCTAGCCAAGGCAGCGTGGCTCCTGGCTTGCCAGATACCTGGCACTAAGCACGGCGAGTGTTTAGTGTCGCACAGTTGGTTTGGGAAGCAGCTAACTGAGCAGAAGAAATTGCCAGGGCCCATTTGGCATGGGATGAACACCTGGGCTCTGAGGTAAGGTGTCATTAGACCCTCAGGGGCCACAGATGGTGCGGGTTACGTTTTCCCACTTCTGTTCCATCCACATGACTGTCTGTTGGAAGTGGGATGACAAAACCAGAACTAAACCAAACAAAGAACCCAAATCATTGCCTTTTGGGAGGCAGCGCTGAAAGGCAGCTTGGAAACTGTCTGTTTTCTAACAGGCTGAAACAACAGTGAAAACATGATGCTGCCGTCACTATGCACAAGCACTGGCTTTGTAGGAGCACTGAACTGAAAGGGACCAGCTTGCACACTGGTAATGGATGGCTAGAAAGGGCATTTATTGAAGCCATTCCCAATACCTTGTAGCAAATTTAAAACCTGCTACAAAAGGTCAAAACCAGCAAGTATAACATGCTGGAGAGGAGAGCGGGTGATCGTAGGCATTGCCCATATTTTAGGTTCACTGCTGCAAGGAATACATGAAATGAAACTCCTGGACAATCACAGAAAATGGACCATGCCCGAGAGAAAGATGAGAACCAAGCCCAGAACAGTCAGTGTGTTGAGTCCTGGCACACTGGCACGCAGGAAAGATCCCCCAGACAAAACCAGTGCGATTCTGCGTGGACATTTGTTACTGCTGGGGGTACCAGGATGTTCGTGTCCTGCCTTTGGGTGCGTAGACCCTGAGAAAGGGAAAATTGTTTATCTGAAGTAAGCTGCAGCTCACCAAAATACCCACCTGCAGATATCTCAAAGCATTTACATCTCAGCCACTGCCTGGACTAAAGCATCTGAGCTGAAAAGCAACAGATCAGATTTTAGGACACTCTCTGAAGAGCAGAGGGGCAGCTTGCCCATGCCCGACGGCATGGTGTGACAGGGCTGCCAGCATCGGTTCTGCCTCCCTGCCCCGTGCAGCCCTGCTCGTTTTGCACGGTCAACACCCACCATGGGTGCCAGCCCTGATCCCTACAAATGCATCCAGCTTTCTCTGGAAAATATCGAGAGATGGCAAATCCTTCATTTCTGTAAGCGACTTGTCCCACTAAGTGCTCTTGCTGGTAAGAATGTAATCCTAATTGCTAATTGAATTTCTCTGGATTTACATTCCAGGAAGGAATGCTCTTTGTATCTTTTATTTTCCATCTAGAAAGATACATACATGCAGCAATCAGACCACTGTTCACCCCCTGATAACTGAAATGGACTGAACAAAGTCTATCAATCAGCAGTGATTCTCCATTTTTATTTTCCTAGGATTTATGGCAGTCTGCTATATACATATATTGCATTGTTCACACTGATAGTCTTTTAAAAACTATTGGCACTATATTATCACTCTTCCATGTCATCTGGAACTTCTGGGCTGTTAATGGGGAAAAGCCTTCTCAGCAAACTCTTTTAGAGTTGGGAATAGATTGGTTACATCTACTGAATTGAATTTATTCCCTGAATTTGCTTAACCTCCTTAGGAGTTACTATTGGTAGTTTAACCTATTTCCAAATACAGAACAAAAGCTGTATTGAACATGCAGGATTTTTTAATTATTCATAGAAAAGAAACAGTTGATTAATTGTCAATGGCATTCACAGGTATATGCAACCCCTTTTGCTAATAAGTCCCTCAGTTTCTGGTATTAGGTGGAAATTTCAAAAGCGGCCAGAGAGCTTAAAATCACTAGTTTTCTTGAACACCATCAATGGGTTTGTGTCATTTTGAACAACAGAGCGCATGGGAGACCAAGCAGAAGTGATACTACTGCAGCTGAGAGAGCCTAAAGGCCATCAGCACAATGTGCTCAGAAGAGAGAAAAAACTCATTTACAGCCACATGCCTCTGGGAGATGAGCTTATGTTGCTGACCTGCGGACAGCATCCCTTGCCAGCCAAGTAGTCCTGCTGTAACTGCTGAGCCAAATACCGGGCACTTGTGGACCTCAGTCGTATGGCTGGTTTGCAACAATTAGGTATGGCACAGCGGCAGCCAATGCATCAAATGTCAGGGGGAAGATCCATGGGGAAAGGCCAGCTACGAATGGCATGAGAAACATTTGTTAGCGAGAACTGTCTGCTGGTTTTTAGCTGCAGGAAAAACACTCTGGGAGATCTCGTAGCCAGCAGCACTGTGTGAGATGATATCCATGGCTATTGATGTGGCGGTTGCTATGGGAAGTACGTTTTGAGAACAGCATAAAAGTGTGGGGGGGAATCTCATTAGAAGAAAGTGTGAGCTGGTTGCATGCAGAGGAAGGCAAGGTCACCAAACCACAGGGTGCAGTGCAGCCTGGCTGCAGTCGGTACATTCAGATGGCTGGAGAAAAAGACATGGAAAATCCCATGAGGACAAATTTGGGGCCTTACGAAACCAAACTTGAATATGTGAGTTACTCTTCCTCAGGGACGCACTTTAGGGCGTATCACTGGCCCTACCAGGTATGTCAATAGCAAAGCTGAGGGTGCTGCCTGGAGGAGGCACCTACAGCTTCTCTGGCTTGGCAATGGAGCTGCCTCACCAGGAGACAGCCTCCCTGGACAGCCCCGACAGCCCCAGCCAGCCGATTACAGTGCATGGCAGGGGAATGGATAAAAAATGAGCCATCTTGTCCGAATAAAATCTGTTTGGAAAAAAAAAAAGAATCAAAAAACAAAGAAAGAAAGGAAGGAAAGAAAGTAGGCAGGAAAAAGGGAAGGAAAAGAGTTTGAAAGAAAGTGAGGAAGAGAAAGAAAGGATGGAAGAAATGAAGGAAGAAAGAATATTTAAAAAAAAAAAACAAGCGGAGCTAGTTTCTAAAACCATGACTTTATTAAAGAACTGCATAGTGTTTATAGTACATTTTTAATTTAGTACATGAATCTATTTATAATCAATTTTCTTTTAAAACAAAAAATACTTTAAAAATAGTAAGATTATTTTATAACTAATGGATCCCATCCACAAGAGCACGCAGAGAGGTGTGTGCTTACAGACACAGCCCACTCTGTGCACTCCACCTTGGCTCATCATGAGGCAGGTCGAGTCTGGACACCAGACACACACACAAATCTGGTCTTGTGAGTCATTTGTTCAGTCACAGCTCTGCAGCTTCTAGCCTGGAGGTCGCTTGTGTCCTACCAGTCTAGAACATGAACATAACATAAGCATACAGATTTGTTCATTAGCACAAACCTTCAATATGCTGTCTCAGTTTTGCTTCAGTCACTTGTCTGGACTGAAGCACTTTTTTTTTTTTGCTTTAGTGGCAAAGATCTAAACCAGAATGTGTTATTGCATCATTCATTAATTCAACCTACTTCTTTGATAATAATAGGAATCTGAGCCCAATGTGAGGACTGATAAAATGAAGAGATCCTATTGGCAGTAAAAGTCCATCAGTCTTTTAACAATTTCATTGATATATTTTAAGATCATATTTAACAACATCAAAGGAGAGACAGAGCTTTGAATACACCTATCTCTGTTAGCCCAAACCATTGCTTCGGGCATCAGAAGGAAAATATTGCAAGCAAGCACGATAAGTTTCAGGAACACTGTGCAAATGGCTTCCTTTGGATTTCCACACCCCCCTCCCCCAGGTCTGTTTTACACATTAGAAAAGCTACGCAAGGCTTGCCTAGTATTTACACAATTGTATAGCTGAATAGCACATGAAAGTAATATAAGGACTGTATATTCAGGAAAGGAAGACTTTTTCAGTTGTTACAGGTGTCATGTGATCTAAACACACAGCAGTCAGATTTCTGTAATCTTTCACTAATATGGTTTCTATCCTGAACGTGGAAAGAAAATGCGATTTGCCAGGAGTGCTCCCAGCTCTTTCTTCGAGCAGGTGACACCACAGGCGTAGAAAATGCTCAGAACTTCCTAGGAGCAGTCCTATTATTAGAAACCTCCTCCCATGCTGTCCATTCTCCCAGATACATAGTTTTACACCTCTGAAAGACGTGTAAAGTTCAAAACCTGGAGAAGAGACACACCAGAGTCCCACATATCCAGCAGGCAGAGCAGAGATGCCTACTGTCTTGGCAAGTGGAGCAGGGATGCCAGGAACAGGAGCAAGGAGCCACATCCAGCATCTCTGTTAGACAGTGGGAGTGCAGGAAAAAGAGATGCAGTTGCTGTTTTTCCAGTTGACCTGTGCTGGTTCATTAGCCTACTCCCACAGCATGATTTGATCAGTTGGGCCAGTTTTCTAAAGAGCTCCAGATGACTGAATTAACCAAGTATCGGTCAGATTATTTCTGCCTTACTGCCATCATTACCGTGCCATAAACATATCAATTAAAGAGTTTGCTCTGACAGGATTCCTGCTGTTACTAATTCAATGGCTCCTATTGTAAGGAAAACCACCTTGGTGGTAAGCCCTGAGGAGACTGTGGCAGTTGAGTGTGGTGGGATGCCCCAGCTCGGGAGCAGGGGAATGTCTCTCCTTGTCCTGGGCAGAGTGCACACGGCTGGGCGTGATGTAGAGGAAGAGGTGCTACAGGGCCAAGGCCCCATGTTTGGGTGGCAAAGCGCTTGTTTACCCAAGTAAAAAAGTTCAGCTGAGCTTGCTTTTGGGACCCTGCAGACTCCTGAGGAGTTTGGGGGCATTGCTCAGCACCCCAGGCTTGTCTCCCCCCACCCCAATTAGATCGGTCCCTTTGACCATACTGAAGCCTGCTGCTGTGGCCCCCTCCCAGGCTGGAATTTGCTGACCAGTTCTTTTGCCTGGACACTCCAGCTGTATGCTGTATGTTGCAAAGATGCAGTCATACAATAACCATGAAGTTCACTGGGCTTTTGGGATTTAACCGTGAAGACCATTTGGTCTTCAAACCTTACATTTTGCAGGAAAATATATGATGCCTTTAGACTGAAAAAGCCTCATTTGTATTTCCTGAAAGCAGTAACAAGATCGATGCTGTGGGACAGCAATGCTAGCATAAAGCATTATGTACTCTGAAATCCTTATCTAAATGATTGTGGATGACTAAACAGCTCGTTGATCACCTATTAAGCTTTTCAAGAACTGGAGAGCATTTCCAAATACTACTTTCCGAAGACTTGTAGTTAAGCTGCAGATGTGTGCCCTGACCTTGGGATTATGAGATATTAAAGCTTTCCCATCAGTCACAACACCTCAGGATTATTTCCTGTGGGTTAGCTATGATTCTGATAATTTGCAAAACCAAATGCTAGGTGGAACTTTTAAGTTCTGAAGATGCCATTTATATGCATCAAATACACACATTTCTTAAAGCATGCTAGGAGTTTTCACATGGAGCCTGCAGAGTGGGTGGATCTATTTTCATAATGCCTGAAAACTGAAATTCACAAAGCAATACTCAGATTAAGTCATTATCAGCATTACATGGCTGACCCCCTAAACAAAATTGTGGAAAGAGACGTTTTATAAAAGGGTGGCTACTGTAGCCAGGGGAGCTCTGGGCTTGCTATCGCTGGCTGACTCCAGCTGATGCCTTGCCAGTTGATTGATGCAGCACAAGAAAGCACTGCCGCACAGCTCTGTCCGTCCAGCTTGAAATAGTCACTGCTCGTACATCTTGGCTACATGGGGCATGTTTATGACTTAAAGAGTACTCCTGCCTCTCATATTGCCCTTCCTTGCAAAGCTTCCTCTCTCTCTGCTCATTCTCCTGGTGCTCGGAATCAGTCTGCTTTTGCATTAGATATTTCTGCTACCTGTTTTCAGTGCACTATGCCAACACAATGCTGGAGCATGAACCCAAGACCCCACGTTTCCCAGAATAGACCTGTCTGGTAGTGTTATCTCTGATCCTCTGCACACCGCAGGCCTGGGGCTTTCAGCCGGGCTGCGCAAGCCCCTCGTGCCACTGCATCACTTCATCCTCCTGCCATGGCACGAGGGAAGCCCTTGCTGCAGTATTTGCTATTTTGCTAGTATTAGGTGTGACAGGGACCACCAGCAGCTGCCTGACACTTGGAGTATTGTTAATGTTGGATAGTATAACCTTTGTTGCTCATAAACAGCAGAAGCATCTGAGGGAGAAGGGCACGTACTGAACATGAGTTGGGAACAAATGTTGAGAACATTTGTTGGAGCTGTGTTGGAGGAGGACACTGACAGGAGTAGCAAGGAAGAAATCACAACTGCAACCGAGATAGAGAAAGGTATCTTCATACTTATGGGACAAAGGTCATAATCACAGGATAAAATCCAGGTGTGAAAATAGCAAAATAATAAATACCAAACTGGAAAATGTAAAATGCAAAAGGATATTATGTAAAGTCCTCCCTGTGGGGTGATTTGACTTCCACTCTCTTCTCCCCTAAACCTGAAAGGGAGGAGTGATCCTACTGAGAGAGAGTTCACTAAAGTCTTTTCTTCATAAGCTGCAGGTTCCCAGGGCACTTATGGCCTACAAAAGGGATCATAAGAAAAAAAGAAATCCCTAATTCATATAGATGAAGATCTTCTACTCACCTTCAGAAGAGAGGCAGGAACATCTATAGGCAGGCACCTCGCACATCTCCAGCTTTGTTAATAGGTTCATTTCTACCCTGACCATGCTCTGGAGTCTGAGTCAGGATTGAAGTTCATGTTCACCAGATTGCTCTTACCTTCATCATGGCCCAAAGGGAAAAGAAATATGGCTCAGGCCACCTTGAAAATCAGATCCGTTTTAAAAACTGTCACTTTAAATTGGAGTTATCAGCAAAGAGAATTAACATTTGTCAAGACACATCTACAGCTCTCAGAGGCCTTTTTGCTCAAGGATATCTGCCACAGTCTTACATTTCCTCACATTTTCAGTATTTCCCCTCACCACCAAGGTGGCTGCAGACAGCTGTGAAAGAGGAGGAGGAGGGAGGGAGAGAGCAAGGCCCGAGGGAGCCAGAAGGCTCCGTCCCCTGGCCGGGAACAAGAGGCATAACTGTAAACTCTGACTAAAAGGAAGCCCCATTCGGGCCCTGGAGAGGCAGCCTCTGTGGTGTGCCCTCTTCCCGAAGGGAAAGGCATGGCTGCCCCAGCCTGCGTGGGGACGACGCAGCACGCCCCAGACGAGCGATCTCAGGCAGCGTGCGGGGGCCAGGCTGGTTGTGCAGTGTGCTACATCACTAATTACAGGCTGTTGAGGAATGCAAACCTATGGAGTCTAATTACTGTGAATTTATTGCATCAGTCATTTGAAATCAAAGGGCAAAAGGGGAAAAAAATACAACTTTTTTTCTGCAAGTGGGAAAGTATTGAATTAAACAGATCCAGTCTCTCACCATTATTGTCTAATTGTGCTGTTTTTTCTGCATCCACTGCGTAGGTTTAGCTGGAAGTGTTTTCTAGAGGCAGGAAGGCAACAGGACAAGTACCTGTGAAAAATTTTTTTTTTTTTTGGTCCTTGCCCAGGGTGCCACTTGTTACAGCTTTTATTTGTGCTGGATTGGAAGGGGAACACAGCCAACGTGTTCTGAAAACAAGAAATATGGACTGCAAGTCCTAACCCTTCACTGCAAGAGTCAAGTCATCTGCTCACAAATGAATATTCAAGATGGAACCAAAAAGTCGGTCACTGCACGCAGAGACCATCCCGCTGTCAGGCGACAGGGAGCACTTTCTGAAGGAGTGACTTCAGCTTGCGTTGTGTGAGCACTCTTCGGGGGCTTTTCAAACACAATCCCTGCACTTCAGAAGGCAGAGAGAGCGCTTCACATTTCCGCTGGTGCTAACGGGGAGCGTGACACAGAGCAAAACACTAGTGGGCTTTCGCTTCTCTCATGTACGGCACTGTAAATATTAAAAAGCATCCACTTACTCCAGACATCCCTCACTGCTGAAGTGGGAGCAGGTGGTGGGAGCCATTGCCTTTTTTATCTCTTGCCGCCTCTCCTTTGGAAGTGTAAAATTTCATCCTCTTTCAAAGATGCATCTCGGTGCTTTCATTGGTGACACCAGCCTTTCCTTCCCTCATACCACGTCACTGCAATTTCACAGCAAGCAACCGAGAAAAAAACGTATTAATGGCTCTCAGGTCACAGGCAGGCTCTGCCGTGCTGGAGCAGCAATGCTATAAAAGCGCTAATTGCAGACAGGAGGCCCGCTGAGTTACACATGCTGAACATGAGACTCATTTCTTGTACCTTTCCCTCGCTCTTCCTTGCTGCGGTGCCTGTCTAGGCCATTCCAGCGGCGCTAACAGAGATTTTTGTGAAGGAACAGATGGGGTGGGGGCAAGGGTCCCCACCCTGCGGTGAAGGTTTCCCTTCAGTGAAGTACTTCCCTTTTGTTTGCTCAGGTCAGGCTGCTTGGCTTGACAACCTGCCTTTTGGCTAAATACCGCATTTTAAATACAAGATTCCCAAATCTGCAGATGAAGGGTATCCTTAGTTCTCACTAGACCTTCCCACATACGAAGTAATTTGAATTTCAATCAGCGTAGGAAATGCAGCGTATATGCAACAAAGCTACTGAAGGCAGGCTGAGAAAACATAAATGAGCTTCATTTTTGTTGCTTTCAAGTTGCTTCTGCACAATCTCTTCAGTTCTTATTTACTGTAATCAACATCCATTCGACGGCAATTTGTAGGTAATTGTGCACTACAGTTTGTTCAACATTCACAGAAAAACTGCACATTTCTGAAAGCTGAGGTAAAACCCTGCAAATGCTAGAACTCCGGATAGAAGATGAAAAGGTCTCAGACCAGGACGCTCATTGTTCTGCTCTGGAAAAAGGTACAGAGGAAGAACAAATGGGCACCAGCAGCTCCAAGCAGCTTTTTACATCAAGATTATTCCAAAGACATCAAAGTTCAAAATAGATTCAGCTCTTCCACCCCTGTGGGCTGTCTCAGGCTAAGTAGCCTGGTTTCAGCATCTCCAACACACGACTGGGAGATGTTGGAGAGATTTTCTTTTGAGCCCCTTGCTCTTCCCCAGCCACCCCTCTCTCAGCCTCTGGGTGGGTGATGGAGCAACCTATTCTGCTGCAAGAGCAGGTGTGGTGTGAGGAGAGCGGGTAGCAGCGATGGGTGGGTGTTCGGGTGTCCCGGCAAACTGAAGCAACACAAGAATTTCGACCAATTTGCTCAGCTGCAAATGCTGTGGAAGGTGCTTCTCTGCACCACGCTGCTTTCACTTCTCATGCAGCCTCCTTCATGCAAAGCCAGGTTTTGTTGCAGGAAGGATAACATAGGTGGAAAATGCCTGGTGTTGAATACTCTGCTGCTTCAACATTTCAACATTACCATTTCGAGTGTTGAATTGGCTTTTATTTTTGGTGATACCAGGTGAGAGTGGCATTAGTTTGAGCTCTGCTGGGCTGAGATCAGTAAAGTCACCTACGTCTCTGATCATACTTGAATAGCTCATTAACCTTGATCCAACTGTTCTCCTGGCACAGCACTTTTAAACTGATATGGTCCTTCCTTGGAACAGGAACAAGGTATTTATGTTTGTAAAACGTTATGTAAATTTATATGGCTACCTCAGTGGTGAGCAATAATAAACGTATCAAAGGTCAGCGCAGCCGCCAGACTCCGTGTGGCTGTGAGCGATAAGCCCGATATGAAAAAAACTGTTGGAGTTATACACAGATAACATGATCCTCTAGGGCAAATCCAGTGAGATGCTATCCTGGGAAGAAAATGGAGCAGCCAGTGTGAAACAGCAATTTATAGGGGCTAAGCAGCATGTGCACATTTTCGGCAGTGGCTGCAATTCAAAAAGGGAATTTTCCCTGCAGCTCTTGTCATTGCTGAAAACTTCAGGGGACTGAATTGGTTTAAGATCTTGTGATCTAATTGTTCTCTGCCTCTGTGTAAAAGGTACTTAATTTCTGTGCAGAGTCTTTATCGTGGAGCACAGGCCTTCCTTTGCATTTATGAGATGATCAGGGAGAGCACTTTTTGTGGTAAGCCTGAAGCACGACCAATTTAATTTTGAATAAACCGTTCTTATCAGACAGATCAGCTACTGCCTCTGCCCTGGGCCGACAACCAGGTCCTTTTTCTTTGCAGCCAATAATGTTTTAAAGCTTCTTTAACACCCAAAATGCCTAGATCCTTGCATAAACAAACCAACAAAGCTAGTTTGCGAGAAGTCAAATTCTCCATGGAGGTCTAAACATTCTGCAGCTGAGATGCGCGTATGAAAGCTGCTTTGGAATAGCTAAACCCATTTAAATCCATTAAAAAGCCTCACAATTAAATTTGCATGCAGCCAGCGACTGCTCTGTCTCTCCCGAGTAACAGTGGGCTTAGCAGACTGGAGAAAATCAGGGCCACGTTTTAACCACCCTTATCCCAGTCCTTTCCAGACAGGTTGTGGGAAAAGGGCAGTGCTGCTGAAGTGCCGTGGTGGTAAGTTGATGGGGAAAATTCAAAGCAAGCAAAGTACAATCAGCCCCCCCCAAAAAGCAATGTGAGCTAAGTAACCTCTCCCTTAGAGATGAACTGCTGAGCAAGAGATGCCGAGGGTCAAGCGTAGCCCGGAGTCCCTGGTCTCCCTCCCAGCCCTGGGCACGAGGGTGGATGGGCTGCCAGCGTGCCCATGGGGCTGGCAGGCGCCCAGCACTTCGAGTGGCACAATGCTGACAGGGGTAGAGTGTTTCTGGGGTGGGAGCAGCACGAACAATCGGAGAGAGCCGCAGGTCAAGTACTAAAGTGCAGAGCTTTGCTGATGAGCAACAGTTCTGTTTTGGGGGCAAAAAAGTCCAGATGTTAACTGGGCTCCCAAAGCACCTCCAGCAATCACTGCTCCTCATTAAAAGGCTGATGATGGTAGAGGTATCACTTGGCAGCTCTGTCTTAAGAGACAGAGCAGAAACATCAGCTTTGCCATGCAGATTCAGGATCCCACCTGTCTTTGGGTGCAGATGACCCTTATTGAAACAGATGGCTGCTGTGGATGCATAAATTGCCAAGGGTTTGTCTGTTGGGGTTAGAAAAAGCACATCTTCCTGCAGCCACACAGAAATCCTGAGGTTGGTTAAACAGACATTTCTGTCTGCTTTCAAATATGGGCCAGTGCCATGTGTCACGGCAGCTGTGTGTTCCCAAAACATTTCCATGCAATTAGGTTGTAGGGAGACAAAACCAGCCAGCTTGGCTTGCTTCTCCCTTACTCTACTCCAGCCTCAGGGACTTACTGTGTGCTGACACCAGCCTCAGCAGAGATGCTGCCCGTGAGGCTTTCAGCATTTTCTAATTGAACCTTGCTTCCTAACTCCAGGGAAGCCATCCCTGTCCCCACTCTCCTGCCCCTCGCCCTTTTCCTGCTAGCTTCCCAGAAAGTCAATTAGGGGGTCACTGAGCATCTTTTGGGTTTTTTTTCTTTTTTTTTTCCTACCAACTAGGAGCATATTCATAGTAGGTTATTCTGAGTTTCATTCAGAGAGAAAAAATAAGACACTGTTGCAGTCTGCAAAACACTAATGAGTAAGGAAAGCTCAGTGATACGGTCTGTACCCAGAAAAATCTGTGAATTTTAAAACGTGTTTTCACACGATCAAAATGTAACAAGTCATCTTTTTGAGAAACAAGACTAACCCCACCTTGACCTATCCGGTATGTGTCAGAAAGTATTTTATGCTTTTATCCAAGGACATCAAAGTGCTTCTGCACTCTGTATGGTACACTTCATTCCCTTCAATTCCTTGAATGCCCTTTGTCCCACTGCATTGCAAATCCCGCTGCTCCAAGTAGATGTGAGCTGCCGTGCAGAGCTGGCTGCTGAATGTGCCTTGCTGCCTATTTGTACAGCAAAAATACTCTTTGGGCTTTGCGGAGTGAGTTCTTCTGCTCACGCCGGCTGGGCGCAGCTCCCTCCCCTCTTGCTTGGCCAGCCCAGACTTCATGGAGAGCGACTGGCTGCGAGAGGATGCTGGAGGAGGAATCCGGGCTGGGAGCTAGAGGTGACAAAGACTGTCACCAGCTGGTGGCCCTTAGTGAGCTGAGAGCAGCTGAAGGGAAAGAGAAGCAAAACTACTGAATATCAATGGTCTCAAAAGCTTAGATAATTGCAGGTGCTGAAGCTTTAGGTATGATCAGCTTAGATATTTGGTTTTTCTTTTCCCACTGTAGGAGGCAATAATACAAACCTTTGCCTTTTTAGTCAGTTCTGTACTTTCAAATAGTCATAAGAGATCCTTCAAGAGCTTTTTCTTTTAACAGGATTAGAATTAAGCAGAAGTAGAATATGTATCTTTTTTTGGTCTCCATTTCCTGCCCACTTCCTTTTTCAGATGAAGATAGAAGGCTTTTTTATAAATGATTGCAATGGAGTTATTATAATGCTGGAGCATGTTCATCCACACAGCTTCGAGTGCAGATTGCTGCGGAGAAAAGAGTCGGTGGGAGGTGTCAAATTTCTTTCAATAAACTAGAGCAATGATTATTAATCCTCCAGCTGTTCAAAATGCTGTTTTAGCAGAAGAGAGCAAAGAAAGTGTGTGCTTGCATGTGTGTTTGCTACGTTGTTCCTTCAAATTCTCCAGGCATGAAAACATTACATGTCTAATGAAGCGGCAATTACAAAAGCAACAGTCCTTATTAGTCCCTTTGGCACTAAGGATATTTCTAGGTGTTTTTCATCCCACCTTTCACAGATTCCACTGAAATTCAAGGTGATTTTCTGAAGTTTTTCCACTGACTTCAAAGGAATCAGTGTTACTTCCAGCAGGGCGATGGCTGGGATGAGTTCTGTGCACAGGTGTCTGAGAGGCTGCGTGTTTAACTGCCTCATGAGTGCTAATAACACTGCCACTGCGGATACAGGTTGTGGGACATATTACCACAGTAGTGTAAAAATAAAAATACTCTTAAGTTTTGCAAATGGATACGCTAGAGTTTTCCACTGGGATGGGGAGGGGTCAATTTACACTTCAAAACCAGAACTGTGCCCTTGGATACATTTGTCAAGCTCGTTCAGAAGCTAATAAGGACCGTGAAATTAAAGAAGATACAATTTAGCTTAACTGTGTCTTTCTAACTAACTACACTATTTAGATGGCTAATCCCTTTTACTCTGCCTATTTTATATCTTCCACAACCCAGTTTTTCAAATGAGTTTCTGAATGTTCAAGCTGAGGCATCTTAAGGACAGGAGGCAGTCTGGAGGCTTCTCCAACAAAAGTCTCTTAAAATAATAGATACCAACACATTAAAAAATCCTCAAATCTCCAGATTCTTCAGAGACTGGGAGGAGGGTTTATGTATCCAAAACCTGATTTTTTCCCACCTAGCTACTTCATTCAGTAAATAGATCAACTCTACCTACAAACCTTGTCTTATCAACATGCCTAAAAGTAAACTACTTCTTTTCATGACTCTTCTCTAAAATGTTCCTGAATGAAAGTCACCAGTTTTGTGTGGAGTGAAGCGGAAGGAAAGTTTTCTCTCTGTGTCTTACTGCTTCCTTTTTTTTTTAAAACAATATTTTGACTGAAAACCACAAACTCTTCATTGTTAACAGACTGGCAAGATTTTTAACATCAACACAAATCTAAAATAAGTTTGATATTTTAATTAATCTTCTCAGATCAATAAAAAAAGCAGTGGAAAATGATGACTGAAATATTTCTTTCTCATTTCAACCCCTTCCATACAATGAAGTGATTTAGGGCGGGTGTCAGATATTTCTAAACTCCTGGAATCGTGCAGCAGGTTGTGCCCAGCTGTGAAACAAGGGGAATGGGGTTTCTCTTCTACAGAAACTTAATTCCGGGGAAGGATTTTCTAAAGCAGCAGCAGGTCTAACCTTATTAAAAACAATCAAGAGTACTTCTTTAATCAATCTGCCTCAGGACAATTACGTTGGCTTATATTGGCATACTGAATAGACTGAGGTCAGTTTAGCTTTGTCTACACTAATTAAATAGAAAAGTCCACATTAAAAGAAATAAATTTGATGATCTGACTTAAACTGAGGGTGCAGGAAGATGCCAAAGCAGAACCACGGTGTTACCTTGCTCTGGAAACGAGTGTGTGGGACATTTGCACATGCCCTGTGGAGGCTTCTGTAATGCTTGGAGAGACGAGAGTGGGGCAGAAACAAGAGCAGGAGCTCAATTCCCATTATTTTTAAAACAGATCAGATCAGAGAAAACATTTTTTTAAAGCAACTTTTGCCGTTGTTTTCTTTTAGACATTTTTTACTGCGACGATTATGCACCTCTGCCCTTCTCTGCCTTGGTTTTTGGGGGTTTGAGAAGCTGCTGCTGCCACAAACCTTGCAATGAAAAGGATGCAGAATGACTCTGAGGGCCTTCCATGTGGCATGGGAAAGTGGGAAGAAACAAGCATGGCACGCATTCAAAGGTATAGTTGGAACCTTATAAGTAGTTCTATACTATAACTATAACTATACTATAAATATAAAGCACTTTTACAGTGCTTGGATGCTTGAGCAACCTTCCTGGCTGCCACTCACTGCTGCTGGCTGCACCTTCCCATTAGTGTTTTCTGGAAGCTGAGTTGTCGTTTTGGCTTCTCTTTCCCCTTACATGCAAGGACCACCACCATGACTATTTGCCTATGTCCTCTCACAGTACAGCCCTCTCTGCTGGGAAACTGTGTGGTGCTGAGGATCAGAGTAACATTTTGAGTACAGCCCTGGCCTTTGCCTTGTACCACTTTAAATCCTGAGAGAGGTGAATGTGACAGTAATGATGAGGTTAGAATTTTAGGGGGGAATAAGAGATAAATAAAATAACCAATTTTCTCTACTTCTAAACAAACTCTAGTAATTTGATGTATTCCAGGGCAGCCAAAAAATGTTCAATAAAGAAAGAAATGAGATTTCTGGATATTAAACTTGTATAAAACTGAATACTTTAATACCAGGAATAGAACAGGAGAAGAAATGTTTGGGTTTTTTTAGTTTTTAGGCAGGTCTTCTTGTTGAAGGTGAGTGAGAAATGTCACCAAAGTGACATTCTATTCTAAAGTGCAGTTGAGCAGGTCTGCAAATGTCTTAGGTGGGAAAAATACTTCTCATATATACAAAGATACCTGATCATTGATTATCTGAGTTTCAGAAGCAGCGATAGGACCTACACTAGGTCTTGGCTTCACAGGATTTGTTCCTACATGTATATCCACAAAGGCATCGTGTCTACTCAGTGCAGACTGCCAGCTCAGCCATGATCATGCAATCAACTTGCAGTGATTTTCCTCTGTGCAAAGTCAATAAAAAATTTTCAGCTCTATAAAGACCCCAAGGCTAAAGGTACGTATATACTCTAAAAGAGGAACAGTAGGGGCAGATGGAATATATAAGGTATGTAATACAACCTTCGACACATAACAAAAAAGCACTTCAGGAATCCACCATGAACCTGGTGGAGCTTGGTGCTACTAGACTGTAGCCAAGACATGAACTGTCCTTAGTAGCGCAGAAGGAAAATCATGACTTTTTTGTCAAAATGAGTGAAAGAAGTCAGTCAGTTCACATCAATTGGTTAATTAAACTCAGTAAAGCTGTTGCTTTCCCCCTAAGAAAAGACTTTTCCAGCAAATCCAAATGCTAAGACCACTGATTTGCTATTGTCTTGTCAAAATACTAATTCACGTTTACTTAGTCTACTGTAATAGTACCTAGTATTGCATCTCAGTGAAGAGCCATAAAATACATACACAGAAAAATGGGAACAAACGCTTTTTCTGTTAGAGGAGAACACAGTATGAGATATGTCTTTTTAGAAAGCCATACTGTGAAGTTTTCCTTTTAATGGTGTTGCTAATTGACAGCTCCTTTCTGGAAGTAAGAACACTGTCACCTTTCAGGGTTCACATTAGTATTTATAACCATGGAGACCATAACAATGTCCCCTTACAAATATTTTATCTATCTTTATCTGCTATCTACGTATTATCCTGAACTATTGGGTTATAGGGAAGGGGCCCCTGGAGCAGCGTAACTTACATCAGGTTGTTCAGAGCCTTGTGTAGTCTAGTTGTGAATATCTCTGAGGATGGGGAGTCCACAACCCTTCCCTGCAACAGATTAATTGATGATCTGAATCTAAAGAGGACTAGGTAAAATTTGCCCTCAGCTGCACCCTGCCTGTTCCCATGGCTGTGTCCATGTGATGTGCAGCATTACATTAATGTGTTTTACCTTGCCTCAGTGGTCCTGTAGCCCAGGGCTTGGACAAGCCACTGTGTAATGTTGGCACCCCGGAGCATCTTTGCTGTTCTCCATCCTCCTCCTCATTCTGATGGTCCATACGTGCCATCGGATGCAGCGGTGCTGAGGCACCGGGCAGCAGCTGGGAACAGCTGGGCACACAGAGCTGGCCCGGTCCCTTTCCTCCCCATGTTCCTGTGCTAAAGCGAGTGGTTTCAGCTAGCAGATTCAGTGCAAAGAGAGGCTGCTGCTGCCTGAATCTGAACTGCAGAGTTTTTTCCCAGGCCATGAGAAAACATGACTTTGTTTTTAGTTTCTTAAAAAGAGAATCTACTTCTCTGCCTTGCTGGACTGTGGGCTGCAGATTTGAGATGTCCATTGCAGTTACGACCCTGTGGTCCGACACGCTCTGGCTAGGAGGAGTAGCTCCCCCTCAGAAACATTAGTATGTATTGCTGGCAACATTTGACAGCTGTAGGAAGTAAATCTATTGTTGCTGCAGAATATTTGCTTCCTGAATAAAGTGGCAATAGACATAAGAAATCCCACTGTGCTTTAATAATCCCATGGTTCAGAAAAGCGACCTGGATTTTGTGATTAAACTACTGATGAGCCTGGTGAATTAATGCAGTGATGGTACAGCATTGCCTTTCAGCATTTAGCTTGACTGCTGTGTCTGGTGTATTTACAGCGGGCTAATCCCCAGACTCACAAATGAAACTGAATTCCCTGGGGCAGTGTGTGATGTGTGATTTTTTTTTTAATGAGAGATGCTGAATGTGATGAAAACAACTGGCTGTACCTATAGACTGGGGCGGCACACAGTGCTTTTATTTACTCTCCAGGTGTGAGCAGCTTGCAGCCAGCATTTTCAGCGGGGTCCTTGTTAACCGACATCCCTCACTATGTGTTGTGAATGCAACAGTGGAAGAAGCTTCATTACAAGCAAAACTTGAATCCGCAGCAGCCTGAAGCCTGTGTTGGTGTATCTGGTGATAAAGCTGACTTCCCGGGGAAGAGCTGGACCTCTTCCAAGAAAAGCTTCAATAACACGGGAAATGGAAGGAAGGATAAGAAACAAAACAGTGCTGAGAGCAGACTGCAGAAGACAGATCATCAGATAGCGTAAATTCTGCTGGCACCACGGATGTTAATGGCTCATCAGGACCTTTTCTTCCTCCAGACCCAGCTAGAACAGAGTATTGATTGCTTTACAGTAAGTTCTTGTTTACTGCAGGCTAGATCCAACCACAGAGCAGAATGATAATGTGGAAGTGGAGTTAGAAGTTTTCTAGAAAAAACCCACATTTTTTCCATAGACTCCAATTCCATACAGTCAGCCCATAAACTATTCCATTTTTAAGGCATAGGCCAGAGAAAAGAAGAGAAAAAAGATACAAGATGTCCTTTTTTACCATCAACACAATTAATCCTGGATGCAGTGTTGAAAATTACCTTAGATGTTACATAGCATGCAGATAGTTCAAGGGAAAAAATATTCCAGATTATTGCTACTTTGTTCTCCCTTCTTCCCATCTCCCACCCCTAAAAAAAGTTCAGAAAAATCACTGAAATTTCCGGTGCTTGTGTCCCCATGGGCTGTCTCAAATAACCCATTATTTAAAAGCTCCAGAGACCAGTGCTATACATTCAGGAGCAGACCTGCAAAACTGGCTTTGTGTCACGCACGTCAGATGGTTCAAAATGCATTGGTCTGGTGCCTGGCTGCACGTGGCCGTTGTCAAAACCAGGATGCTGTTTGTGTGCCTACAAGCTGTCTTTTCTATTTGCCTTTTTGACATCTGAAGGGTTGAGCAGAAACTGGAATTCAGAGCCAGGGACTCAGGGCAATGGCTCTAGTGTAAGGCAAGAAGCTCTTTGATGCCTCAGTTTACCCATCTTTATGTGCAGCTAGATAAAAAACTGCTACTTCATAGTAGTATTGTAAGAACTGAAGCACATAAAGTATTTGTGCATTACTGGGTACAAGGTGACACCAAGAAGTGATTTCTCGACAGTATTCAGTCAGTGCTCATCCTTTTTCCTGATGACAGGCATAATGGAAATTGTCCCAAAACATCCTTGATAGCAGAGCATACCCCACTGTGTACTACCCGACTTGCTGGTCCAGGCGCATTCTGTGCACCTGAGAAATGATAAGCCCTTCAATTTGCTGCTTCTGTTTTCTCCCTCCTGAATTTTCAGTTGGCTCAGGGCACTTCAAGGTTATCCAGAGTCACACAAACAAGAAGTTGTGCTTTGCATCAGGAACCTCTGAAGCTCAACTTTCAACAAAATGTATGGATAAGCCAATTAAAAAATGGAAGGAAAAGCCTTTAGAAAGGTCAGTAAGCTGCTTTTATGCAGTCAGGAGTAGAATTTTAACCACGATTATTTTTTTCCCCATGAATTATTAACATGTGCCATAAAAATGCTATAAGCAGAGGACAAACAGGACATTCTGAAAGAATTTCAGAGTTTGATATTTTCACCTAGAAACCAGAAAAAAACCACCCTCTTCAATGATACAGCCATTAAAATAAGGCCAACCATAAAAACTGTGAAACATAAAGAGTTTTACTCTCTTACAGCTACCTCAGAAGCCCAAAGAGACTGAAACATTCCTGCTCTTTGTGTACTCGTGACAAAGTTTATCATTTTACCATCATGACCAAGAAATTAAGACGAGTACTCAGGAAAGTAATCAGACATATTTCTTCGTTATATAAATGTCTTCTCCTGAAACAACTTTTCTAAGATACTGAAAGAATACAGCTCTGCCAGAGAACAACATTTTTCTTTTTACAAATTTAATTCCTGTTTTCTCAGGAAGAAAAAATGGAGCCTTTCCTGGAAAATTGTTTCAAGGCATGTTTTCTCAAAATCCACAGCAGTGGTCCTGCCTGGCCTTGTTGTTTTCTTGTAGGCTGAGTGACACAGCCGTTAGCTTCATCTTGGTACAGAAATTGTTTTAAAGAGGTCATGTATGGAGGACTTGTGCGTTCCGTAATGTTTCCAGGTTTGCCTGAATCTAGGGCAAAACATAAATAACTCCAAAACTAACCTGGAGTAGTTAAGGAGGGAACTAGTCCTTGCTCCAGCAGACGAAGGATTCTGGCTCCCCCAAATAGCATTGGGAATTCTCCCCTGGCCAGCTCCCCAGGAGCAATCTGGCTTTCCCAAGGATGCAGGTTTCCTAACTCCCAGTTAGGCGAAATCCTAACCTAGTCTGAGCAACATACTGAGGAACAGTGAGAAAGGAAGAGAATAAAAAACCCTTGGCTAATACTGCCAGCTACTTTCCTCCTGTAAACTCCAGTTTATCTAAATGCCAGCAATAACTTTTGTTCTCGAGGTTATTGGTTTTCCAGCACTGATCAGTACCCTAAGTCCATCCAGGCGGAGAATTACACTTGAGAAAGAAGAGAGAAAAAATGGTCTGTAATTGAAGGCAGCCGCCTTCATAACCCCTCAGATGCTGCAGACTTGAGCAAACATCCTCAGTTAGTTATCAGATTTTAGAGGACATGGGCAGCTATGAAGAATGCAGGTGTGGATATTTGGTGAGGCTATTAGTCCTCTTTCCCCATGGTGTTCAACCCTAAATTTGCAATCAGCTTACAGAACTATCCCTGTGGTACACCATGGGACTCAGTCTGCAAAAGGTGAGAAAAGGCTTTAGACCCAAGCCGTGCCAGCCTTCTTCCTAGCTCAGCCTCCTGCATAGTGAGGTCGCCAGCTGGGGGACTGGAAGCTTTGGTTTGCTTAACTCAAACACCAGAAAAAACTCTAACCCTAAGCTGAATGACAGCCCCCAGACTCACCCAAGGGCACACGCAACAAAACCCCTCAGTTATCCCCATCAGCCACACTCCTGGTGGCAGTCAAAGTTCTACTAAATTAATGAAAAATTTCAGGGCTTTGACCATTTTTTTATAACCCTCACAGAAAGTATAACTTGGCACAAACTCTACTGAGAAAGAAAAGCATTGACCCCTAGGATAACCATCTGCTTCCCACCCCCTGGGCATGGGAGACTGCACCCCTAAGCCATGGCGGGTGCTGCCTCTCCCAGGGCCTGGTGAGTGAGGGCAGCCCTAGCACAGAGCTGAACCAGAAACCTTTAGCATAGAATCATAAAATCATAGAATATTTGAGTTGGAAGGGACCTTTAAAGGTCATCTAGTCCAAACCCCCTGCCGTGGGCAGGGACATCTTCAACTAGATCAGGTTGCTCAGAGCCCCGTCCAACCTGACCTTGAATGTTTCCAGGGATGGGGCATCTACCACCGCTCTGGGCAACCTGGTCCAGTGTTTCACGATCCTCATTGTAAAACATTTCTTCCTTATATCTAGTCTGAATCTACCCTCTTTTAGTTTAAAACCATTCCCCCTTGTCCTGTTGCAACAGGCCCTGCCAGAAAGTTTGTCCCCATCTTTCTTATAGGCCCCCTTTAAGTACTGAAAGGCCGCAATAAGGTCTCCCTGAAGCCTTCTGTTTTCCAGGCTGAATAACCCCAACTCTCTCAGCCTTTCTTCATAGGAGAGGCGTTCCACCCCCCTGATCATTTTCATGGCCCTCCTCTGGACCCGCTCCCACCAGTCCATGTCTTTCTTGTGCTGAGGGCTCCAGAGCTGGACGCAGTACTCCAGGTGGGGTCTCACCAGAGCAGAGTAGAGGGGCAGAATCACCTCCCTCGTCCTGCTGGCCACGCTTTTTTGATGCAGCCCAGGATATGGTTGGTCTTCTGGGCTGCGAGCACACGTTGTGGGCTCATGTCCAGCTTTTCATTCACCAGTACCCCCAAGTCCTTCTCGGCAGGACTGCTCTCAATCCCTTCATCCCCCAGCCTGTATTGATACTGGGGGTTGCCCCGACCCAGGTGCAGGACCTTGTATGTGGCCTTGTTGAACCTCATGAAGTTCACACGGGCCCACTTCTCAAGCTTGTCCAGGTCCCTCTGGATGGCATCCCGTCCCTCAGGCATGTCAACCGCACCACTCAGCTTGGTGTCGTCTGCAAACTTGCTGAGCATCTTCCAGAGGGAATAACTGTGGTTAGGTTTCCTGTGAAGCCTATGCAAAAAGTACCCCCAAGAGCAAAGAAAAGGGTAGATGACACTGCAAGTTGAGCCATGGCCAGGCGTCTGGTCTACCCAGGCTGTCTTTGAGGTTTGAGTTGGTCTTAGGGTTAGGGTTAGGAGATGGAAGGACAGCAGAAGGTTGCAAGGTGACGTAAGAAGAAAGCTGGGGTTGATGAGAGCCGAAGGCTTTGCCCACCTTGTAGGGAAGGCCTGCTTCCTGGACCTGCGAGGATGACAAAACCAATTCCCTCCTAGGTCTGCAGAGCTGGAAAGGGTGGAGAAGGTACATGGATGAGTTAGCCTAGGCCTTTTGGTTGCTTGGTTTTGGGGAAGGTCTCTGCAGGTTGTGGTTGAGCTGTGACTAGTGGTGGCGTTAGGCTTAGGGTAGGACGTAGAAAGTATTTCCAGAATGCAGGTGGGGTCTGCTTCTTCAGGATAAAGTGAACGATGAAGAGATCTGGTATTTTTGGACCCAAAGGTTACTGCCTGAACACTAGTCATACAAAAAGTCAAAAGAGTATACCTTGACATTTTTGCAATGTTCTGACTCCAATGCTTTGGAATAATTAGAACTGATGGGTATATCGAGTAGAAAAATAACAGTGTGCTGTGCAGGCTGAACATACTGTGGATGTAATTAAAAGCTCAGCACCTGCTGCTTAAGTGATTGTATTAACCTGATACAAGCAACGTTAGAGTGGTTAACAGAGGTGCCCAGGGCAGGGGATTTCGAAAGGCGATGCTTGCCAGGAGTAGCAGTAGGTGCAGGAGTGGGGACAGCTCTGCGCTGAGCCGGGCGGGTGGAGAGGAGAAGGCAGCCAGGTGCAAGGCAAACACCCACGGCCTCTTGTGGGGAAGGGGGAGACATTGCTTTCCAGAGAGGGTTTCAGGGCACCCGGAGTATGGGGGCTGTCTAAACCGATGGTCTCCAAAGCAGGGTGTGCACACACCAGGGGTGCAGAAGAAGCCATTGGGGTGCGGGAAGAAAATACTTTTTGTATCATTAATTAATTAAATTTAAAAATAAAATAAAAATAGCTTTTTTTTCACCTTTATCTCATCTTATTTTAATTTCTATTTTTGTCTATGTTTTATAATGTTCATACTATATTAGTACAGTCATACATGTATCTAATTTATAAATAAATAAATACACATATATTGGGGGTGCATGCTCAAAACGTTTTTACTGCACAATCAAAAAAGTTTGGACATCACTAGTCTAATTGCACACTAAAAAATGCTAGGGGCGGGAGGTCCTAAAATCCTGCTTCTCACCTAATTTTAGCCCTGCACTAGCAACTTATGTGAGACGAAAATCCATGTCTTTGTTTGGGTCTTAGCTTGCTGCTGTGGCTACAGCTGCCACACTGCTTCTTGTCAAATGGCCTCTCTTCAAATACCACCATCTGTTTCATTGCATGTGGAAGTTGACAAATGACCTAAAGAGGAGACATCATTTTTTGCTCGCTTCAGTTCCCCCGGGAAGCTTCCCCCCTTTGCGGGGCAGGCACAGGTGGGAGCTCCTGGCTGGCTGCTCCGCTTTCTCACTCATAAAAACAACCCTGACAGCAAACATAAAATATGACGCTCCTGTGATGGCATCAACAGCGTCCATGTTTTACAGCAAATGTTATAGAAATAGGCATGTGATCTGCTGCTGTCAAATCCATGATATGCATAACTGGTATTGCAATGGGTCACTATTTCCATGATTTACACCCTCTGAAAGCTCTGCACCAGCTGCTGCAGAGGGTGAAGGGACTCTCCGCCTGTATGTGAGGAACACAGGAAAGCCAACCACAACGACAAAAAACACATGTCAAAACTTGAAAGACATTTGAGAAAAATTCTAGCTAACACCGGAGATTAAAAATTGATAAATGTATCATCAGGGGAGCAGGGTTGTTTTCAGCGGCGGATGGATGTACACTGAGTGCAGCCGCGGGAGCTGCAGCGGGGAGAGCCCGGCTGCCAGGACCCGCTGGTGGACCGGTGAGCCACCGTCAGAGCCTTCGCAAATCCACAGTGCCAGTGGAAAAACAACCAACTTGTTTTTATATTTCTATGGGTGACCATGGCAGAAGGGCTGCATAATGGAGTGCTTCTTGCAGCATTGCAGCATTTTGTCTTGCTGGCCTTTCACCACCGTTAGCAATTCCTCCATCTTTTCCTACAGCGAAATTGAAGGGGTTAATTCAGTTGTCTGTGGTGTGTCAGTCTGTGTCAGTAATTTTCTCCCAAATGAGAAAAACTAACTACAGACTTCTCTTTTGCCTCTTTCATGCCCATCAGCACAATATTTATGTCTCTGTGAAATACATTTTTACACTGTTTCTGATGAAAGCTCTTCACTTCTCTGCTCTTCAGCTGGAAAAAAATACGAGTGCAATTCCAGCAACTTCAGTGAAATTAAGCCAGCTGTGACTAGTTCATGAGCTAGCTATGCATTTTTGTACTCCACATGGCACTCTTCATCTCACAACTGCTGCTGCCATGCAAGCATCTCATTTATAATTTCGTTATCAGATGAATCTCCACGAGGGCTCCCTCTCTTATTCCCCCTTTCCCATCAGATGAAATGCAGACAAACTTCAGTACCTGATTTATGCATTTTTTTCTCTCCATGGAGCCAGAAAGCAGTAGTCACATATATGAATCTCACAAAATGATATGGGAGAATAAAAAATGTGCTGCCCAATTTCATAGGATTTAAACCTTCAGTCACTATATTTAATTTGAGTAATAGTTTTTACTTAGCTTTCTTCTGTTCATAATAGCAACCACAGAAACATCTCAGAGTTCTGTCTAGAAAAATTAAATTAAGGCTTTTCAGTTGAAGTAGATGCTTGCGGTACAGAAATAGACTGTTTCTAGTCAGAGGGATTAAAGGAAAGAAAAGCTCAGCAAGAATGAAGTTGCATTGCAGAGTTATCTCTATCTAGGCAGCAGACTGTAATTTCCATAAACTAAAGAGAAAATTCTCTTCTCATCACTGCTTTGCAGGTCAAAGACCCATTTTTAAATTCCCTTATCTTCTCTTTCTTCTCCTTAATTCCCTCACTGCCTCCTCTTCTGTGCTTTATTTGAGAATTGAAGAACACTGAAGTGTAGAAAAACAGACTCAGTGATTTTATAGTATATTTGGTTGTCTATATAATAGCATATGTTGCAGGATCAAATTTATCAGAGGGGAAGAAATGCCCTCTAGCAGTACTACCTATTGCAAGCCATGCTCTGCAAGGGTGTTATTGTCCCTCGGTCACTTAAAATCAATATATGAGCTGTTTTTTGCTAAAATGGTTGGTTCTGTAGACCTCGCTACCTTCTCCTCACTCTCCTTACTGCCTCCCTTGAGCCAACACTAGCTTCACCCAGCCAGCTGCTGAAAATTAACTTGGCAATGGCCGTTACAAAAGTAAAGATTAGCTTTGAGCCAGATAAACTGTGGGATCCAGCTCATTGCACGGCCGTGTGAACACTGGTACAAGTTTGAGGGACACCACAACAACATGAGGCCAGTGACAGGCTGAAAGGTGACTGAGGGAAGATAAACCCACCTCTTTTGACACCAGTCCACCCTTAAATCAGCTTTAAGAGGTCGCGGAGCCAAGCAACATGAGCACAGTCATGGAGCTTCCCCGCCAAAGCCATGGCTTGCACTGGGTTGTTTCCTATACATATATATATGTAGTAATAGGTGTCTGAGCCAACCCAGGCAATTACTGCTCCTGAATATAGTAAGAGAAGAAAGCACCATTCATGAAATATCGAAACTGTAAAATAGTGCCACTGGTTTCTTTAGTCTTTAATTCCAAATCTCAAGATGAGGAAACTTAAAAATTAAGGAGTAAAATCCTGGGTCTCTCACAGCCTGTGGAAGTACTCAGGCAGAGTCAGGTTTACACCCCTGCTTGAGGCAGTGGTGTGAACATGGATGTTGTAAGCTATGAATCTCACGGTTTGTCAAAAATCCACTGAGATTAACCAGAAACTGTAAGAGGTGAGACTTTTCTCCCTAAGATAAAGTTGCAGGGGGAAGTCCTGGCAAAGCAGACGGCCGCTGACTCCCTTCCCCTTGCAGAGCAGCCACACAACAAGGGATGTTGTCCCCTGGCAGTGGGATACAGCACCCTCCACTGCACCGCAGGGGATCCCCAGGGTGCCCATGCCCTCTGCACATTATTTATTAATATTGTTACTGTTGTTATTATTATTTCTTACTACACTATTGCAGTTATTATTATGATGCTGTATTTTTCACATCTCAGTCCTCAGTAAGTTATTAAATAGTGTCTTTGCAAACTTTTGAATTTCAATATCTAAGTTCTAAAGAACAAAGACAGAAGATGTTCAGTTTTTATATTTCCTGATCAAAAAAAATCTCAAGAAATTTTATTTATTCCTTCAAGAACAACATACTTGGTTAGGCTATTCAAGCACAGAAAACTGTAGGCCAAATACCCGTGCCTTTCCTGTTGTGAGCCTGTAAAATAACCATACTTTTGATGGAAAAGGTGGGGCAGAATACCTACAGTGAGTACATACCTAATATCTTAAAAACTAATTGCACACATATTTTTTCCCTCAAATGTAGATGCATGTGGACAAATATCAAAATATGTAAGATGTTAAGTATAATATATATACATATCTATGTAGATAACAAGCTGGGAGAAGTATCTATGAATAGAACATAATGAATAACATATCTTCTAAATTCTTGCTCAGTAATAAATCTATTTATCCACATGGCTTGCTATCCAAATAACTTATTCAATTAATATACTGTTTGCTTGTCAAGCTGGCATGTTTTTCAACTAAATTAATAGCAGAGTTTATGGGCTCTGCTTCATTAATCTATTTAGGGATGGTACTTAGCACCGAGGAAAAGTGAAAAAGAGAAAATGATCCAAGCAGCCTGCAAGGCTGACTATTTCTGAGTGCCTTTGCATTTGGTTGCAGCTCAGGGCAGCCACCATGCAGGCTCTTAACCCAGCTCCAGTGCAGCCAAGCGAGACGCTGACTTTCCACTTGCTCCATGAGGGAAGCTGGCCGTGCAAGCCTTTTTCCTTGCACCCTGCAGATGGTAAAGCCATGACCTGAGTCAAAGCCATCCCATTTTTTGCCACGACATGTTTTTGCACATCTGTCTCCATCATGGGAGGGGGCAGAGCCGCCCGGCAGGAGCTGCGGCACCACAGCTCGGCAAGAGCAAGTGAGCAGCACCCACAAGGGCTGGGGAGCCCACAGGGACCGTCACTCTCATGGACGGATGTGTGGCAGGTCTCGGGGGCTGCGCTCACTGCGAGCCCTTAGGATGGCAAGGGAAGACTAGTTTTGCTAACACTGGTGTTATGTCTAACACTGAAACAATTAGAGGAAATGAAGATGGAAAGCAAAACATTATAGCAATAGCAGGAGAAAACTTAACCATCCTTTATACTAATAAAGGCTGGCTGGGGAACTCCTTTGGGTTTACCAGAAGTTTTTAAACATTTAAAATATTGTGTTGTGATTCCTACATACTACCTGAACTTCTGCACTTCTGCACAATTTTTATACAGTGCCTATAATGAAATTCCAACAAGGTTATCTGGGACTTTTTATGCATATTCAGCTGTGATTGACTCACAGCTCCTGGGATTCTAGAAAAAAATACATGCATGGCAGTTTTCTTAGCTCTTCACTTAAAGCACAGTTACAGACTCTGCTGCATGTTTACATCAGTGTGATTGAAGATGAATGCAAAAAAGATTTTATTCTTATGCTAGATCTCACCACTATAAAGACACCACACACTTGTTCTGCAAAGAAAAGGAGGACTGCATGGCACATTTATAGGTTAAGCTCTGAGCAAAAAGCGTGTTTGATAGAGGTTTACACATAGCTGTTGTAAATTCTGTTTTATCCCTACTAATTTGTCTCTGCTTTCAACTAAATAATAAATCCCAGTTGAGTATCTGAATCCTTAAATACTGACAGAACTTGCTGAGTGGAATACCTACTAAGGTTGTCCATGCTGGCAAAGTGAAAAGCAACTCCTTCATGCTGCACAGCTTAATCCCCATCAAAGCCTCCTCCCCAAAGCCCTTCTGAAGCCCATTACAGACATTGTATTGCTCAAGCTAAGGGAATTTCAGAAGGCCATATTGTCAATCAGGTGCAAACTTGGGCAAAGAGCTGGGGTCCCACTCCTCACTAACACACCTCCCGAGGCAGAAACAGATGTGTCCTTTGGGCTCTCCACAGGGAAGGATGACTGCTTTCAAAGCAAGTCTTCACTTCTTTCTGGCTCCCAGAGACAAGCAGACCAAAACTTCAGTGCTGCCTTCTGCTTTGTTCAATTCACAGAGAACCTGGTGCCAGCCCAGCTGTGAGCGATGTGCAGACCACCAGCCTTTCCCCCTCCACACACAAGTTTTCCTTGACTGACAGCTTTGACAAGAGAGCCCTGGAGTTTCAAACTGGTGAGGGTCAGGTTTAGTGCCTTTAACAACCACAGAAAATTTGGCTTCAGTTTTTTTTTTTTCCCAATCCATCACTGACTTCCGAAGAGCAGCTGGTATTTACTGCTGGAGAACACGTGGGAATCGAGCAGGGAAGGCAAACAGGCTCAGAAAGAGAAAGGAGACAGGAAACACGGAAGGCAGGTAGCAGAGATGGAAGAGTAAAGGTCAGGACCATAGGGAGGAAGATATGAAGGAAGTTAGAGTGATATTTAACTCTGTAACACTATTGGTTGACTGTGTTGATTCAGGCAGATATACTGCTATTAAAACCTTTTCCAGTGTTTAGAGATCTCTGCTGCACCGTCCCCCAGAGCTTTTTCCTTTCTTCTCTGGAAAGCCCTGTAAACCTCCTCTTCTCCTTGCACAAAAACTGGACTCTTCTTTTTATCTTATGTTTTCTAGGCTGGTATGAGGCCTTTTGAGCTGCAGTTTCTTCAGGAAGAGTCAGCAGCCCCTTCCCTTTGGTGT